>NW_026055504.1:600000-994118 GCF_023757995.1 Alternaria metachromatica
GCCTCATCACTATTCATGCACAACGGCATCGTCTGTAATTGCCCGAGGGGCCTGTGTGCATGCTGTGCGGTGTCTCTTGACGCAATCTCCTGTTCGCGCCAGTGAATCAAGCTTTGGCTAACGTGCTGCCCGGGGCTGTCGAATCCCATCCGGGAGGGGGCGGCTGCGTGTTGCTTCCGACCAGCCTCAATGCTAGCCACCCGCTGCCAGCTCCACCACCATCATCGCCGCCTCTTAGCAGACTGCCTTCCTGCGCTCGCTCGACACCCGCTCTACCAGCAATGCATTGTAGTCGGTCTGTACTAGCGGCCTCTGTGTAACCCTCGTCCAGTGCGCGCTGTCATCTATAGCCACTCGCAGTCGCTCCAACATGTGTACGCCACACAGGCTTGCCGCCCGTTCGCCTCTGGCACCCACGCTGACCCTCCCACAGCTGCCCAGCGGATTGGCATTTTTACCATCGACTTCCCGGATCCGCTCGTGATCGACTACGATAACAACCAGTTCATCACCCTCAACGACTCCGTCTCGTTCCAGTATCGCATCCTCAACAACATCCAGACCCTGTCCACCAAGGGCGTCGACAGCAACCAGGACCCATACGGCATTCTCTACGTCCCCGATGTCAGCACAAACAGCTGTAGGGAACAAGAACGACTTCACGTGCCCGAGAATGCGACGCGGATAGCGAATCTGCCCACCGACAAGGACTACGCCCTCATCGCCGTCGCGCCCTGGTTCTCGGCGCAATGTACGACGGAGTACTTCGCCGCCGCGCGCAACCTTCCCACGAAGGCCTTCCTCACATATCAGCCAGGCGACACCAACGCCAAGCCCCCAGTGCTGAACGATGCGTCGTGGAACCTTCAGGATGGCGGTAGTTGGCAGACGGCTAACGACTTTCCCACCTACGCCCTGTCGTCAATAACGGGCAACAATATCATGGATCAGCTGAACGAGTACTCTGGAAATCTCAGCTCAGTGCCCCATGCCGATGAACTATCACAGATCTACAACTCGTCCGACTATGTGCGGCTATGGGCAACCGTCAGTACTGGTGAGTACAGCCTGCTCACATCCATGAATGCCACTGACCTCACTGCTTAGACTCCGGTGGCCAGCTCCCAAGTCTATGGGTTTTCCTCGTCATCGTACTCGCAATCCTCCTCGTCGCTGTCAGCATCACCTCCCTCATCATGCACATTATCCAACGGAGACGGCGCAACGATCTCCGCGAGCGCGTTCTCAACGGCCAGGTTGACCTCGAAGCGTTGGGCGTCAAGCGCCTGACAGTCTCGCAACAAGTCCTTGACAAGCTTCCCATACACACCTACACTGCTCCTGCCACTGCGAGTGAGCCCGAGAAAGCGACTACACTCCAGCCGCCGAATCAAACACTGGGAATGCTACATGCCGCTGTAGATGCGGAAACTGGACACAAGGGGGCTCCGTTATCCCGTCGCTCATCTGCACCCACAGTGCCTACATCTGGCGTGTCGGCTGCGTGGTCACAGCCTACATGCCCAATTTGCATGGACGATTTCGAAGCCAACGAGACTCAAGTGCGCGAGCTTCCATGCCACCACATTTTCCACCCCGAATGTATCGATACCTTCCTCCTCAGTCACTCCTCGCTGTGTCCTATGTGCAAGCAGACCGTATTGCCTGCCGGCGCTTGTCCGGTCAAGATCACCAATGTCATGGTACGGCGAGAGCGCCATATCAATCGCATGCGCGCGCGCAGTGCACATACAGCGAGCGCCCAACCAAGCTCTGCATCCACAGCACCAGCACTGCCAACTAGACCGCCGGTGGCTTTTGGGTCGCTTGGTAGCAGGATAGGCGGTGCCATATCTGGACGGCGCATCTTCAGTGCGCCTGTGCGCACGCAATCACGACCACACGATATCGAAATGGCAACCACACCGCCACCAGATGCCCCGACGCATCACCAATCGACCAATGCGCCACCTTCACAAACCACGCAAGACTGCAGTCCCACACAAAACAGACGAGAATGGGCACGGCAACGAGCATTGGCTATGCTTGGTCCGCGTCATGCACCGGCTAGTGATGTGGAAGAAGAAGAGAGCATTCCGAGGTGGCGGCGGGTGTTCCGCAAGGTCTTTCCAAGTTAATAAGCGATTTCCTTCATCACGATACCTCAGCATAGTTTCGGCGCAACACTCTCATTAAAGTAATGTATTACCATGGCGTTCAGTATCACGGGAGCGCGTTTGGATTGGGAAAGGGAGATACCAGGGCTACATAGGATATGGCCATCGCGTACAAATGTTGAATTGTATTATCTTTGAATCTGCTATCTCATGCTTTGAGCCTATCGGTTTCCGGCTGTGTGGGCTTAGCTGCTTCTGCCATGTCGTGGCTTCCCAACCTATTTATCCAGATCACACATCCAACAACAGCAGCTACCCAACACCTTATCTCCGCGCCTCCTTGTCGGAGCCCTATATTCGACCACAGTGCGCTAGCACAAAAATTATGCGTCTTTCAGCTCGGGGCAGTCGCGCAAATCACACTGGGACGAACAACGAGCACCGCCGATATTGCCATTGATGAATGACACGAACGCTAGAAGCAAACCTCTCCCTGATTCCCGCACTACCGTTTTGCTGGCTGCAGAAAGTCTTTTGATTCTACTAGCTCGCTAAAGCTTTCAAACTCTCCCAGGAAGTCCAGCCCATAATCAGCCGTCGCACGTCTGGTTCGTGACCTCGACCGGGTCCATCAATCTAATATATACAACATTCGCCTCTTGCATACCCGTCTTGTACTTGTCACGCTACGGTAATTTCCACAACAACTATTTTTGGATTGGCTCTTCCTCAAGCGTGTGCTTTTTACCCCAGAATCTGAACGTTCTAGAGCAAGATTGCCCTGCATTTGGCGGCATCGTCTCGCTTGCTTGCCGGCTGTCTCGTACGGAAGTCTACGAGCAATATCGACGGGCAGATCTCATATCTAAAGCATGGCAACCTTACCATCTTTGTTTTCATCTCCGAGCTAGAAGTGCAAGAGGCGAATGCAAGGTCGTCTGTTGGTAGCGAGTGGCTATCTTTCGCCGTCCTACAAGAAAATGTAGCCAATTACAAGTCTATGTCTGAGGACCACAAGACTGCTTGGTTTGCACAAAGAGCTTTCCGGAGTAGGTGTGGTCAAGATGTACTACTCACGTTCTAGGTCTCGTACTCGGATAATACGTTGACATATAAGACCATCATGTCCCACAATTGCTCCAGTCTGAATAACAACACTACACTACGACCATTATTCCGCAGTCTAAATCTCTTTATCAGCCTGCTCTATCTTCTCGATCTACATCAGTAAACACCAACACGATGAAGTACATACTTACCGCCCTCGCCCTTGCGGCCGCCACCATCGCTGCTCCAACATACCAAGCACCAGATTCATTCAAAATCAAGAGCGTTGTTAGCGGTGGCTCAGGATGCCCCCAGGGCAGTATCGACATCAACTGGACCGAGAACGGCATCATGCCAATCTGTAAGCTGCTACCGCGTCATATTCCCTCTTGCTCTCTCTACTAACCACACACTCAGACTTCAATAAGCAGTTCACAGCGCGAGTCGGCAACGGAAACGCCGCAGAAGACTCACGGAAGAATTGCCAGATCAACCTCGGGCTCGAATTCTCCCCCGGCTTCTCCTTCGCCATCTTCAGCGCAGACTACACTGGCTGGGGCGAGCTGGACGGCGGTGTTACTGGTGTAGTAAAGTCGACATACTACTTCTCCGGTCAGCAAAGCCAGTCGACATCAGCACTGAGCATTCAAGGCCCTTTCAATGGCAAATACTTCAAGCAGGACAACGTGCCAGCTGCAGTCTGGTCACCATGTGGTAGCGATGCCGCTTTCAACATCAACAGCGAGGTCGCCTTGACACCATTTGCTACACCGGCCAGCGGTGTGCTTGCTGCGACAAAGGAGGCTGGTCGCTTTACATCAAATCTGTACGTGCAGTGGAGAAAGTGCTAGTGGGGAATACTCGGAGTATGTGTAAAGGGGGGCCTGATGGAAATTGTAGTTGTAGATCATGCTTGGTGCCACGTAGAGATGTCAAAATTTTCTTTCTCCTAATTGCGAACGCTCATCACTCTGTCGACTGTGCTTGTGCATCTTATCAATTTTTTGCATAGCCTGTGGCTCTTGCATGTTGGTATCCACGCAGTACGCTGTGACCAGTAAGCTTCTCCACAGCATGTGCATGATGTGGCGGGTGCGGTGACACATGAACATCGCACCGCGACTACAAATCTTCAACACCAGCTTGGCTCTCAAACCCTTTCCACAACATTCTATCCGCCCTGCCCACTATACCGACCTCTTATCGTCTCACCACGAGACATGCGGGTGTTGTTGATCGTTAGCCCGTATCCACCCGCTTCACTAACGTGATGATCGTAAGGCAAGACAAGAAGCCGCGGCAGGGACGATAACACTGAAACTCTTGCGCGATCCACAAAGGGAACCACAAGAGTACGCGGACACAGGTTCGTCCGTTTTGTAAAGCGAGAAAGGGAAAAAACTAGTCTCGAAGACGACACGTCGAACGCTAGTCATGGCCTTGGCAGTCGCGATGTCCGTTTTCCAACGAAAGATCTAGCCACGTGAAGCGATTGTCCCGCGTTCAAGGGGAAGGAATCCACTTCTCGATACGGCAAGCACCGCAATGGACCCGGCGGGGTGCAGCGGCCTGTACAAACACAAGATGCGCAGACGGTGGGCAATTGCCGGGAGTGTTTAGTAACGACTGCGACCTGGAATCCGACCGACGTCGGGAGCTACTGAAAGACTCGGAAATCTTGGAAGCTGACGATGATAGCTAGCTCATTTGACGGTAGACGGCTCATCTGGGCGGCAAACACCCACTCGAGCTAAGCCCCAAGAATAGCGGGGAATAATATTTTATTGGGGAAGGGATGATGCAAGCGGTAACCTGCTGTTTGTGACCCCACTTCGAAGGGTCTCAGCCAAGATGCTACAACAGGCGTACTGCCGAGGATAGGAACAGTCGCGTGGCGACTCGACTCGTTTAAGAAGTGACCTTGACCCGATCGACTTGTCTCTGCCGATACCCAAATCAACTCTTGCACCACCACTACTACCATCGCCTCAATCATGTCTCCAGGAAAAGTTTCGACTCTCGACTTTGAGACCTTCTACAACATTATCGACGGCAAGCAGCGCGGTTCGGACAACATTCACCATGGTATCAACCCCGCAACTGGCCAGCAACTCTGGGACGTACCCATTGCGAGCGAGCAGGACCTGAACGACGCTGTTGCGGCCGCGAAGAAGGCCTTCCCCGCATGGAGAGATACCCCGGTAAGTTCTGACTGTACGAAGTGCATGTGAGACATATACTGACTTTCTACCTCTGCAGATTGAGAAGAGGAAGGAGCTCCTTAACAAGGTCGCCGAGTCGTACCAGCAACACACCGATGACTTTGTCAACCTGCTCTGCAAAGAGTCTGGCAAGCCGGTACGTCATGGCAGTTGCCGGGGTCATTGACACCCTTGCTAACATACAAGTAGAGAAAGTTTGCTGCCATTGAGGTTGGTGCCGTTGCTGGATTCATCGGTCACCACTTGACTCTCGATGTCCCTTCTGAGAAGGTTGAGGATGAGGAGAAGACCATCTACACAGAGTACTCACCTCTCGGTGTTTGCGGTGCCATCTGCCCATGGAACTTCCCTCTTGTTCTGAGCACTGGAAAGATCGCACCAGCCCTCATGACCGGAAACTGCATGATCGTCAAGCCTTCACCCTTCACACCTTACACAGCTCTGAAGTTTGTAGAGCTGGCACAAGAGATCCTCCCTGCAGGTGTCCTGCAAGTAGTCGGCGGCAACAACGAGCTCGGTGTTCAGATGTGCCTCCACCCCGACATCGCCAAGATCAGCTTCACCGGCTCCATCGCTACCGGAAAGAAGGTCATGGAGACATCTGCAAAGACCCTCAAGCGCGTCACACTTGAGCTGGGTGGCAACGATGCGTCCATCATCCTTCCCGATGTCGACATCAAGAAGACTGCGCCTGAGGTCGTCATGGGTGCGTTCCAGAACAGTGGTCAGGTATGCGTTGCCACCAAGCGCATCTACATCCACGAGTCCATCTACAAGGAGTTCCTCGAGGAGATGGTCAACTTCACCAAGTCGATCAAGATCGGTAACCCAGACGATGGCGACAACCTGCTCGGACCTGTCCAGAACCAGATGCAGTACGAGCGCGTAAAGGGCTTCTTCGAGGATAGCAAGGCCAAGGGCTACAAGTTCGCCGCTGGCCAGCCCGACGTCAGCACTGGAAAGGGGTACTTCATCCAGCCAACGATCATCGACAACCCACCCAACGACTCCCGTATCATCCAAGAAGAGCCATTCGGTCCTATCGTGCCCACCCAGCCATGGTCCGATCTTGATGAGGTCGTCGCACGCGCTAACAACACAAACACCGGTCTCGGTGCCTGTGTTTGGGGCAAGGACGTCGAGAAGGCCTGCAAGGTAGCGCGCCGTCTCGAAGCTGGTTCCGTGTTCGTAAACTCATGGGAGAAGCCAACACCTCAGGCGATATTTGGAGGCCACAAGGAATCTGGCATCGGCGGAGAATGGGGCAAGACCGGTCTTCTTGCATACTGCAACCCGCACGTCATGCACGTCTACAAGTCATAATTGTGGGCAGTTAACACCCTGCATGATCACATAGATGAGCAAAGGGGATGATCACAGCCTAGTCAATACAAGAATGTTTTGAAATGCTTGAAAGGCTTGAGTACCTTGACCCTGCGATGATGTGGCGGGATCCATTGAACGAAGGAACATGAAGCATTTGATAACCGGTGGCTATCATAGAATCGTCTGTTCGCCTGGTGTTTGTACCGAAAAGGGTTTAGATGACATCTACCTCTGACAGGCTTAGCGCTTGGCGCACCCAGAGCACGGGCCCGCATGATGCTTCGTGCCTGGATGGCGGTTCTCCATTCATATCGCATGAGCGGCACCTACCCACACGCAATATCATCGTTTTGCTGTACGCCGCATCAGCCCACTGTTCATCGACTTGTCGTTCGTCGATGTTGGACTGGAGCGGCTAAACTCGCTCGGTTCCGAGGTTCCTTTGGGCGCTGCCGTGCAATGATCTCCAGGATGCCGTTTCACGGTTTCATGAAACAATGCGCCTCATGGGAGCTAACCGCCCAAATTTGACCCACCAGGGAATCGTTCCAGACGCATAATCGCGGCTGGTGGTTTGTATAAGATGGAATCGCATCCGCCGCCATACTGTTTCTTCACTCACTCGGTCATCACCATTCTCTACACACTCTCTCTATCTTCTCTTCTTTGAACTCTACTGGAAGCGTGCTTCCTGACATTCTTTTCTTGAATACCCACATAGAAGCGAGCTTCTATCCTTTTTCCACCTACCAACCGAACACCTTTGAACCCGAACCGATCGAAAAGTAGCAATCATGCATTTCAGCACATCCTCCATCTATTTCGGTGTCGTCGCCTTGTCCTCGACTTCCGCTGTCCTCGCAGCTGCTCCCTACGGACAGTGCGGTGGTCAGGGCTTCCAGGGCGACTCTACCTGCCCCCAGGGATGGTCCTGCGTCAAGAGCAACGACTGGTACAGCCAGTGCGTTAGCGGTGGTGGAAACGGCCAGGCACCTCCTGCTGCTACCGGTGTTGCACCAGCGCCCGTTGTTCCCTCCGCTGCGCCTGTGCCATCGATGAACGCCACTGAGCCCATCGCTGCCCCTGTCGCTGTTGCCCAGCCTGCTGCCACTGGCTCCACCGGTGGTGCCAACGGCTCCACCCCCGACGTCGCTGGAAGCGGTGCCAACGGTGCCAAGTGCTCCCTCGATGCTGCCTTCAAGTCGCACGGCAAGAAGTACCTCGGTGTTGCTACCGACCAGGGTGCTCTCGGCAAGGGCAAGAACAAGGAGATCATTGTCGACAACTTCGGCCAGGTCACCCCTGAGAACAGCATGAAGTGGGATGCCACCGAGGCCACCCAGGGCAAGTTCACCCTCGACGGCGCCAACGCGCTCGTCAGCTTCGCCACCGAGAACAACAAGCTCATCCGTGGACACACCACCGTCTGGCACTCCCAGCTCCCTACCTGGGTCTCTTCCATCACCGACAAGACCAAGCTCCAGGAAGTCATGGTCGCTCACATCAAGAAGCTCATGACCACCTACGCCGGCAAGGTCTACGCCTGGGACGTCGTCAACGAGATCTTCAACGAGGACGGTTCCTTCCGCTCCTCCGTTTTCTACAACGTTCTCGGCGAGGACTTTGTTGCCACCGCTTTCGCCACCGCAAAGGCCGCCGACCCAGAGGCCAAGCTCTACATCAACGACTACAACCTCGACAGCCCCAGCTACGCCAAGACCAAGGCCATGGCCAGCAACGTCAAGAAGTGGATCGCTGCCGGTGTCCCCATTGACGGCATCGGTTCCCAGTCTCACTTGTCTGGCAGCTGGCCCATCTCTGACTACCCTGCTGCTCTCAAGCTCCTCTGTGGCTCTGCTCCCGAGTGCGCCATGACTGAGCTCGACATCAAGGGTGGATCTGCTGCTGACTACAAGACTGCCGTTACTGCCTGCTTGGACGTCGAGAACTGTGTTGGTGTTACCGTCTGGGGTGTCAGCGACACTGACTCTTGGATCGGTGCTGCTTCCACTCCTCTTCTCTTCGACGGCAGCTTCAAGGCCAAGGAGAACTACAACGGTCTCTGCACCGCTCTTGCTTAGATGCGT
Organism: Alternaria metachromatica; assembly: GCF_023757995.1. NCBI lineage: Eukaryota > Fungi > Ascomycota > Dothideomycetes > Pleosporales > Pleosporaceae > Alternaria > Alternaria metachromatica. The sequence goes on from NW_026055504.1 coordinate 608,800, forward strand.
AGAGTGAATATGAGAGTTGTAAACTGACTTTACCACCTTTCGGTAGACGTTCAGTGTTCGTTTTGTTGAGATGGGATGGAATTCTATCGTATATATATTTACTTCTTTAAGATGAGAACATCATCTCTCAATTGATCATTTGAATCATTTCACACTATTTCTCTACCCAGACAACAACGTGATGATGGAATGATGTTACATGTGCTTCGTTTTCCATAACGATTACGCTACTCCAAGTCGCAGGCTGACAGCCCTTCGGTGGGCCTCTAGTTCTTCAACGCGCGCGAGTTCCATGACAGCAGGTCCGACATTCTCGAGTCCTTCCTTAGTCAGGTGGGAGCTGGTGATGTGCTTGACGTATGATGACAAGTTGACACCGGAGTATTGCTTAGCGTAGCCGTATGTTGCTATCTCAAGTTAGCAGGAGGTCTGAAGAGAACATATTGGGATGACTTACGCAGAGAGTGGTTCACACCAGCAGAGTAATCTCCGACACTCTCTGGGGTCCATTGGCCAATAAACACACTTCCAGCATTCTCCACCATCTCAGCTACCTTCTCTGCATCATCGACTTGCAGGATGAGATGTTCGGGTGCGTAATCGTTACTTAGCTGCATAGCCTCCTCCATTGTGTCTACTGCAAGTGTGAAGGAGTGCTCGATAGCGCCACGGACGATGTCTACTCGTGGTAGTGCGGTCGCCTGCTTGTGAAGCTCGTCTTCGACTGCAACAAGCTGCGACTCATTCATTCCAACTGCAATCAAGATGACCTGAGAGTCGACACCGTGCTCAGCTTGGCTAAGAAGGTCGGATGCTACGAAGGCAGGGTTGGCGTTCGCGTCCGCAATGACGAGCACCTCACTCGGTCCCGCAGGCATGTCGATGCTCACACCGGCGTTGGTGTCGTTAGAAACATGCATCTTCGCAGCGGTGACGAACTGGTTGCCTGGACCGAGAATCTTGTCGACCTTGGTCACGCTTTCAGTACCGTATGCCATCGCCGCGACGGCTTGCGCACCACCAGCGAGGACGATGGATTCTGCGCCAACCTTGTGGGCAACGTAGACGACCTCGGGGGTGACTTGGCCATTAGAACGTGGCGGAGTCGCAAGCACGATCTTCTTGCATCCAGCGACCATGGCAGGTACACCAAGCATGAGCGCTGTAGAAGGAAGCACAGCTGTTCCACCAGGCACGTACAGGCCGACCCTCTCAATCGGTCGAGCGAATCGTGAGCACACGATGCCGGGCATAGTCTCTACTCTCAAAGGCTTGTCCTCTTTCTGCGCAGCGTGGAACTTCCTGATGTTCTCAAATGACACATCAATGGCCTTGGCCGTCTCAGGCCTCAACTGCATGAGCTCCGGAGGGAATGGTGCCCTCAGCACTGGCGAGGTAAGCGAAGTAGCCTTCTCGAACTTGTGTGTGTATTCTAGCAACGCAGCATCTCCGCGAGTTCTGACCGCCTCGATGATTGGTAGACATATACCCAGGATTTTGTCGGTCGAGCGTTGGGAGGGTCGTTGAAGGGTGGCGCTGATGGTCTCTGGCGTCTCGTTTTTGGTTGCATATCTTCGCATCGCAATGCGACCGTCCTTTGTGCCGGCGGGGTCATCCTTGCTCTTAGGCACTGAAGCGGCTTCCTTGATCTCTTCCTTCGTTGGGGGGTTTGTTGTACTGTTGGTCGCACCGTTCGTTGCTGCAGCTGCTTGGGCGGCAAAGGCCGGCTTAGCATCACCCTGTCGCCTTTTGACCTTGATGCTCTTCGCGTCGAGGTTGCGCTCGACATCCTCTAATGACACGCCAGACGCGATGCACTTGGTGAGAGCAAAGTAGAAAAGATCAGCAGCTTCGAACGCAACTTCATCTTTGGTGTTCGCGTCGCACAGCTCGGTGGCCTCCTCTAGTATCTTTGCCCTCAACAGCTGTGAGTCGTTGAAGAGTCGCGCAGTGTATGAGCCTTCCGGCGCTGAATCTTTCCGACTCTGGAGGGTCTTCTGTAGTTTCGACAGGCCGGTGTACTCGCCAAAGCAAGTGGGAGTTGCAAGGTGGCAGAAACCCCTGCCCTTCTGTCGCACCACAAACTGCAAGCAGTCGCTATCGCAGTCCAGCGCTAATGACACCAGCTCTTGGACATCACCACTGCTTTCGCCCTTGTACCACAACCCTCGCTTCCGGCTCTGGTATACACCCCGTCCAGTCTTGAGACTCTCCGCGACACTTTCTTCGCTGCTGTATACGAGCCCGAGGGCGACACCCCGCTCATCTGTGACGAGAGTTGTGAAAAGGCCGTCGGATCGGTCGCTCGTTGCGTTGGCCATGAACAGCTTCGCGACGCTCAACGCGTTTGTTTGTTTCGAGGGGTCGACCGTGAGGTTCTCGGCGGAGATGATTGGTATCGCGGATAATTTTGCTAGCTTCAGAACGCTCTCCATACTCGGCTTCGCAAACGAGACGAAGACGTTGGGGCGATCTGTTCCGTAGTCCTTTAGCCATGCTTCGACAAGGCCAACATCCTCCACTTGGTGGGAGTAGATGTCCACTGATGTGCCCGCGATAGCTTCTATGATCTCTTCCTTTGTGTTTCCCGGCAAGCACAGCACCATTCTGTCTTGGTCGATCTTCAATGTCTTGAGCTGATCTAATTGCTGGCGGGTAACGAATACCTTGGCGGCGCCGGCATCGAGGAGAGATACGACATCGTCGATTGAGGTGACGGAAGCAACACCTAGATAGTTGGCGAAGCGGCCTACCGATTGCTTCAGGTGGGAGAGGGTCTCATCGATGGTCTCGTCGGTGACTCGAACAAAAACGTTGCCGACAAAGGACAATGCTTGAACATCAAGGCCTTGGGTAGATTTCGTGTAAGCAGCCAGATCAATCGCAGCAACAAGATTTGGTGCCATGGTGTAGAGTTTGGTGCGATTGAGGCTTGGACAGAAAGTGTGATTCACACTTGATGCGTGAGTCGCTAGTTCATTATAGAAAAAGTTCCAGAACTAGCAGATGCCAAATCGCGGGGCGGGCTGCCCCACTACGGCGATGACGACAACAACGTAAGCACCGACGCGCTTCAGACGCGTCGCACTTACCGGATAGCCTCGGGTTAATATATATAACCTCTGGATACTGTTGTTTCCGTTCCGAGAGATACCTTCGCACACCCTGCTCACCCTTTGTATTTGCAGATTACTAGTTGACTTTGGACACTGGATTCGTCTCCTCTCGTTATTTTTCCCTGGCCTAGCGTACGAACCGAGGTCCAGACTGAAGCGCAGGTAACTAGCGAACTGTAATCACCAACATGGAATCCCAAGGTACGATCAGTATTAGATGCTCGGAGACACCGGAACCACTCCAATGGCTCCACGGCATCTCCTTGGTCCGGAGAGATCCACAGCGGATGGTGGACTTGTTCATTCCGCCCGTAGCCCAGGATAGTACATGTACCCCACTCCATTGTGAAGGCTGCCTAGCGAAACCCACTATAATTCGTGTGTAGTCTGGCGAGTATAAAAGGGTCGAATGCTCTCCGCGGATGCCTGATCTCCAGTAAACCTGAAAACACCTCTTTCATCACGAACATGTCTTATTCACCACCCGACTCCGCCAAACCTTTCACTCTCAATGTCTCTGACCAGAGCATTTCGGAATGGCGTCAACTCCTCCAGCTCTCTAAGCTGGCCCCTGAAACTTGGGAAGGACGACAGGAAGACCGCCGCTTTGGCGTGTCCCGCAAGTGGCTGTCCGATGCAAAGGACTACTGGCTGAACAAGTACGACTGGCGCGCGCAAGAAAAACACATCAACTCGTTCCCGAACTACAAGATGCTAATCGAGGACGTCGATATGCATTTTGTCGCTCTTTTCTCTGAGAAGAAAGATGCCATCCCCATCATCTTCATGCACGGATGGCCAGGCAATTTCCTCGAATTTCTGCCTATGTTGACGTTGATCAAGGAGAAGTATTCAGCCAAGGACCTACCATACCACATCGTCGTGCCCTCACTGCCCGGGTACACCCTGAGTACCGTGCAGTCGGTAGATAAGGAATGGACTCTGGCAGACAGCAGTCGCGTCATGAACCAGCTGATGCTGAATCTGGGCTTCAACAAGTACCTCGCCCAGGGAGGAGACGTTGGCAGCTTTACGGCGCAAATGATGAGCCAATTGTACGACTCCTGTGTAGCATTGCATTGTAAGTCCAACTCCATATATCGATTACTCTGATTCTGATGTACCAGTGAACCTGATAAGTGGTCTTCCTAAGCCGGACGAGAACACTCCTTTGAATGAGGTAGAGAAGAAATCACTCGGTTACGCAAAGGAATGGGCAACCAGCGGAACGGCCTACGCTCAGGAGCATGGCTCGAGACCCAGTACGATTGGGAATGTGTTGGCATCGAGCCCGCTCGCACTCCTTGCATGGTAATGTCATCGTTTTACGTAGAGAGGTGTTTCCACTAATGTCGTTCAGGATCGGTGAGAAGTTTCTTGAATGGAGCGATGAGGACCCGTCCCTCGACGAGACACTCACCAATGTGTCACTTTACTGGTTCACCGAAAGCTTTGCTCGTTCTATCTATCCCTATCGCGCGCTCTTTGGATCGGGTGCTAGGGACATCGGTGCGCCTAAGAAGCCACTCGGTTTCTCGTTCTTCCCACGAGAACTGGCCCCAGGCATCAAGAGCATCTTGGAGAAAGAAACAAACTTGGTATTCTATAAGCAGCACGAAAGCGGTGGACATTTTGCTGCTCTGGAAAAACCGAAAGAGCTCTGGCAGGATGTTGAGGAGTTTGCCGGCAAGGTTTGGAAGGTATGAGATGGCATGAATGATGGTGTCAGTCCTGCTTCTGTGCATGAAGGACGACTGACATGATGAAGGGTTCTGCTACGTCCTCGAGGTTGTAGAAATGCGAAGTTTGTCCGCGTTGAGCAGCGTAGGACGTGCAGCTGCACGCAAGGGACTTGTCGATGCTACTAGTGCTGTATGGATGCGGAGCATGGTACCTGATTAGTTCCTAGGGGGTACATGCCCTGCGAGTAAATGTTATTCCTGCTTCATCGACCAAAAGTCGCTCAATTTCCGCGATCCCAGTTACCGATTTCACGTCCATCGCAATTTGGATGGAACGCCGATTTGTTATCAATACCCCGACTTATAATCAATACACCGTTGGGTCCACCCGCACGCGCAGATCGCTCCTCCCCTGGCGGCAGAACTCCGCCCATCGGCTTCAATGTTCCGCATGACGCGCAGCGCCGGCCCCAACCTTCAACGATCGCACGACAGCACTGACAGGACATGACAAGAGGCCAAATCGGGCCGGCTCTTATATGTTTTGCTAAAATGTTCTACAGCAAGTAACCACCTTCTTAGTGTCGCCTCCGCGCCCTCATCGGCAGATGCATCGGCATCACCAAGTACACCAGCTACGCGTACACGCAGCATGGTTACCCGTCGGCAGTTGTGCAACAGAACGAAACATTCAATCTGAAGTGCGATCACGTGTGCCTCCCAGTGTTGCCTCGGTAGTACTAGACCTTTACCCCAGCTTCTTCGCATGCTTCTTGTACAATTTGGTGTTTGGTGTCGCCAAAGATCGTCATCGCGGCGCGTCCCTGCAGGGCTGCATAACGGAGCACCCCAAATATGCCCCAGCTTCTGTTATTCGTTTATCCTGCCCCAGGCACGGAGGCGAACGCTAGTAATGTACCGTGACGAAGACCCAGTTTTCGGTAGAATAAAGAGATATGCATTCCCAAAATCTTGGATTAAGGTTCTTACTCAATCTATCTGGCTTACTGTCAAGATGAGGTTCGACAAGTCACTCCAATGTGCGCTGCTGAATGCGCCTTCCGTCGTATTCGCCGCCCCACAGTCAGCATCTTACCCCACAAACGGCACGGCACCGGCCGCTTTCAGCTCGAAGTGTGAGGAACTTGCGTCTAAACTTCACATCGATGGCGGCGTTGTTACAACCGCCGAATTCGTCGCCGCTGGTACGAACCTGACTGTACCCGTATACGACGAAACATGTGCCGCAGCACCGCCAGTTATCACAGCGGACATGTGCCGCGTCGCGCTCAATGTGTCGACATCTGAGCGTTCCGGCTTCAGAATGGAGGCATTCCTTCCAGCCAACTGGACGGGTCGTTTCCTCTCTGGCGGCAATGGAGGTTTGAATGGTTGCATCAGTTACGACGACTTGGCCTATGCGGTTGGTCTAGGTTTCGCTGCGGTTGGGACCAACAACGGTCACGATGGCACGAGTGGCTTGCCATTCTACAACAACTCGGACGTTGTAGAAGACTTTGCGTACCGAGCGTAAGTATCCATGCGTTGGTATGCTAGAGGTTGGCTAATCGATATTAGATTACACACCGGTGTCGTGGTCGGAAAGCAGATCACCGAGGACTTCTACGGCAAACCGCATGACAAGTCCTATTACCTTGGATGCTCCACGGGAGGAAGACAGGGTATGAAGTCTGCCCAAGACTTCCCTGAAGATTTCGATGGCATTGTTGCGGGTGCACCAGCGTTCGCCTTCAACAACCTTACCTCATGGAGTGGACACTTCTACACCCTCACTGGCCCAGCAAACTCGTCGTCTGCTTTCGTTCCGCAGTCAAAGTGGGTGCAGATTCACGCTGACGTCCTGAAACAATGCGACAAGCTTGACAACCTCGAAGATGGCATCCTCGAGGCTCCCTTGCTTTGCCAGTATGACCCTTCGGGCCTAGCTTGCGCTGAGGGCAGCAACACCACTACCTGCCTTACGCCCGAGCAGCTAGAGACAGTCAAGGGAGTTTACTCGCCACTTCTCAACGATGCAGGAGACTTAGTCTATCCCCGTCTGCAGCCTGGCGCCGAGGTGATTGCGGCTGGCGCTATCATCAACGGACAGCCCTTCCCCTACACCACAGATTGGTTCCGCTATGCTATCTACAATGACCCTAACTGGGACCCTGCGACTCTTAGCTCCAAGGACTACGACTACGCCGCAAAACTGAATCTCTTTGGGATCGAGTCTTTCAAGGGTGATTTGAGCGGGATGAAGGACCGCGGCGCCAAGGTGCTACACTGGCATGGCGGCGCGGACTTTGTCATCTCATCCGACAACTCTGCTCGCTACTACGAACACGTCACTTCTACCATGGGTCTATCGTCTGAAGAACTCGACGAGTTCTACAGGTACTTCCTTGTCAGTGGAACTGGTCACTGCGGTGGAGGAGAGGGTGCGCACGCCATTGGCCAGGGTGTGGGCGAGGTCAACGGATACGAGACCAGCCACAACGTACTCATGGCTTTGGTTGACTGGGTAGAAAACGGCAACGCACCCGAGACACTTATCGGAACGAAGTTCGTAAACGACACGGTCGCTCTAGGCGTTGAATTTGAGCGCGCTCATTGCAAGTTCCCCAAGGTCAACCAGTACAAGGGCGGCAATCCCGATGTTATCGAGAGCTGGGAATGCGTTGACGCGTAAGGTCGAGTTTGATTGTAGAATAAAGCATAGTGAAAATGGATCAAAGACTTATGTTCGACACTTGATAGTTCTCGTATCAATATGGATGTCTTTTTCAAGATGCCAAACCCGAAGATCATTCGCGTACTTCCAAATCAGCCTTAGGGTCGTCGTGAAGCATTCAGTCGTTGTACCGCTTACTACGTACACTGGAAATCTTCCCGGTGCGTAGACACCTACAGACACTTGCATCGAATGCATTATGAATGTCTCACGAAGTGTCTCATACATATTTCACTTTGGCCGCCCTTGACGTAGGATCGTCCCAGGATGATATTGAAACAAATCTAAAAAACAGTCGGCGTACCCACATACCTACTGGCCATTCGGATTTTGCTGAGAACCATGGTTGAGATGCGTTGAAACCAAGGCTTACAACCCACATGTGGTATTTTCGTACCGAATCAATTTTCGCGCGTTACCTCGTACAATAGCGCTAAGACATGTAGTCGTGCTTTGCATAGTGTCGTCGGTGGATGTTTGAGAAGTGGAAGTGAAAGCCGAAGACTCACCGATTTCACTCCCCTACAACAACTACAACAGCGCAAGGTTAACAGCGTTTGACGTCACACAATTTCAGTCCGAGCGTCCTTTCTCTACAATGGCGCTCAACGGTATTGCAGTGCTTTTCAACGCGCCACAACTCACGTCCTCTGTGCATTCGAACTCGTTCCTCCAACACATCCCCACCATCGCAACATCTGCGTACACGAAGCTTACGAGCATAATATCCAACAAAATGGGCTCATTTAGCGTTCCCGAATCTCCAGTTCCAGCGCGGCCTGCGAAGTCGGCGGCCACGGCGAAAAAGCCATCTCCAAGAACACATGACGCCAATACGTCCATAGGCAAGCGCAAAGAACGCGCCAATTCAGACGAGTCCGGAGGTAACGGGGTAAACCAACCTCCACCAGCGAAAAAGAAAAAGCGAACATCATTGGACGGTCGTTCTTCGGGAAAGAAAGCGATTGACTCCAGTCCCTCTTCAACACCACAAACGCATTCTAAGCACAGCCATGAAACGGCGCCACCGAATGGCCGCCCGACGAAGCATGAACCAACTTTCGCGCCAAACCGTCGATCGGAACCACCTCAACATCCGCCTCTAAACGCATGTGGACACACGATCCATCCCGTCTATAGCGAGAACTACGCCAAAGCAATGTGCCCGATGTGTCTGGTAGATGCCTCAATGAAGACGCTCCAGCGCATCCAAGAGTTCATCAACGCCCATGATGGCTTGTCTCAATGGAAAGAGAACCTCGAGGGCCACTATGCTAAGTCGACTTACCATGTCGCCAGTCTGGGTGGTAAGAAGGGGAAGAATGTGAATGGAACAGATGTGTCTTACAGACACTGCAAGAGAAACCTAGTCAACTTGATCAACGAGATAGAAGATCTTTCCAAGATGGAGCTGGCCTGGGAAGCGAAACAGCCTCCTGAGAACAACGACGTTTACATGCAACATGTCCGACTCAGGAAGCAGTACAGTGCTACAGCTGCACTGCACTGGTACAAGGACACTGGACACAATGGCTTCATCGGTCGTGTCGAGGAGGACTGCGAGTTCTTCAGTCAACGCCGTGGTCGGCGCTGGACAATCGCAAGTGATCCAGACTTCCCTGACCGAGATGGTCTTGAACACGATCTAGGATGGAAATCGCTCAAGAAAATCCAGCATAAGCTTCTCAACGAATCCGATATCCCCAAGGTTCAAAGGACCGATGTCGCAGAGCAACTGCCGAGGCGAAAGCGCCGACGAGAAGGCGCAAGCGTTTCATGGAACGAAGATGTTTACGTTCGCACAGATGCTGACGTGGATGTGCTCCGTAAGGTTTCATGTTCACTCTCAGAAGAGTTTCTCGAGCCTTCTCCAAAGAGGCCTAGGATGGGCGTTCTTCGCACAAGTCCACTCGAGGTCACACCAGAGCTTATTCCCGCTACACCAGTCGCGAACGGCTCGAACCCTATTCGCTCTCACTACGTCATCCCGCTGAGCCGCAACGGGCCTCCGAGAGACGTTACTAGGAGCTCGATGTGCAGGCATAGACGACGGTACGTGAAGGGACAATGGGCAGTTCCGGAGGGGAGCGAAATCATCGATACCAGTGGATATCGCAAGAACTTCGACGTCCATGTCGCGAATATGGAGCAGCTGCAGATCGAGGCTGCAAAGATGGACCGAGAAGACCTTGGCGGGGATACAGAGATGAGGGACGCTCCTGCCGCCGATGCGCAAAGATCAACACCACAGCCGTCGCGATGGTCTCCAAGCCTTGGGGGCCGACTGGTGAATTGCATCGCGAATCTTGGGGTGTTCACTTTCCCGGGTTTTGACAGACTCGATCGTGGCGGTGGTGAAACTTCGGCGCCGCAAAACGATGCTAGACACGCGAGTCTCCTGGCTTGATGCCGCTGTCAGGGCCAGTCAGGTTGTAACCGTACATCGTGCTGACATCTTGTAAGTCGTTCCCTATAGATTGTCTTGGTGTTTCGCACTAACGGTCGTTTCCAAGGTTTACACGATGGATGCTTACGTGCTCAGCCCCAACATGTGACCTGTGGTACCTTGGCAGAGCGACTTATTCCCGACCGTCAACCCAACATCTCAATCACAAAATCCATACAACGATTCCCGACGCTATTTGCGAAAGACCTAGAATCTTTCAAAGATGGGCTGCTCAGCTATACGCTCTGAACTGGGGATCAAAAGGGTCGATTCACGGATCGACTTGGACGAGGATCCCCCGCAAAACGCCGACGGCCACATCCCGGAAATTGACAACTGCTCACGCTACGCTTGGCCTGCACGGACAAGAGATATCGATTCGGCGTAATTGTGACGCCTGAAGGACAAGCACGTCGTCCAGATCGTGTGTAACGAAGTGGTTCAGATGTCGATCATGTCACTGCGTCGCTGGGTATAAAGGACCCTGTCTGCTTCATGCGCAGCGAAATGTTTCCAGTCTGATACCACTTGTAAAGTGCTCAACTGTTACCAGCACCATCGCCGATCTTATACGACAGGATGCGAGTCTCCATTGCTCCTGTAATTCTCTTCGCCTCTCTGGCATCTGCGGCCCCGCAATGGAGTGATCATTACAAACGACAATGGACTGATCATTACAAACGCGAGGTTCCCACGCCCTCACCTGAACTGGTTCAGCGCCAGGAGTCTTTCGCAGTACCCGAATGGGATAAACGCCAATGGACTGACCATTACAAACGCGAGGCACCCACGCCCGCGCCCGAACTGGTTCAGCGCCAGGAGTCTTTCGTACCACCACCCCCATTCGCAGCTGTCCGAAGGCAGGACAGTGCTGTATGGTACGCCCCTGGAGGCAAACGCGACGCTCCCACGCCCGCGCCCGAACTGGTCCAGCGCCAGGAATCTTTCGTACCACCACCCCCATTCGCACCTGCGACTCCAGCTGCAGAAGCAGTTGTCCGAAGACAAGACTCAATCCTCAGACCACCTAAACGCGAGGTTCCCCCTACACCCGCGCCTCAAGCTCCAGGGAAGAGACAGAATGCCCCACGCCAGCACACTGACCCGCCGGAGACTCTGCAACTCCGCGGTATGCCTCGTCGAGACGACGCCGAGGCTCCTGAACCAACTGAACCTCCTAGTCCTCGTGACCTACCCGTAGGAGACGAAATCCTACCTCGAAGTGACGGAGAAGAGGAACCCATCACCAACGCCCGCAGAGCAGCGGACCCTGAGCCCACTGGTCCTAGTGACCAACCCCAAGTCATAGTCCCACGTCAAAAGACTGAAGACGGACAACGCAAGAGACACGAAAAGGAGCCAGTAACCGAATTGCGCAGAGACGCCTACGCCAACCCTGAGCCCACAGACCCCCCCAGTCCCTGCGACAAGGCGCAACCAGCCAAAGTAAAGCCCCGAACTGAAGAGGAAGAACCCACCGACCCTCCCAAAGCCAGAGACAACACAGACACCAACCCCATCCTCAAAGCCCTATCGGGAACCTACTCCCTGGTAAACACATCCAGCTCCCGCAACGGCGAACCCATCCCCGACCTCCCCTACGGAAACGCCCCCGTCGGCCTGCTCATCTACACAGAATCCGGCTTCATGTCCGCCACCATCACAGCCACGGAACCTAAATTCCGACCCAACCTCACTTTCCCGTACCAGCCCAATGACTCAGACGCTGATTGGGCGCTCGTCGGCAAGCACAGTATCGGGTACGCGGGACCGTATAGCGTTAACGAGGAGATACCTGCGACGGAGACGGAGGGCCAGATCTTCCATGGCCCGCTTACTGTGGCGAATGTGCCGACTTGGGAGGGGCAGAAGGGGAAGAGGAATTATACGATTGTTGAGGTGGAGGAGAATGGGGAGGAGGTTAAGTATTTGAAGATTGGAAGTGAGCGAGGTAATGGGTATAGGGGTATTCTTTGGTGGAAGAAGGTTGATTAGATGGTGGTGATGTAATCAGACTAGCAGGATTTTGATAGCGAGACAAACTTGAAGTTTTTTTTAGATTTCTCGATGGTTAGTCTCCACGTGTTCAGTGAGACATGCTTTGGTTTGTCAGGATAAGTGGACATGATCGCTGCAGGTGAAAACAAGAAAACGTTGAGACGGCAGTGGGTCTTGAGTGATGGCTGCGCCGGAATTTGACGATGTTATCAAGTGCTTCGTAACCAATGGCTGAATGATGCTAGTAATTAGAGCACGATGATAGCAACTATCTGTATCCATCCAGACTGCTACAGCGTTCGTGCCAGTGTCTTATTCAAGTCTTTCTACTGCACTCCGGTCACTTGCCCCATACTTCTGAACTTGACTCCTGTGCACTCTGTCGAGATATCATCCGTTGCATAGCTCTCACTCTCTTCCTATTCAACCCTGCTTGAACGCCGTAGAAGGTCAAATCCGCCCGGCTGACAAGACCCAGAAAGCGCAACATCAGGACGGCATATAGGACTTCAGCAGATTCAAAATCTCGCCAACAACTGTGTTCGAAGTGGTCTCTCCCCCTTCACGAGAAGTGTCTGACGCCTAGTCATCCGACTTCATTTCCACGTCCTTTGCATCTTTCGTCTCCTCTTTTGCTGGTGCATCTTCTTTGGACTCTTTGTCTCCAGCTTTCGCATCGCTAGATTTCTCGGATCCACCATCTTTCATCTCTTGATCCTTGGCTTCTGTCTCGGCTGGTAATTTGGCCTCTGGACTCTTGTGATCGAGGCTCGGCCTGCCAATGGCTCCTTCAATGTTGAGCTTTCCCTGCTTTTGGGGACCGGTATCTTCCATGCCAATGACCTCTGGACCTCGGGCATGCGGCGCTTCTTCCTCGCCCTCGACGGTGTCTACGATGGTACCTCCACCTTCCATCTCGCCGAATGTAGTTCTTGTCGGGCTAGTGGTCATGCTGTGCGGGTTGTTCAGAACAATGCCGGCCTCTTGTTCTTGGCGCAGAAGTTCGCCTTGAGTGACGGGCCCTGTAGACGGCAGCGTCTCGCCCTCGGGATGTGACGAAGCAATTTGGGCTACATTAGAGGTGGGAGATTCTGCCCGCTGACCACTCAGCATTCCCACCGTCACTGTTTCTATGCGTCCAGCACCGTTGGGACCGTCGACCATTTCGGTGCTCTCTGAAATAAGCTCGTTCTGGCCGCGGTTCTGAAGCCAAGGGATGGGCGTAAGAAGGGCCCCGCCTAGTGCCTCATCTGAACCTAGCTGCGCTGTTTGCGTAGTGGTGGATGTGGTGCCATTGAGGAGTCCGCTGGAAGTCGGCAGCACGGCCTGTGGCAGAGGGAAGATGGTGAGAGGCGAGGAGACGGAGACGACTCGGTCGAGTGCGCGTAGGTAGGGTGGCAGGTATCGGTAGCGTTTCTTGGGCTCGAGTATGAGTTCAGCTAGGCGTTGGACGGTATGCGGGGGATGGCTCGCGAAGTTCTTGGAGAGGGTGGAACGTATGGAGGAGTAGAAGGTGGTGACGTCTGTTGGTACGCTTTGCGACTCGGTCGAGGCGGAGAAGGCGGGCACAGGCGGTCGCGGGGGCGTGGCGGGCGGTGCATTCTCCTTGTCGGTGGCATGCGAGTCTTGGCTGGATATGGCATTGGACGTGTTGGGTCGCGAGGGCAGGTCGGTGGTCGCGGACGTGGTCGGCCTGGGAAGTGCGTCTGCAGGTGGCTTGGGGAAGTCGGTGATGATCTGCGAGGGTCAGGATTGATGGGTGTGGGTATGGGTAGCTCGGGATTACCTCATCCAGGCGATCCAAGATGTACTGCAGTGTCTTTGGCCATTCTGTTCTACACACGGGCGCGTTAGATGCTGCATGCGCCGGACGTGGGCTCTGGGGTGGGGACGTACGAATCGAGGGAGCCGTCCTCGGCAGCTTTCTGGAGGATTAACTCTGCTGGAGGAGCATCAGTGGGTGCCGCGTTGCCAGGACCCTAGAATCCCAGACTCACCAGACGTCATGGCTGCGGCGCGTGGGTGTCGTGGTGGTGGTAGAGGCGCGACTCGCGATGGGGCTGCTTTTGGCGGGCCGATACTGCGTCAGTCGAAACGGCGACCCTGTGCACTACGCGTCCTTAATGATGTCAGATATGGCTGTGTGATTGGCCCAGACAAGTGACGGGAAAGCTGTCGGTGTCGCGCAAAATGACGGCAGATTGAGCTCCACTGCGCTGGACTCGTACCGTAGTGCTCAAGGCCTGCGCCACAGATGCAATCTAAAGATAGCGCACGCCGGCCAATGAGCAGGGTCAATCGCCGGGCGGTGCAGGTGGGCGATGGTTCAGCAGCAGCTGGGGCCAAGCCTTGTGCGCGTGAGAGGATGCCGAAAGCGACAGGCAGCTGAGCAGCCAAAGGCTTGGGCCGCGCCGCAGCATGACAGTCGTGCCGTACTTGTAGAAGTCAGACCTCGTCGTATTTTGATATCCACAAAGCCTCACCCAGGCTACCGTTGACTGAAGTAAACACGGAGCAGCGAGCGGGTCTTACGGCGAGACCCCCTTCAGCCTTTCTCCACACCGGCCGGGGCTCTCCCAGGCGCTACTTTGCGCACATCTCAGCACCTGCGTCCACCTAGCAGCAGCCGTCCCATCTCCGCCCACGCCCCCAAGTCCTAACAAACAACACCTCCTCCGCCGCTCGCTCGTCTTGTTGTCCGTCGATATCGCTCCTTATCACCAAGTATCCCCATCTCCGACCCGTCGCTCGTCATCGCCTGTTGCTTCTTCGGCCTCTCCGCATAGCCAAGATACTAGTTTCAGCGACGCGCGCTCACCTGCTCCCCCGACGACAGCGACTCCCTTGGTTTCAGCAGTCCGCCCAGCGCCCGCCCTCTGTCTCAAGTACCCCGGCAGCCCTACACACCGCACCACGACACAGGTCGCAGTTTGTCTGCGCCGCACCACCACGCCCGCCTCACCACCCGCCTCTATATCCCCACGCAACAGCCGCCCATCGCGGCTGCCACCATAGCCAAAATTACTCACCACGAGGCCCGCCATTCCCTCCTAGGAGGCCAACCCCTCGACCGCGGCTACGCGCCCTACCCCAACACGACGTATCAACCAACATACCCACCGCAGCCCTCTTTCGATACCCAGCCTGGGGGGTATCACCACCGCGAAGGCTTCCCCACCACGCTTCCACCCGTCGTGCGCCGCCCACCGAGGATGTACGTTCCGAATACGCGGTGGACCTGGGCTTTTATGCTCACGGCCATCTGCCAGGTCGGCATTGCCCTCGCCCTAGAGTCGTACGTCTGCCTCTGCGCCACCCTCACCACCATGCGCCTGCTAACACCCCATCAGATATGTCTTCAGCAAGTTCCAGAATGAGATCCATTTCGCGGCCTCTGGTGCAGGCGCCAACGAGACCCGCACGATTCCCACTTTCCTCGCCGTCTTCATGTTCGGCTACGTCTACCAACTGTTCCTCACATGGGATGCCCTGCGCATGAAGAACACCATTCAGGTCATCGGTCTCGTTCTCTACAACATCGGCATTCTCATCTACGCCGCTATCCAATTCGATCAGATCAAGGACGCTGCCGACGACCTCAACACGCGCCGCTTCATCCCCCAGGACTTCTGGGACGACGTCAAACCTATGCTCATCGCGCTGCCCGTGCTGATGGCTGTCGCTACTCTCATTTTCGCCTTCGAAGCATGGAAGCTGTACGATGAGTTTGCCTGGACCATCTACAAGCGCATCAGTGCCGACACAAGACTGAAGAGGCGCTATCTGACTTACCAGGTACTGCTTGCTCAACATCACCCATGCGCGCCCTACTAACTGTGACGTAGATTTACATCGCTCTCCTCAAGTTCGACTTTTTCTTCTTCCTGGCCTTCACCGTGCAGTTCCTGGTCGTCGTCAAGAACACCAAGACAGTCGAACTCATCCTTACCGCAGCCGCCCTCGTCATCACCTTCTTCCTTTTGTTCCTCGCCGCCTGGTGGGTCCGTCGCGAGTCTGTCGCTGGAATGATTGGCATCATCGTCGTCTACTTCATCGCTCTCGGCTACTTCCTGTTCAAGCTCATCCGGATGTGGGTCGCCGATGCCAGCCGTCAGGAGGACTACAAGCCAGCCCGCAAGTCGCTGACTGCCTTTGCCATTCTCACCATCCTCTTGCTCATCATCACCATTGTCACCGCGTGCTTGTGCACACACAACTTCAACAAGGGCTTGAAGCCCCATGTCAACGACAAGATCGTCCAGAACGACAAGACATACAACACAGAGATGCCATCATTGAGCGGACCTGCGCCATCACAACGGATGGAAATCGACTAGGCGCCCTTTTACATACCCCATTACACAAAATTTACGACATGACTTCTTGGATACCTGCTTTCTGCGAGCATAGCTTCATCATACCCGGATGAGATCAGCGGGACTGGCGTTCTTTCATCTAGGGATTCCTTTGGGCTATATGCGGAGATATCAGGTTGAAGATGGGACGGATTGCAATGTCGCATCATGTACGAGGAGTTATACCAACCCGCATTGTTTCCTTATTTCTTCCTTTACGACCTTTTGTACAACAACTGTCGGTCCTTTTTGTAACTAGGTGTCTGCTCATATTATACCCCACCATGAACAGACGAGCTCGGAATTGAATTGCGTTATGAACTGACTCTGTTTTGCTCATCATGCCAGTGAGCCCTGTTTGTTTTGGTACTTGCATCCAGATTTGTGTACGTGAATAAATGCTTGTTCACGGTCGAGGCCCGATAGCCTGACAGTGGAGATCAAGGGGTTCAAAAGCTAACGAAGCTCCCCGACCGCCATGTGCGGGCGCGGGACCCTGCACGACATCATCGGGTCCCGCAAGCTCACCAAACTTACGTTGCTAGACTTACTCGACTTTGTTTTTTCCACACACACCTTCTCCACTCTCGCACCCTTTTTTTCGCGGTCGTGTCGCTCGCTCTCAGTCGTATTTATACGTGCTACATCTTTAGCTGCTGAGGCGATTGACTTCTCCCATCACCTTCAAAATGGCGTTTCGCTGGTACGTCACTTGGGAAAAGCGGTGGAGAACCGTCTCATGGGAAAGGGGACAATGCTAATTCGGATGACAGGTACCAGGCGAAGCTTAGGACGTCGCCTTACTTGACGCAGAGTATCACTACCGCGGTATGCACGTCTTTTATTTCGAACTGCGAGTCTTCAATCCCTCTTTGCGCGACGCAATGCGACTCGATAGCCGGCGGGCGAGCAGGCCGATAAGCACATCCGACAAGTCGATATATAAGAACGGAAGAGGGATCGAGCAGCTGGCATGTCGAAACACGGAAACTGACATGGCATGCCACAGGTACTCTTCGCAACAGGCGACACAATGGCCCAGCAAGGAGTCGAGCGCCGCGGCCTCGATAAGCACGACCTCGCGCGTACAGGACGCATGGCCGCTTACGGAGGCTGTACGTCTCCCCTTCCCTCCATACCCCTATCCATCCGCCATACTAACAACCACACCCAGGCATCTTCGGCCCCGCCGCCACAAAATGGTTCGACTTCCTCGTCAAGCGCGTAAACCTGCAATCCACAAACGGCACCATCCTCGCGCGCGTAGCCTGCGACCAGTTCCTCTTCGCGCCCTGCAACATGGCCCTCTTCCTCTCCACCATGGCCTACATGGAGGGCAACTCGCCTGTCCAGCGCCTCAAGGACGCTTATCTGCCGGGCTACCAGAAGAACTTGATGGTTTGGCCTTGGGTCCAGTTTACCAACTTCAAATACGTGCCTCAGGAGATGCGCGTTCTCGTTGTCAATGTGATTTCGCTGGGCTGGAATTGCTATTTGAGTAGCTTGAACTCTGCTGGGGGTACGAAGCCGAACCCGCCTGTGGGAAAGACGAAGGAGGGTGGGCAGTTGCCGCCTTCATAGAGATTTTATCGTGGGAGGGTGCAAGGCGGTTGGGATTGCGACATTTGCCAGGGTCTTTGTTTGTTCATGGGGCTGCAACTAGACCGGATGATACCCTGGGCTATGTGATAAGGCTATATAAATGGGGTGTAGATGGATTAGCGGTAGTACTTGATCGTTCATTAGCGTTACAATGCTCTGTGCTTGATCGAGTTTGTGTGACTGGTCTCTTGCTATTCTACGTGTTATTTCACATTTCTTCCCTTGAGATAGTATCCCCTTCGTACGCATCACGATGTACAAAGCATTCTCAGTTCCTCCCACGTCCTATGCCGTATCAAGCTGGGTACGAAGCACAGGCGTTCCTCGATCTCCACAAAACATATCAAGCATCCAATCTCACGCATCAAATCATCAATTTCGAACATTCCAACATATCAATTCCACTTTCCGCCTCCTCACCAAAACCCTGTATACTACAACTACGACTACACTAAACAAGCAGCCTCATCTCCCTCTCCAAGAAGAGTGAGCTGAGAGAGTAAAGATTACCTGGCAACGTAACCCACAATCTTGCGTTGCCATCAAGTGAAAAAAGGAAAAAGAAAAAAAAGAAAACGCCTGCTAATGCAATAATTACCTCAGCATGCCGCACGCTGATGATGGTTGGAAGAGTATAAAAAAAGCGTAAACAGAGTCGCGTGTGCGTGAATATGTGGTATCCAGCGAGCACAAGCTAGAACAAGCAGAGCGAACAAGTTCCAAGAGGAAGGGGAAAGAGAGAGAGGAAAGAAACGTAGACAATGCGCCAGTATGCTCCCAAAACACCCACACCAATGTCAAACAACCAGATCGTTCCAAGCACCTGTCTGGCCACACGTCCTGCTGTGGCCCATATTCCTGGAGGGACAATTTCAGGAATCATCGACTTCTCGTCTGGCGCGTTAACGGCTGCTGGTTCGCTGCTTGCCCATGCGCCTAAAGAAGTCCATAACCTTCTTAGAGCTACCCGAACTTCCCTTGTTGCCGCTGCCTTGCTCGTCGTACGCATCCACGAAACGTCGGTTCTTCTGTAGCACGGCTGTCTTCCTCTGCTGCTGGTTGGAGTCGTCACCACCCATGCCTGCAGGGTAGGGGTTGGATGGAGTTCGCTGACTAAATTGCTGTGACTGCGACATGTCGGCTTCTGAGTCGTCCGTGGGGTGGCGGTACGGGCGGTTTCCTTGGGCAGATGGGTGTGCTCCTTGAGGGTTGGGGAACTTTTCGTCAAACTCGGGTGCCGAGTGGTTGTAGCCGCTGAACTGGGTTTGGTTCGCGGGCGCCGAGGAAGGTCCAGGGGCGCTCGTGTTGGGCTGCCGTATTCTGGAGTTGCTGTCGTGTTGACCGTCGTAGAGACCTGGCATGTTGCTTCCTTGGGTGCTCTGACTAGGAGACCTTGAGTCCGTAACGCGACCGAAAGGTCCACCGGGACGCGAGCTAGCGCGAGGACGAGAACTGGAGCCACGTCGCTCGTGGGAGGATTGCGCTGGTAAGCTATCCCGCTGAGAAGAGAAAGTCTTCGAGAGTGAAGATGGAAGAAGTGAGAAGCGGCGGCTGGATTTCGGGTTGTCGCCCGAGTTGCCTGTGTTCTTCCTAGAGAAGCCGAAAGAAGTTCGTCGGCTTGACTCCATGCTTGCTCTGGGGCCAGATGTCGAAGAAACCGCCTCGTTGGACATGGGTCCGGCCATGGAAGTGGGAGGATAGCTCTTCTGTTTCTTCTCTTCAGGGTAGCCGTAGGAACCTGTGGATGTAAATGACTCCTTGGGATCCTGCGTATAAGAAGGCTGACGACCAGAGAACATGGATGTCATGCGGCCGAGAGTCGAAGAAACAGTGTTCGATCTCCGGTGGCCGCCACCAGCTCCGCCATGTGGCGGACCCTGTACAGACTGCACTCGCTGCGAGCTCGACTGACCGATGTTGGGAGGCTCAGCTGCCTCAGACGGCTCTTGCTGCTGAGCATAAGGTGCCGAAATGGAGTATTGTTTGCCCTTTGGCTGGGAGAAGCGTCCCTCTGCGTTTGTCTGGGCGACGGTCGCGACAGATGGCTGTCCGTAGGAGTTTCCTCGCGATGGTAGTCTCGACGTGCCTAGAGCTCCACCAGTGGATGGGCGTGTAGCAGATGGAGGCGCATTTCCGAAAGCTGTGTAATCCGAGACGGAACGCTGAGGATCCTGCCTTCTGGTCGAGTTGTAGGTTGTGCCAGAAGAACGTGGTTTGGCGCTCGAAGTTGACTGGTATCCATCAGTGGGCGGTACTTCGGCCTCTTTGCCGCGTGCTTTCGGAGTTGGCTCGACTGGAGGGGATGCCTCGCCGCGAGCGGTTTGCGACGATGGTGCGACATATTCGACTTGCACGGTTCGACGCTTGGTATCGCGGGTTGTCTTTGGCTTCTCGGAGGGTGCCTGGTTGATCGCTTCGCGCTTCGTCTGGAGACCGCCGTGTGCGGTTGCGGGCGCGGCGTGCGGCTTCGAGGGTTCACGAACAGAAGCGCTTCTAGCGAGTGTGGGCTGCGGCTCGAATGTGTCTTCTGCTACTACGTCAATACCTGTGCGTTTGATGAGAGGTGGTTGTGGAAGCTTACTCGAGTAGACAGACGCCTGTTGGGCCTCTGCCGCGTTCGTGTTGCTTGAGGTAATGAAGCCAACAACGTGCGCGTAGTCGGCCAACCAGCTGTGACGCGCGACTTCAAACAAGTCCGCCCTTTTGCGTGGGTCCGGTACAAGGATGCGCTTCAGCAGATCCCTTGCATGTGGGGTGACATATTCGGGAAAGGTGAGCGGTGTGGATACAATGTACTTGTAGAGCAAGTTGATGTTATCACCCTCGGGGTTCGCTGGGTCGTCATCGAAAGGCAGGTAACCAGCCAGCATGGCATACTATATCCAGTTAACAAGTGCATGGAGATGCAAGATTAGGGGGACTCACCAGAATAACACCACAACTCCAGACATCCACCTTGCGACCGGTGTAGAGCGAGTCGCTCACAACCAACTCAGGCGCCGCGTAACAGGGACTTCCACAGCTGGTCTGCATGAGATCACCTCTGCGGGCTGCGTCGGTTCCTTCTAGTCCCAGAGATCTTATGTAGTCTTTGTCTCCGAGTCTGTACTCAATCTCCTCGCTGAGCTCGTCGTTGGGGTCGAACGTGTTTGCGAATCCGAAATCGGTGATGATGATGTTCTTGTTGCGGTCGAGCAGCAGGTTCTCGAGCTTCAAGTCTCGGTGGACGATACCCTTGCGGTGGAGGTAGCCAACACCCGATATGAGCTGGGAGAAGAGCTTGCGGGCTGGGCCGTCCTTCAGGTAGCGATGGTTTAAGATGTAGTCGAACAATTCTCCGCCAGAAGCATATTCTAGAATGATACCGATATGGCGCTCGGTCTCGACCATCTCGTGCAGGCGCACGATGTTGGGGTGGTCCAAGCCGCGAAGGATGTGGATCTCGCGGTAGATCTTCTGGAGGCGGTTCGAGTTGCTCCCCAGGGTCTCTCGCCGTATGAGCTTGATGGCAACCTCGACCGAACTGTCTCGTTTCCAGCCCATCTTGACCTTGCCGAACTCTCCCTCGCCAAGCGTCTGGCCGAGGATGTAGTTGCCAAACTTGGATCGCTTCGCGTTCTCCGACTTGGAGTGGTCCTGTCTGCTCTTTCCTCCTACTGCGCCTCCGCTTCCGCTTCCACTTCCGCCGCGGCCGCCATCATCGACGCCCTCACTGCCGACCAGACTGAGTCCGGTGATGGGAGTCAGATCTGCGCCAGCCGTGACGGACGGGCCGTCTCCTTGGCGTGCTTGGGCGCGGGCGATGTCGTCCTGGGTGTCGGAGACGACGATGCGATTTATGACGGCGCTCTCTTCACGGGGCAAGCTGGTTCCTACAGGCGGCTGGCCAATGGCGGTGGCAGAGCGACTGTGGCCGGGCTGGGCTCGGGTCGAGGTGGTGGTCTGGCGAGGGCTGTCCTTTTCCCGCCGGCGTGACTCTTCGCGTGTCCGCGAGGGCTGTGATGACGAGGATGCAGAGGCAGTGTTGGGCGAGCGGTGCGACGAGGTCCTGGGGGGCGCCATGGGTCCGCTGCCGTTGCCGTTGCCGTTGGTGGTGGGCGCGGTGTTCATCGGGGGAGAGTTCTGGGAGGTAGGCGTATTGGGCGACGCGCCATTACTGGGCCGTCGCGACGTCGGGCGGCGAGCGGTGCCGGGCGAGGCTGCGGCGGGCGGTTGCTGCTGGTAGTACTGCTGCTGCTGACCATGCGGCGGCTGCGATGCCACTGCGGCCATGATCTGGGGACGGCGAGTTGGGTGCAGGGCCTGGGGGTGGTGCGCTATGTTATCGGTCCTAAGCTGCGCTGGCAGTATTTGTGGGCGGAACGTCAACTGGCGGTGTTGAGCTGTCGAATGGGCTTTGGCGGGGAGAGTGGCCAAATCGGAGCCGCGGCGGTGCGGTGTGTCTGAAGCTTGGCCTGGGAGCAATTGGGACGCGACAGACTAGATAGCTTCACATGCGCGTGCAGGTGCAGCGTGGGCAGCGAGCGTGCAGAGGGGGTGCACAAAGGGCGGCCGTCGTGCGAGTCGGCGCCGGTGGCAGCGCGTCGGCTATCTAACGGTCGCGGCGAGAAGCTGCTCGACCTCGACGTGTTGATTGACGTGAGTGGAGAGAAGAGAAGGCGCGGCTGAGGTTGGTCTTGACGGCAATTTCGGTAAAGGCTGTGGCTTGGGAAAGGAGGCAGATGCACATCATCGACATGGGCTCGGCATAAACCAGCCCGCCAAAGCAAGGACGCGGGCACTGGTCTGCTAGATGCGATAATTACTCACGCCTACAGCTAGCCAGGCACTCCCAGCGCCTCCTCTAACACGCACGCCCGAACAACGCCCTTCACCACGCCCTCGATGTCTGCGCTCGACGCGCCTGTCTGCACGCCGCCGCTCGAATAGGAGTAGCAGCCATGGGTCGTTGTTTCACACAGCACCGACCCGCCCGCAAATTGCCTGTTATGCGCTCGCCCGCCGTGTGCGCTGCTGCGATATCTTGGGCTGGCCCTCGATATAGACGTCGCCGGCTCCTTGAATGTCGCTTGACCGCGCGCCTGCTGCGAGACATGCGTGATCCATTCCTGTCATCTACCCATCCGTATGACCGTCGCGGTCGAGGTCGCTCTGCGCGTGCTCACCGCGGGTCGCGTCCAAGAGCAAAAGCAACACATAAACATCAACAATACGCCCAACTTTGTCGCAGAACGTTACGACGCGCCCTGCCGGGATGGGCAGCACAAATAAGCCCAGATGACGCCCCCTAACTTCATCTGACAATCCACAGCAAGGACATCCACGCGTGTAGCAGCAAAGACGGAGGTTCGCAACAAGACAGGTCGACCAAACCGCTGTCACCATGTCTCAGCCGTCCACGCCGTAAGGGAGGCCTGCCCTGCATGTCTTTGCATTCCTCGCCAGCGCATCCAATGAGAA
The DNA here is from genome assembly GCF_023757995.1 of Alternaria metachromatica. Taxonomy (NCBI): domain Eukaryota; kingdom Fungi; phylum Ascomycota; class Dothideomycetes; order Pleosporales; family Pleosporaceae; genus Alternaria; species Alternaria metachromatica. Next base: position 632,193 of record NW_026055504.1, read on the forward strand.
GAAGTTGCCGACAGACAGATAGACAGACAGACCTTCATCTCTGCGCCTGCAACTCAGTCTGCGCAAAGCATTTTCTCTACACGGAGAACGAGGCAAGATAACCTTCGAGTCCGAGTCGCGCCGTCTGCTCTGTATAATTTTCCCCTTTGGGCGAGCGTTAGGCCGCTCTTCGGAACATTGGAAATTAGATGTTTGGCGCCTCGATCGCCCTTGCCGTGCAACCAGCGGACCCACCTTCCCGCTCCCACCGTTACTCGACTCTTGCGCCATCTCCAGATGCCCTCGCGCTGTGCAACACGAGCCTCTGCCGTCCGGCTTGACGTCACTTTGGGAAAATGTCTGCTGCACGCTTCATTTCCTTTCCACCGCCCTGCGGCACATCTTGCGGAGCATATCTCCATACTGCAACGGTCGTACCCCGCGAGCATGGATCCGCTGTTCGAGTCGGGCATATTCGTCTCTTCTCACCTTACATTGAGTTCAACCATCTTCCAACGTCAGCTCTAGATTGCCGTTTCCTACGTAATGTTCAGATTGAGTTGCATGTCGGGTCAATGTTGAGGAACTACTGCTTCGGACGTTATTGAACAGATTGTGACAGCACTGATCAGACGGGTCTACCCTCGTCATGTCGCTGTAATACTTGGTCATGCGCACGTTTGTGACAGAATGAGTTGAAATGTAGATCCGGAAGCTGCGGAGTTAGTAGGAAGTCGCGGGGGACACCATGAGTGTAATAGAGAATCACGTGGACTAGAGGCCTAGAACTTTGCAACTAGTACACCTTGCATTGAGAACCCACAAGTAGGTTACACCAACTGGTGACATGCCCTCTGCGTAATTTCATTATTTGGTGGTTCACTACGGCTATTCTTTTGCAGTCATGCCACTTCACATCTTAATCTCGTTCGGCAGACCGACCTCCAGGATGTCAACGCCCTTCTGCAGCTCGCTCTTACCGGGCATCTTGTTCCTACGCATGAGCTCCGCTGCTTGTGTCATGTAGGGATCCTTCATCATACTCGCGACGGCCACCACTGTCTCGCCCTGGGTGTAGTACGCGACAAACGACGGCTTCTCTGGCTCGCCCTGGAGGATCACATCGTCGTAGCCACCCACCGTGTTACCGCAGTATCGCAGCTGCGAGCCCAAGGCCGACCAAAAGACGGGAATGAAGGGCTTTGCTTTGGATCCTGGGTTGTTGATGGTGTTGGCTACAGAGCGACCGGCGTTTTGTGCGACGTTCCAGTGCTCGATGCGAACTGGTGTGCCGTTGCCTCCTGGTCCGTGGTAGGGGTATGTTGCGATGTCACCGATGGCATACACATCCTTCAGGCCACTGACGGCAAAGGACTCGTCTGTCTTCAATGATCCGTCCTTCTCCAGCGTAACGCTTGAGTTGTCCTTGAGGTATTCGGTCGCGGGCGCGACACCGACACCTTCGATGACGAGGTCTGCCTCCAGTGTGGTTCCGTCTTTGAGATGCACAGCACCGACCTTGGATGAATCGCTCTTGGAAGGAGTGGCCTTCTCAACACTGGCGCCCATCTTGAACTTGACGCCGTTCTTCTCGAGCAGACCGCGGAAGATGCCACCAACCTTCTTTCCCATTACACGCTCCATTGGTTCTGCGATAACGTTAGAATACCATCAACGAGAGCAGACGGATGACTTACCCTCTTCCATACCAATGATGGTCACATCGTTCTTCATGCTAGCGAGGCAGTTGCCGACCTCCATACCGATGAACGAGCTGCCAACGACCACGACCTTCTTGCCGTTGTCCCCAACAGCCTTGAGGATGTTCTGTGCGTCGGGCAGAGTGCGGAGAAGGAAGACGTTGCCCAGGTCGCCCTTGAGACCGTCAAGTGGCAGCCACCTTGGTGTGCCACCAGTCGCCAACACCAGCTTTGTGTATTCGTACTCCTTTCCAGACTTTGTGGATACCTTCTTGCCAGAGAAGTCTACGCTCTTCGCCTCGTCTTCGATAATGTCAATCGACGCGTCCTTGTAGAACTCTTTTGACCTCCAAGCCGCCTTGGAGATATCAGCCAGCAGCGCCTTGGACAACTTGGTTCGGTCAATGGGCTGGTAGCCTTCCTTGGAGATCACGGTGATCTTGCCATTGTATCCGCCGCCTCTTAGACCTTCAATGGCACCAAGAGTACCCGAGCCACCACCAATGACTAGGACTTTGTCCTCGCTCACTGATGAGCACTTGATGTTCAGGTATTTGCGGTTGGCTTTCAGTGCGTCTTCGGTGGTTTTGACGTATACGGCGCCGTCCTTCTCGACTACTTCGTACTTTGCAATGGGGTCGAGCGCGGGTGCATCTTCAACATCTCCGGTCGAGACCTTGAAGCAAGCTATGAATGTCAGTCTTGAGCATGCGACATAGGTAGCGTATGGGTATTACCTCCGTGCCATGGGCATGTCAAACGACCCTCTGGTGTCAATACGCCCTTCACTAAAGGCGCGCCGTAATGTGTGCAGTTGGCACTGGTAGCATGCACCTGGTCCTGGATCTTCAACAGGAGCACCTTTCCTCCCTCAACACCCTCAACTTCGACCTCCTTCTTGTCTCCATTCTTCATTTGTAAGGAAGTGACATCCTTGAGCTTGAATTCTTGAGCCATGGCTACGGTTGTTGATGTGAACGGAGCTCTTTGTAGACGACTGGTGGGGCTGAATTGGAGCTTGAGTGAGGTTCGTAAGGGTCGTAGAATACGTAGTGACTGCATTAATGTTGTAAAGAGAGGTGAAGAGTGAAGGGCTGTCTATGAGCGCGACAGCTGCTAGTTGGCCAATGATGACAGGCGCATTACTTAGATTTAATGATGTCACGATTGGACATGGAGGAGCTCCAGAAGCTGTAGCGCCGATCGCGACCCCACTTCGGTCGGCATCACTGCAATGTGGTGTCACCTTGCTATGCACACAACAAACAAACTGAACAAATGCGCTGCAGTCTACATGGGCTGTTAAGTGATATTCAAGAGTCTTGTCGGAATTCTGCTATCTCTATCATTCTCTCTGTAGGAAGTAGGTGTTAAAATCTTGCGTGAATTGGGTGGTGTTTTCAACCTGTCCACGGTCAAAGTTCCCTACGCATGCGAACATCTACATCTTTGATGCGATATAACTACAACGCTCCGAGGCCTGTAGAGTCCTCACGATGCCCGTATCTTGGGGTGTGAGTGTGACTCTACTGCTGCTGGAAACTGTTGACCTGGTAACGATTGCACGACTGGGAAACATAAGCTCCACTGCAGTACTCTGTGGGAGACATGATGTGATAAGAATACATGCGTCCAAGACAAAGGCCGAGAAATAGACAAATCTTGAATCATATAAGCGAAATGACATGCAAGAAGCAAATGAGATTACGTAGCATGGCTACGATACCCACCAAGCCAGACTTGCTGATGGCTTTGATCCAGGGACCGAACAATTGTCTTCGTTCACCTCTGCATGGAAACTTTCGCCCTCACATGTGCAGTCGCAACTATAAACCTCTGCTATAGAATCTCGTGATGCCAGAATAAGGGATCGGGACGCGGGACGCGGCTACCCTTCGCGTAACCGCCACCTACCAAACATCAACTAAGCACATGCTCTAGTTTGGCAGATCCCAAAGCAAACATACGCGGGACGCTCCAATCCGGTGACATTGGCCTCTTACCCCGCGGTCTGTTAGTTCAGTACCAACCAGTAGTTCTGACAGCAAAGCAATATCTTGCAGTAGACCTGAACCTTTGTTCAATGCTTTTCAAGCCTTCGCCCCGCCACCGACCCTTCTCACCACCAGTCACCGTCTGCCATTGCCGACAACACCACCACCATACACCCACATCAGACAGCAAAGCAAAACCCCCAGGCTGACTCCATCGTATCACGATTTCTCACAGCGATCTGGTTTTGGACCTTGGATCGTCGCGATTTTGTTGAAAAGTCATTGCGAACCCCGCTCGTGCAAGGTCGATTCAGGGCATCAGGGTCAACCCTCTACCAACTCATAGACAGTCCCCTATGCACCAACTTGACGGCGACCGAAGCGCACGTTGTAAGTAGCGCATGAGCCAGGCAAGAGTAACTTGACGACACTTCGGTACCGACGGCCGGCGGTTAACATGGCTCGTTAGTGGCACAGATACTCACAAGACCGAGTGCTGACGAGCACAGACACATCCTTCCCTTCGGACCTACCTGTCCCTCAGGATGACGGCGCGTGTTCGCACTTGAGCGGGACACAGATACCTTCCGTATCCTTGTCTGCAACGTCAGGAGACTGGCTTGATGTCTCAATTTATCCGGGCCTGACAATCGTCTTCTGCTATCCGCGTACCGGTGCACCTGGTGAAACAATCACTGAAGATTGGAACTCCATACCAGGAGCACGAGGCTGCACACCTCAGGCGTGCAGCTTCCGCGACGAGATGGCCAAACTACGCGACCTCGGCGCACAGCGTGTATTTGGATTGTCGACTCAGGACACTGCCTACCAAAAAGAGGCCAAGGACCGGCTGCATTTACCCTACGAACTGCTTTCGGACGAGAACCTACACTTTGCCAATGCCCTGAAACTACCCACTTTCAAATGGCAAGATAAGACACTGATCAAAAGATGCGCCCTCGCGATCGAAGACGCAGTCATCGTCAAAGTCTGGTACCCTGTTTTCCCTCCCGACAGCAGCGCGAAAGACGTAGTGGGATGGCTTGCAGGCAGAAAATAGTATATGCAGGTACCATTTCCGTGCCCCTGAAACGAGTTGGTACCACATTTGGATGCGCACCCGTGAACATCCTGACTCGGGCCCCTACGGTGCTTTTACGGCTGCCGAATCCGGCTATGTTGGTAGTAGACAGGGGAACTAACAGCAGTTATCGCAACGTACTCAATACTGGGCACAACAGAAGCTGGGGGGTCAGTTTCTCTCGATTAGCACGACGGTATTTTCCGCCGTCGTGATATACCTTTATTGCTCACACACACACTGTCAACTGTCGCGGCAAAAGCAATGTTTGGGGACAAGGTTTGACGGGTGCGACGTTGGGTTGCGCACTAAGGATCGTCAAACCTCCAACCGAACGTGGATCGCCCGCACCGTGCGTGCATCGTCAATAAACTTTAGCTCCACGCTCTTCTGCCGGACCCTACAAGATATGGTCTAACCCGTGCCGCCCTGCATGGCGATGTTGTGTCGCAAGGACTCTGTCGATCGCGGATCTTCGTGACTTTGTGAGCACCTACTACTATCCTTCATACACACTACATTCGTTCTATATGCTTTCTTTTCGGAGAACTTGGTGTATCACATAAAGAAGCCTGCGCATCCTGACGAAGTGGCTGAGGCATCGGCGCGGCGTCGTTCACTCACTCCTTATCAGTACAACCAGCTTCAACACAATCTTTAATAATAATGTCTACCACACTCATTACTACCCGCCGACGACCACAAAGTACTACATCTACCTCATCGCGAAGAGCGCCGGCTACATCCACTTCGTCACAAAGAGCGACTGGTACTTCTACCAAACAACGGAAACCGAGCGCAACTTCTACATCATTACGCATTGCCTCGTCGTCACCAACCGCACTACCTACCAACTTGGCATCGGACTTCTCCTTCATCCAACTTGGAACGAATGCTCCCGTTCCCAGCGTAACCAACTCACTCAATCAGCCAAGCCTCGTGGACACTTCCAAGGGACCCACCGAGACATGCTCTACAGATAGCGACTGCGCAAGCGGCAAAGCATGCTCGAGCGCAAGATGTGTTACCATGGGCGGTGCTGCACCGCTTGGCGGGTCGGGCGCAGAGCCAACTTCGCGACTAACTCCAGGGTCGGCCATTGGCATCGGTGTAGGAGTTGTGGGAATGGTGGTGTTGATGATTGCAGCTGGTTACTGGTTCTGGAGGGTTCGAGCAAGACGGCCACGCACCCATACGATCGAGGCGCCTTCACACACTCGCCAAAGGTCTGCCTCGAATGCCACAGATCAGAGGACCTTGGTAGCATCACTACCAAACAGTCCCCAGAACGCAGCCTTCAGTCAACAACAGACCATGGACCCTGGGCTATTTGCCAGGGCTCTTGCATTCAATGAGAAGAAGGAGAAACCGGACAACAAGAGATCAGGATCTATGGAGAAGCACGCACGAAGCTCGACAGAAAAGGCACTGCCACCTCGTCCAACACCTCATCCGCTCATGGAACATCCCCTTCCTCCACCGCCAACGAAAGCGAAGTCGTATGCGGTCAATGTCAATATCAACAAGAGCATGATACTCGATGATGAGTTGATCAATGCCGTCAGTTCGCTTCGGGGTAATGATACTCCTCGCAGTGGTACTCCCACCCGGGATCGTGCGCCGCGATACAAGTTTGAGGAATACATCCCGCCTACAGCCGCTCCTCCATCGATATCCATCTCGCATGCCACGCCTACCGCGGAAAAGCGAAACTCGGAATACGAACTTAGCCAATTACCGAACAAAAGACACTCTGCCGACAGTGTCTCGATAGCCGACGGCAGTTCGAACGGAGGTGATTCCGAACCACCCTCCCCCGTTAGAGAGACTCTTTCTAAACTGGAGAGCAAGCCCCCTCAACTTCCATTACCCGACTTGCCACCTCCAAGCCCAAGCTTCAGCTTTCGTTCCTACGACTGGTACCAGGATATCATAGGCGATCAACCAAATGGCGAGCCGAACACACCCACCGTTCCTTCGCGCAACCCTGCGCGAACACCAACAGAATCGACATTCCCTAAACCACTTTCTCTTTCTCCAAAGAAGGCGCAGTCCGCCATGCTACACTCGAGTCTTATTCCAGAACCACTTTCACCTGGTGCACCTCCTGCTGCATCAGGGTTGCTTTTACATCCAAGTTCAACGGTACTACCCAGTCCTACGAACCCGAACTTTCGTTTATCACCAACTGTTTATACCCCTCCGCGACAGCAGTCTCCTATACCACCAACAGCCCCACGTCGAGCCTCCGCGCGGGCTTCTACAATGACCACGGCAACCCGAGCTACGCACGATTCGCGAAGCTGGCTCCCGGACGATGGATTGTATCTTGCTGAAGAAGGTGACGAATACGCCGAATACAAGACTTTCCATCGACCTAGCGAGGACAGCAGGCCTACAAGCTACTCGCCCTTGACGTGAGCTACGGGAGCCAACTGCCCTACCATCATTCCAACTATGATGTTGGGGGCGCGCTGAGCTTTGTAGTCTTACCCATGCGGGCCGTGTACTGCCTGCACCAACATTCTTCATTCTCCACGGGCCGAGACCCTCAGGAAGGATCGCATTGCGCGCAGTGTAACACATCCGCTGCTCCACTTCTGTGTCCCGACTTTGGACCAACGAGGGCGTGCGCGACAGCCCTGTACTCCGACGCACGGGAAGGAAGCACGCGGGAAAACGCTAGGGCACGCGAGGCCATGAACTGCATGCTGCTCCATGATGCAATGCGAGCAAGGTGCAAATACTACGGATCATGCTGCAGAGCGGATGCAATGTCACAACGACGTCTCACATTCTTGTACTTTAATACCCTAACGTAATGTAAAACAAACAGTATCAATGAAATACAACAACGTATCGATTTCATAACAGTATGGCTGTGTGTATAAGCTTTCTTCCTTCGTGACCAGCAACCGTGCTTGTGGGGAGATCTGCGCGCGACCCCACTGTCATGACATGTGGCTACAGAACGTTGAACCCGCCATATCGTGCCGTGCATTTACAAGTTTTGGCTCTACCGAGATACATTCCGCGCCGCGCCCACAATCTGCGCTCTTGTCAGCTTCGGAAGAGGACTGGGATGTTCACGTGGACTGAGGAAGCAAGAGCGCTATGAAGGCGTTCGGAGATGCTTAGCAATTTGCCTCCGTCGGGTCGCACTTACTGATTCGGTTCATGTCGAAGCAGGCACGATGACTTCCGTGCCAAACACTGAAACTATGAATGAAGATATCACCTCGACACCAACTTCCGACCCTCCAAGCTTGACGATGATTCGTTTCTTTTCCTTTAGGGATCCGTTCTTTTCCTTCAGGATTGTCGCGCTGTACCGCATGCTGGGGTACATCCTACACTGGAAGTACCCACGGGTGAGTCGCTTCTGCCAGGCATTATGAGCTATCACAAGCTTCAAGCCACGAAGCTTCGCATCTAGAAGTCCGTCTTCTTCACGATCCCCACACATCGACGGAACTGCATGTCTCCGCACGTTCCTATTCGCTCAATGTCGGCACGCTCCCCCATGATCATCCCCCGCACTGAGCTCGCTTATGCATGGCGCATGCAGGCGCCCAGCCTCCTCGAGTCCAGTTCCTGTTGCTCAGCGTCATTGCAGGTTCCTTCATTGCGGGGAATCGCAGATTCACGCAGCAAACCAATATGGCGCCTAATGCAGTGGACAGCAACGCGGAAAGCTATAAAGGGACCAGGTCGCCATGGACTCCAAAGGATCTTCAGGCAGCACTTGACTGGTTCAGCACATCGATCATGTCGCGCTCAAGCTATCTTCAAGCTTCAACGCTGCTCTCTTCCTTCCTGTCGCTTACAGCTGGCCAGACACCTATCAGCTCGTCTGACGGCGGTTGGAGCACGACCCTGGCTGGCACCCCTACCTCATTCCGCCCTGTCTTTACTCTTCCTCCCTCAGTAGACCAAGGCGTTGAGCAGATCCCCAACATCTACGATCCGCAAGCCGTCGATGCACAGGATGTCTGCCCAGGCTACAAGGCGTCCGGTCTTGAACAAAACGACCGTGGCCTGAGCGCCACCTTGACACTGGCTGGTGCACCTTGCAATGCTTACGGTACCGATATCGAGGAGCTGGATCTGAAGGTTGAATACCAGGCCAAGGGGCGACTGGCCGTTAGCATTGTTCCTAAACATCTTGATGCTAGCAACCAGTCGCAATGGATTGTTCCCGATGATCTTATCCCAAGGCCGCAAGCCGAGGATTCATCAGAGGGCACAGACCTCAAATTTGATTGTAAGTCATCATGATGAGGATATTGTTGGATTCCGAGGATTCCCAGCTAACGCGATTTCAAGGGGGCAACGAGCCGTCTTTCTGGTTCAATGTCGGCCGTCGCTCGACTGGTGATGTCATCTTCACTACTCAGGGCTCGCACCTCATTTATGAGAACCAGTTCGTCGAGTTTGTGAACAGCCTGCCTGAAGACTACAACCTTTATGGTCTGGGAGAACGCATCCACGGCCTCCGCTTGAACAACAACTTCACCGCGACCATCTACGCTGCTGATGTTGGTGACCCAATTGATCGCAATCTTTACGGTAGCCACCCATTCTACCTCGAAACCCGCTACTTCGAAAAGGGCGGCAATGGTATCAAGACCCCTCTTAAACAGTCCGAGATGCAGCAGAGCAACTTTGGCTACGAGAGCAAGCCAACTGGATCGAAGTACGAGTCTTTCTCCCATGGTGTTTACTACCGTAACACTCACGGTATGGATGTTGTCATGAAGCCTGACCATCTCTCGTGGAGAACATTGGGAGGCGCGATCGATCTGTTCTTCTATGACGGACCTTCTCAGCCTGAGGTGACCAAGGAGTACCAGAAGTCGGCGATTGGTCTGCCTGCGATGCAGCAGTACTGGACCTTCGGTTTCCACCAATGCCGATGGGGTTACCGCAACTGGACAGAGTTGAGAGAGGTTGTTGAAACTATGAGGGCTTTCAACATTCCTATGGGTAAGCTTCTTGTCGCATTATGTCGCTTGAGCATGTTTGCTAACTATGAATAGAAACCATCTGGCTGGACATCGACTACATGGACCAATACCGAGACTTCACTCTTGACCCCGTGACATTCTCACCCTCCGGTGTCAAGGACTTCTTTGGCTGGCTGCACGGAAACAACCAGCACTTTGTACCCATCGTGGATGCAGCAATCTACATCCCGAACCCGCAGAACGCGAGTGACGCATACGACACTTACACTCGCGGAAACGAGTCTGGTGTCTTCCTGAAGAACCCCGATGGCAGCCAATACATTGGCGCTGTATGGCCTGGGTACACTGTCTTCCCCGACTGGCTATCTTCCAACGGTGTAGCCTGGTGGGTTAAGGAGATGGTTGAGTGGTACAAGGAAGTGCCGTTCAGCGGCTTCTGGGTTGACATGACTGAAGTCTCTTCATTCTGTGTCGGCTCCTGCGGTACTGGCAACGTTACCCTGAACCCTGTTCACCCGCCTTTCTCTCTCCCCGGTGAGGTCGGCAACATTGTCTACGACTTCCCTGAAGGCTTCAACATCACCAACGCAACCGAGGCCGCCTCAGCCTCAGCCGGTGCCTCGAGCCAGGCTGCATTGTCAGCAGAGCCTACGGCAGAAGTTTCTACAACTGCCAGCTACTACCGATCAGAGCCTACGCCCGGTTCGCGCAACGTCAACTACCCTCCATATGTCATCAACCATGTTCAGGGTGGAGCTGATCTTGCTGTTCACGCTGTCAGCCCTAACGCGACACACGAGAACGGTGTTGAGGAGTACGATGTCCACAACCTCTTTGGCCACCAGATCATCAATGCAACCTACCAGGGTCTCCTCGAAGTCTTCCCTGGCAAGCGACCCTTCATCATCGGACGCTCCACATTCGCTGGTAGCGGCAAGTGGGCTGGTCACTGGGGTGGCGACAATGCGTCCAAGTGGGCTTACATGTTCTTCTCCATCCCTCAGGCTCTATCCTTCTCGCTCTTCGGTATTCCCATGTTCGGCGTCGACACATGTGGATTCAACGGAAACACTGACATGGAGCTTTGCGCCCGCTGGATGCAACTCTCTGCTTTCTTCCCATTCTACCGCAACCACAACGTGCTCTCTGCCATTCCACAGGAGCCCTACGTCTGGGATGCCGTAGCCTCTGCATCTAGGACCGCCATGCACATCCGATACTCTCTGCTGCCCTACATGTACACTCTCTTCAACGACGCCCACACCACTGGTTCTACCGTGATGCGTGCGCTCGCATGGGAGTTCCCCAACGAGCCACAGCTCGCAGGCGTCGACACACAGTTCATGTTGGGACCCAACATCCTCGTCACTCCCGTTCTTGAGCCTCAGGTTGATACCGTCAATGGTGTTTTCCCCGGTGTCGTTGACGGCGAGAGCTGGTTCGACTGGTACTCTGGCGAGCGTGTCCAGGCTGAAGCTGGTGTCAACACCACCATCTCGGCTCCTCTGGGCCACATCCCCGTATACATCCGCGGTGGCGCAGTACTGCCAACTCAAGAACCTGGCTACACCACTACTGAGTCTCGGAAGAACCCATGGGGTCTCATTGTTGCTCTATCAACTGATGGTACCGCTTCCGGCAACCTGTACATTGACGATGGCGAGTCTCTTGAGCCAGAATCCAGCCTGGATATCACGTTCGCTGCTATGAATGGCCAACTAAAGGCTGAGGTCCAGGGCGAATTCAAGGATACCAACGCGCTTGCCAACGTCACTATCATGGGAGCTTCATCTTGTGGACAGGTCAAGCTGAACGGCGAGACGATCGATGCAAGCAATGTAGAGTACAACTCTACCAGCAGCGTCCTGAAGCTTACAGGTCTGAATGATTTGACCAGTGGAGGAGCTTGGCAAGGTAGCTGGACCTTGAGCTGGGAGTAAGCGATAGAGTTTCATAGAGGATGTATCATAGACTTTGGTATTATGAACCATAGAATGGTGAAGCGACCCTAACGCTCGATTAGCGAGCTACCCCTAGACATGAATCTACTGCGTTTCAAAGCCAACCCCTGACCTCCATGTTTGACAAATTGATGCGTCCTCGGAGCGCGCTGTGCTCATAATCTTTCAGGTTTTGCGACGAGCGGAGTCGTGAACAAATGACGTCATAACGGGAACTTGCACCTCCAAGGATACGACCAAAGCCCAAAGGAGTCTTTACGTACCACGCATCATCATGGCACTCTCTCACACACGAAGAAAGTTCTTTTCGAACACCTCCTTCTTCTTCAACTCTTCGAACGACTAAAAGAAGAAAGAAAAGCGTTTCGTCATGCCACCCAAGAAACTAAACCAACAAGCACCCTCCTCAGTCCCCGACGTTGACGAGCTGAAGAGCATAGCCGCCAAATCCGACAGTCCAGAAGACAAACTTAAAGAAGCCGCCGCGAGCGCCGAGTCCGCCCTCGCCTCCGCCAAAACCGCCTCGTCGCTCCGTGCCGCTGCCGAAACCATCAAAGACCCCGAGAAACGGAACAAATACCTGCAAGATGCCTACAATAAGGAGATTGAAGCACATGGGAACTCGAAGAAGGCGCGCGTGCTCAGCTCAGGCGCGTTCCAGGGTAGTGTAGGGGGTGGTGGGATTGGTATGGCTGTGGGTGCGGGACTGGGTACGGTGGTTGGTACGCTGGTGGGGACTGTGGCTACGATTCCTACGACGGCTGTGGGCACGTTGGTGGGTGCGGGTGTGGGTGGTGTACATGGCCCGTGGGTGAAGCTTGGGGGTGGGAAGAAAGATGGGAAGGATAAGGAGAAGGATGGTGGAGAGGGCGGCGAAGGGGAGGATGTTGATGGGCAGATGCAAGACCAGATGGGTGGGGAGGAGGATGGTATACCGGATCCTGAGGCGCTGAGACGTGCGGCAGATGAGTTTGCGCAGCAGCGGAAGGCGAACCAGGAGAATGGTGGTGGTGATGCAGAGAAGAAGGAGAAGAAGAAGCCTAGGAAACTGGAGGTACGGGGCAAACAAGGTGCATGAAGAAGGGTAGCAGGACATTTGATTTTCGAACACCGCACTGAGCTCATGGTTTTGTTTAGTGGATGCATTGTTTGGCGCCAGCATCATGTAAGCATTGGGATTATGGCATAGTATACACAGGTTTGACGAAATACTTCTCCTCCACACTTCTCAATCTGAAAGCCGGGACGAAGCCATGTCTTTTCATCGATGAACAACAACTCCAGCGCCTTCACCCATACCCCGTACCTTTCCCTCAACAACACGTTCGGGTAGTCCCAATTCCGTACAAATCTCATCGAAGCAGTGCATGCCATCTAGAAATCTCAGTAGAGGAAGCCCGCTCCCGCTCTTATCCCTATCGCTCACCAAGCCCTCGAGGGTTTGGTGTTCTTCACCCTTCGAAACACTGAGATGTTGGGGGTTCTGTTGTTGAAGATGATTGTGGTTTGCAGGCATCGCGGAGGCAACGCTCGGTCTGTGAATCGAGAAGGATGGATGATGTGTGTGGATATTGGCTTGGGAAGTGTGGTGACCGTGGGTCTGAATACTTGGCTGGGAGGAATGGTGTACTCGTTCGTTGCCGCGAATTGTAGTGGTGTCTGAGTCGCGGGGGTTTGCGAGAGATGTCGCGGCACTTGTTTGCAGACTCGTTGGTGGTGCGGGTGGTAGGGTCGTTGAGGTCGCTATCGCGTACTTGTGCACACGGTAGAGGAAACCCTTGATGATGCCGAAGGTTATGAAGCGGCGTACGTCGATGCCAGTGAGAAGATCCAGATTCTCCAGCACCCAGTTCTTCAAAGTGAGACCTTGTCGCAGCGATGTGTATAGCGTTATCAACGTCTCATGGCTCGTCTGCCATACATTCTCTTCCTCCTCTTCCTTCTTTTGAGCGGCGATGTGGCTATCGAACTCTGAGACCCTAAGCGTAGATCCGACAGTCTCGCTTTGCTGTGATGACAAAGACGAGGTCGAACTACGCTCGTCCCTACTCTTCTCTGAAACTTCGCTATCCATCCGAGCTGTTTTTGCGTTCGAACCAAGTCTCATTCTCGGTACGCTGACGTATCGCATACACTCCTCTTTAACCTCTGCATCCATTATGAAATCACCAATCTCTGCTGTTGGCGCATATATGGCGCTGAAGCTGAAGATATCCAGTAGTATCAAACATCCATAATACACCAAATGTTGAATGGCTCGTCTTGTCAACGAGAGATCGGTATCAGCCAGTTGCGCTATATGGGCTATCGAGTTGATACCGTTTATGTATGGTAGTATGCGATTGAGAGTGAGGTCCGAGGATACGGGTTGCTGGAGACTTGACAGAGATATGGTGAGCAAGGGCACTTGATGCGCGAGGATAGGTGGAGGAGGCGGTCGCGTAGGGAATAGCTTTAGGTTGATCGTATTCGAGTCATCTAGTAGCTGATGAGTATGTTGCACATTAGGAATGGCATGGTACGAAGCATGACTTACCGATTGGTATCATGCACTCCGCGTAGTTATTTAAATCCTCAAGCACCATCTCACACAGCGCATACACCTTGCTGCCACCACCTATTCCAAATCCGCCGACGCCATCGTCGTGCCCGAACCCAACGTTTCCTCCTTCATCTTCCCAAACGCCCTCCTCTTCTCTGGACAAGAATCCGCCCTGTTCTTCTAGGCCTCTCAACAAGCGTCCCAGCTTCCTCACGACTTCGCCGTAGCACGCCCAGTCGCGCTCATTTTCGCCTATCACGATTGCGAAATTGAAGATGAACTCATTCCTACTGTATTTCCCTTCTCTTATGCAAACCGGGTATCCGATGACGCGGTTGTGGTTGATGCAGAAAGTGAGTAGGCGGTCGCAGAACTGTTGTGTGGGTATGAGGAATTGCGTGACCGATGGAAAGGTGAACAGTGGTGTGGGGAGCGCCGACGGGAGGTTGGAGGGTATTATGGCGCCTGCGGGTACCTGGTGGAGGACGCGATTCCCTGGAGAAGTCAGCGGAGTTTCTGAAGGCGCGCCTCTCTATGGACTACCTTTTTCATGGTGGAAGCGAGTATAGAATATGGCTTTGATAGCGCGCGTAGGCATTGAAGACTGTAGGCTCTATCGCCGAAGTTCGCTGGCGACTACATGGTGGGTGTAGGGTCTTGGAGTCGCGATGTGGGGAGATTCAGAGAGCTTCCGAGGTGTGGTCAGTGCGCCAGATCACGCCTCGGCGTTGTGAGATTCCCAAAGAGTCATTCTGATACATGCGAGCTAGAAACCTGAACAGTGTCTACACTAGCTGTGATTCAAACCACCTAGTCGGTATTTTCACGCTATGGTCATTTCCAGGCATTACTTGTGGCCTCTCCCAAGCAAACGTCTTACACGCAGCGTAACCCGTTCACCAAGTATCCTCGAAGTCATGTTTGCGACCTTGTTCCTCTTGGTGATCATTCCTTTCAATTCGATGACATCCAGTTTCAGCTGAGCCAGTGTTTCCGCCGAAACTGTTTCGTTCCCACTCGCTGTTCGCGATTTGAAGCGCTCCTTCATATTATCCGTAGCCTCAGCATCGCCGGCCAAGAATTTATCGAAGTGCTCCTGGATAACAACTAGTGCCGATTTGTTTTGGATTTTAAAAAATCTTTCCGTCTCAATTCGCACTTTGGTATCCGCCCCATATAGGATTAGGAGTTTCAGTATGGATACCCATTTGATAGGGTCATTGATCCTCCAACACAGACAACATTCCCAGGAACTGAGCCCGTTGAACTTGAAATTTGGATCAGCTCCATTTATTAGCAAACTCCGTACAAGATCGGGGTCAATGTAGTCTGACCAGTGTTCGTAATGCGGCTCAGGACTGCACGCGTAGTTGAGCAGTGGTCTACCGCGTTTGTCCAAACAAAGTTGACCTTTTGCATCGATGGCGTCTCGGACGTACAGAGTCAACCCAAATCTGACGTTGAGGGACATGAAGTTATCATACCAGGGAGCAGACCTGGAATAGTCCTCTTCCCATGTGTCGCACCAAGTTGCCCCTTCGTATGTTTTTGAATATCGCCGATCTTCCATCCATGTTCCCGTGACTGTTGGGAAATAAGTTGTCATTGCTCTGTCAAGTTCGTTGAGAAGTTTCCAAGAGCTCATCTGGGTGTTCGCTTCTGTAAGTCGCGCGAATAGTAGAGCATCAATCACAAGCCCCCAGGGGACCTTGCGATCAGCAGGTTGCAGCCGCCCTAAATCTGCAGCTTTGACTTCCATGACCAATGATTGTAACACAGCCAGTGAGGCATGGAACTTCTCTTCCTTTGCATGTCTTACCAGATCGTCCCAGACCTCTTTTTTGTGTAAAAAATCAGCAACAGTTCTGTGAAGATACACAACGTCCTTCCTGCTTCTTTGTTTTACCTGACGTGATTCGTCCTGACCTGTGTGCTCTTGTTGATAATTGAATCGCGTCCGGAGCTCTAGGAGACCTGCGCAACGGCTTTTGAGTCGACGGTCTGTGGTGATCTCGATCTTTTCGAGTTCTTCGTCTGACAAGGGAGAGATTTTCGCACTTATGATCTCCATGGTTTTGGCTTCTGCATAAGACAATCTGACGGCGGACAGTGGCCCTGCAGAAGTTCTTCCCATTATAGACGA
Source organism: Alternaria metachromatica (assembly GCF_023757995.1). Classification (NCBI taxonomy): domain Eukaryota; kingdom Fungi; phylum Ascomycota; class Dothideomycetes; order Pleosporales; family Pleosporaceae; genus Alternaria; species Alternaria metachromatica. Next base: position 648,560 of record NW_026055504.1, read on the forward strand.
CTGCTGGTGGCCTTCGTCGTTGCACCGAAGGATTTGAAATATGCATGCGGCTTGCGACTTGTACAATGAAGGTACATTACTCAGCATGTGCATGAAAAGCGCTTCAAGATCCTGCGGTAAAACTCGGAGCCGTAACTGAAGATCTTCGATCTTGTCGCCGTTCTGTAGCCCTTGGAGGAGAGACTTCACTACAAGTTTGACCCATAAGAAAACACCAGAGGCTGAGCTGACAATTTCTTCCACAAGGGCTTTGACATCGTCTTTGTTCTTGGTTTTCAGATGCATCATCTGAGGATGTACGGATAAGCTGTCATCCACATACGTTGTAATATCGTTTTGAGTGAGCTGCTGGAGCTTCAGTTGTGGCTGACCAACGAAGCAGTCCGTAAATTCCGTAAGTGGCCTGCTCGATAGTAGGGCTTTGATCTTGCCACGTTTCGTGGCAGTGATGAACATCTCCCCAAGCTCGGTCATCGTGATTCGTTGAGCATCGAATTCGTCTAAACCGTCGACTACCATTACGATCTTCGTCGATTTGAAAGGATGATTCACGAGCCTTCTAAACGCTCGTCGAAGCTGGTGAAACGTTGGGAATTCGTCCCAATCGGCGTCGAGTAGATATTGTTCCGCAAATAGTGTGGAGGCTAGAGATATGTCCTGACCGAGCACTTGCCAGAGCAGTGAACGCAAGAGGCCTTCCTGCGACCTTTGGATTCCAGCACCTGAACTCCAAAAGTAGAAGTCAGCAACAATGAGACGATCGCCTCCAGCCCAAAGATGTAGCAAATCCATGACCCGGGGATCTTGATAAAGATACTTCATCAACGTTGATTTTCCGGACCCGGCCTTCCCGTTGATCCAATATACGCCACCATCTTGGCGAAGCCAGTCTGCAAGGCTTGGCCAGCTTGAGGAATCTCTTTTCTCTAGTGCCCAATTGAAGTTGTTCCGATGCGCAGGTTCGATATCGTCGAATCTGTCGTCTTTCCGCGAGAAGTTTAACTTATTCGTGATTGCGCGTGGGACATCCTTTATGCTATACTTTTCTGACCTTTGTTTGGTGATGGCATGTAGGGTCTCGTTGTAACGTTTCGATGCCAAAGAACTTTCTATCTCTTGCCGTTGTATGATCTTCTCGGTTTGTGAAGTTATTGTCGTGCCAAGTTGTTTGTTGCTCTCCACTATGCTCAGCATCGCTGTCCGGCTCGTCTCATCTAGACCTTGTAGTTGATCGTCCCTGATGGACACCAGAATTCGAAACTGAAGCTCATCACGCATTGCCTGAAGTCGTGACATGATATCCTCGATCTTTTTCGCGTTCCAAGATGTTTTTAGAGCGCTAAGAATCGTTTTGTATCTAGCTGCGTCTTTGGCAGATCGCAACGGCTCGAGTTCAGCGATAAGTTCCCGAGCAATCTTTGTGCACTCAGCAGCCAGATCCTCGAGTGCCTATAGACATGTAAGACTGATGTCGCAAGCGTGCAGACCTTATTCAGATCCAACGTACCTGGCTGTCTTGGGCCAATGGGCCCGAACTGGCCGGATTGGGACGAGCCCATAATGTGATGCGTTCGTTCAGCGCCGTGAAGTCGGCAACTAACCGTCCAATCTCTGAGTTCTGTACAGTGGAACCTGACTGGCGAATTTGGTTTACAGATGATAAGACTTTCTTGGTGGAGTCTACGACCTGTAGGATGTTAGCAGCAAGGCTGAGTCCTGCGATGGCCTCCATGGCGGGCGCTCGGAAGCGAAAGGAGACGACATCGCAAGTATCAGGCTGAGAGCTGGCTCTTAAAGGGTCGGACAAGTGCTCAGCACAGCCGCGTCCAGATGTCGCGCTAGCGTTCAGCTGCAGCGATGCATGAATCTGTCAGCCAATACGCGCACTTCATCACCGCCGGCCAAACAGTCGACAAATAGGAAGTCGGAAGCTCGTTTGACCAACCCTTTTTCCAGTCTCCAGAAAAATCCTATATCGCTGCAAACGTGCGCTGGTCAGACGAATTGCGCTACCGTATGACAATAGCGCCTAGGCAGAGTACCTGGGAAAAGAAAAACCGAACAACTGCCTCCTAGAAGGCTACATTACCCCGAAGAATATGTGAACTTCAAACTTCATACCAACGTAGACGGCAGAGTACCTGTTCAATTTTTTCCTTGTATGAGGTGGGACTGGAAGTGAGTTGGCGCGATCAACTCGTGAAAGGGTATATTGAAACGTATCGATACGCTCGCCTGGATGTGAAGATGAAGAGCCCAAATCTTGTTTGGACGTACTCACGCCGCGTAGGAAAGAAATGCACGTGCGCGGACATGCTCATCAAACACCTCATACAAGAACAAAACTGAACAGGTCTGCAGACTACGTTGATCCAAAATCTGGCAAAGTAGGTGACCCAAGGTCAACGTAGGCTCCACGCTGTTCAGTTTTTCCCTAGGTTGGCGTGCAAAGGAGAAACCACCTTGAGTGAATGCCACATCACTTAATCGTCCGAACCGTCCTCAGGTAGCTCCCTCAGCACGCCCTCCACAATCTCAATGAGCTCATCAACATCCGGTCGCTCGCTTGGCTCGAGCCTCAAACACTTCCTCACCACCTCTTTGACGCTATCTGTGATAGCATCCTCGGGGTTCGCCTTCTGCTTGCCCCTTTGCATACCCTCGTCTGGAAATCTCCAGTCACCACCCAAGACACATATGCTCAGACTACCACCGGTCTCATCTGACCTAGCCTCGAAGGGGCTCTTGCCGACTAAGCAGGCGTAGAGCGTGCAACCGAGCGACCAGATGTCGACCTTGGTGTCGATGACAGAGCCGGTCTTGACGTCGAAGAGTTCCGGAGCACGGTATGGCATGGTGGAGTGTTCGGCGGCGGTGTCTTGGATTTGTAGGGCGAGGGAGCGCGATGTGACGGGTGTTGGGGACGGTGCGAGGGAGCCGAGGTCCATGAGGATTGGGGTCTGGCCGTCGTCGTCTATCATGATGTTTCCTACGCGTGTTAGTCTCTTGGATGCGCGACCATGAGATGAATGCAGTGCATACCAGGCTTGATATCTCTGTGCGCGTACGCCCTCTCCCCGCCAGGCGCAATGCCTTCGTGCGCCGCTGTGACTTCTGACTCCTCTAGCAGTCCTTCTGCCTCTTGCTCGTCGTCCTCGTCATGATCGCGATTCCGCCTGCTTGGACGCATCTCCATGGTCTCCGCAGCTTCCGCGTCTGCCCTCTTCGCGTCTCTCCGGACTTTCTTCGCCTTGCCTTCACTCTTCGCGCCGCCGGGTCCGCCCTTGATCTTGTACTGATGCATTGCTTTGAGCGCTTTGCAGACACCCAGGAACAGCACCATGAGTCTTCGCTCGGGGAACTTTGTGTGATTGACCAGGTTCGCGTTGATCATGTCTTGTAGGTTGCCGCGACGGTAGTATGGTAGGAGGATGTATACGGTCTTCGCGGATGAGTCTGATTTGTCGGTTTCAACGGAGTAGTCGATTGAGTGTATGATGTTGGGGTGCGGCGAGAAGAGTGTGTAGGCCTCGACTTCCTTGAGCGCCAGGCTCACGCTTTCTTGGCCGAAGGGACATCTAATCTTCTTGAGTGCGAGGAGTTGTTGATTCGAGTTGTCTTGTACGAGGTATACATATGAGAAGCCACCCTGTGTCGCGATTAGTTGACTGAATGCGGTCCATTGTATGTAGCTCAGCTTACCTCGCCCAGCAGCCGTAATATCTTGAAACTCCGACTGTTGATCTTCAATTGTGGTGAGCTTGGAAAGCAGACCATGCAATTTGTAAAGGAATAGACGACATCTAGGAAGTATGTGCCTAAGGATCCCATCGTGGCGGTTTCCGTTGCGAGTGCGATTTGTTTTGTTTGCGAAGCTATCGACAGCTTGCGTGAAGGCGGTGCCGAGATAGACGCGCGGTCAATTCGAATTGTCGAGTGTCGCAATAGTACGGAGCTTATGTTTGGGTGATGAGGAGGTGATCGGTGCGGAACGATAGTGAAGACGTGTTGTTTACTGTGATAGGATGTAAGTGTGTTGGTGCTGACGACGAGGTTCCGGGTTGCGCCAAGGCGTGGCTGTGAACCCTGGCAGTTGCACGCTTTCGATCGCCTGCGGAACGTGGTCGGGAAGATCCACGTGCGGCTAACCCGAAGCGGGCGCTAGCGTCGCATTGTCCAAAAACTTGAGATATATTCCAAACTCCACGAAATTTTGCCATCAACGTCTCCAAGAGACTCAATACATCTCGGGCGTATGGCTCAGTGGTAGAGCGCTCGCTTTGCAAGGGATTTTAGCGCTAAGCCTAGTGCAGAAGTCTTCAACAACATGCGAGAGGTCCGGGTTTCGATCACCCGTCCGTCCATTTTTTGGCCCCTTAATGCCCCCTGTAACTCTTTTTTGAAGGTCTAACCTGCTATGCTGAGTATAGAAGAGATACTACAAAGTTCCTGTGTCTACAACCACCCTCAACGTCCCCTGGAGGTTTTCGGTATATCACCTAGACGAATTGAATCCACTCTACATGTCGAGCCTATTCCCTAACACATCCTACATCACCCGCCCGTCCATTACAACGTCTTTCTTTGCTGTTTTTCCTGCCTCTTATTTCTATTTGTGCAATTTATAGCATGCTATCGCAAGAGTTATGTGGATCTTGCGAATCAATCTTGTCTAAGAAACTAGGATGAAGTTACTTAAAAGGGGTGAAGATACACACAAACGCTGCTTGCATTGTCTTGCATTTTGTCTATGCAGCTAAGGTTTAACCTCCGTACCTTGCTTTTACCTGTGATACTCTGCCGTGGACCGCCTCTACGTCTAGTACCCGAAGAGACTTGTTTCTTGAGGTTTTTAGAGGTAACTTCGGCATTTCCTACCTAGATTATTAGGTTAGTCGCACGTATGTGTAGGTCTGGTTAAGATTAGTTGGGCTGGCGACATAAGTGTTTAGATGTTTCTCTTAACGGTATTGTACCCGTCTACTATAAGGAATTGAGCACGTTGTTATAAGAGATCAGCTCCTTAGAAAGATAACCTCCCGCTAATTACTAATTTAGCTGCATTACTAACTACCCCATCTACCACAACATCTTAATCAGGCCGAAATCTAAACACCGTACAGCCTACATCGACGCTAGATTTTCCAATCCTCTGATATCATCCTAGTGTATGCGGCAACACCCTTAAGTTTAATCATTGTATCCAAGGACTCTACCTTCTACAATAAAAATTATGAACAGGCTTGCAGACTAAATCATGGTAAAAGTACGCAAAGTAGGTAGCCTAACGTCGATGTAGACTCTACGATGTTCAGTTTCCCCCTAGATTGACGTGACCCCTCTCTCAAGGCGCAACATCCTTCGGCATCCCATCAACCCCCAGATCAATCTCCTTGTCCAAATTCTCCAAGAACCCCTTGCCGCGGAACTCTTCCTTTCCAACACTCTTATCCATTATGCCGGCAACCTCCTCACACTTAGTGTACCACACCCTCTCGTAGTTGTACTCGTCCGCGGGACCATCCGGCATCATGATCCACTCAGGTATCGCGCCTTTCTCTTGCTCACCATCCTTGTACCACCAAAACCTCGCTGTATCATCCTCCTTTGTGCGCCAATTACCGCGGTTCCAGTTGTGTCTCAGCGGAGAGTGCTTGTCCCATCCGCGGACGAGATGGCGGTAGTAGGCAATGGGGTGGATGTATTCGTTTGTATCGCCCAGGTCGCGGAGTTTGGTCCATTTCGGCGCTTTGGTGTCTTCGTTGTAACACTCGACTTCTTCGTGGCCGGGCATGCGTTGCCAAGATCCGATGAAGTAGTATATGCCGCTGTAAGAGTCTACGAGAGGACCTGTACCCCAGCTGAAGTCGAAATTGGTGTGTGAATGAGGTGGAGAGCGCGGCGGAGGTTTGAGTGCGTCGTGACCGATGCCGGGAATGGAGATCTTTGGGAGCAGGTTCCACGCTTTTTGAAGGATGTTCTGGTGGTGATAGGTGCATGCGAAGCGTAGGCGGAATAGCCAGCGCGTGTACTGGTCCATGGAAAGCTGGAAGGCATGGCGATCGATGGTAAGATGAGGCGAGATGACTTGAAGCATCCAGCAGAGGGTTGCGGTGGATATGTTTTCCGAGTCACCCTTCATGTCGCCGAAAGCGTCTTGTGAACCACCACCGATATTTGTATGAACACCAGGAAACCAAACCTGCTTCAGCTCCGGTGTTGGTCTGTTGGGGTCGTCAACTAGATCTTTAGGAATGTACCAAAGAGTAGGGCGGAAGGCCTTCCGACGCTCATCCAGAGCCAACGCCTGGAATGCATGCTCGATGTCTACAAATCGTTAGCCATAATCACACGCTTCGACACCACTAGAACTCACTCTCCGTCAGCTCGACGTTGTGAAACCCATACTTCGTCCTCGACCATGCCAGATCAATACCAATCAGATCGGGTACACCCAACGAGCCAACGGTATCCCACACACCAACCACCTTCACTTTCCTGCTACCTTCACTGACAGCAAGCTCACCATGCGGCCGGATATCCCATACTTCCGCCAGCAGTTTGAGATCATGCCAGTCGATGTTCCTGACATCTACACCCTCTCTCTCCATCTGCAGACCCTTCTCGCTGAGCTTGCCCTTGGTGAACCATCTGTATTCCTTCGTCTCACGAAAGTCAACACCCTCTTCGTTTCTTTGATACAGACGATACAGCTCCGGAAAGAATTGCATGTTGACCGGTGCAATCACACCGATATCCGAGACCAGCCCGGCAACCGCACGCGCGGTGTAAGCTCCTCTCGAGAACCCGAAACAGAAGATCTCGTCGCCCGGCTCGTAATTTTGCACGATGAAATTGTAGGCTTCGATAACGTTCTCCGCAAGACCAGCTCCCGTGCCGCCTTGTCGTCGCCTCTCAGAGGTACTGAGATTCCCGGTTCCTATCCCGGAGTCATAGTACACGATCTGGTGGAATTTCTTCGATGCGTCGTCTTTGTCGGTGCCAACACGCGCTATCAAGCGGCAGAGTCTGGCAACATTTGAGGGTATGTTGTCTTTGCTGCTGACGCTAGATTGCCATGTACCATCGCAGCAAATCACTAGCCGTCGTCTCCAGGCAGTGTTGTCGTTGACCATGGTGGCAGAATGCAAGTTTGTGTAAGTGAATAGAATAAGAAGAACAGAAGGTCGGTCGTCTGTAGCGCGCAATGTCGATTATAGGAAGGAGGAATGCGTATAAACAAGTACAATAACGCTGATCAGATACCAAGGCTGAATCGCAGGCAAGCGCGTCGGACGTCGTTATATGACACTCAGGGGTAAGCAAAAAGACAAGTAAGTACACGCAGCACAAAAGACGAAGCTGACCGGTTCCAAGCCACGAAGCTGCATTCAGGCAATGGGGCAATGAGGCAGCGCAACTCTTCTAATTTATCCTCATCGAGTCGTACACCGTGAATGGTCGATCACCGAATGCCCATGACGGACGCCTAATTCCCCATGTCGCCAATGCGCCCGCCGCATTGTCCAGGTGCGGCTGAAGGAGGCTGCCAAGCGACCTGTTTGAGCGGGATGAAGCGCTGCTCCTACCCGCACGCCTTTGCATTTTCACCGAAGGACGGGTCAGACCGTGAACGCCTTCAGGGTGGTCTGATATGGCGCGAAGGTGTTGAAGTGAGAATTGCTCGCGTTGCGCGCGTCGGCGCGCTGTCTGAACATGAGAGAATGCGGTGTGCGTGTATGGGGCTTGTGCACGCGATCATCATTGCCGTCGCTACTTAGCTTTGCCGTTTGAACTTTGATTGCGATATCGAAAACACTGTTTGTGCGCGTGTGGATAGTCGTGAACTGATCAATGTGTGATGGGTGTTGAGGATCATGGGCGGGGTCCGAGGCGCAGGCAACGCGGTCAAGGCGTGTCAGCTGTTGCCCGAACCCTGAAGTAAAAATATTCAGGCAACGGCAGGCACAGCCCATCTCCAACTCAGAATGCCACAACAACAGTCAGATTACTGTCAAAAGCCGCATTCCTGTTACACGAAGGTCAGCTCAATACTTGCTTGTTTCACTCGGCACGTGCATGCCGTCTCAAAAAAAGGCCGAGTATGCTTGCACCGCCCGAAGGCGGCGGCAATGTACCAACATGGATTCTTCTCGTCAATACCCTATATCCAAAAAGCGGTCTATACTATCGCTGAACATCAAATCGTGACCAACAGTCGCTGAAGACCAAATCCGTGGACTATCCCAATGCCGTCTGTCGCGATATGGCGCCATTTTGGCGCAATCCCAGAGTACCATTGTGGCAGCCCCAGGCGTGCCTATATAACGCCCACCATCCCACCATGAAAAGAACGCTTAATCGCTGAACATCACAAGACTACTTCCTGAAACTTGTACGACAATCCCGCGAATCGTCAAAGCCCCTGGCATCAAGCACTCACATTGAGCGAGGTGAGTTACCAGCTGTATGCGGCCGACTGCCGTATTGAGATCCATCATTAAAGCCCTCGAAGCTTTCACCTGATGACATCCTCCTCAGATCGTTGTCGTCGCCCATGTCGACGTCTTCCATCTCGTACCGTCCCGCCCCATTCGGGTTCTGCGGCGGTCCCATATTGGCAAAAGAACTGTATTGCCGTGGGGGCGCCGCGGGCGGAACGCCAGCACTGCTGATTTGTTCTGCGAGGCTCGGCTTCTCCGCCAGATTGTTAAGCATGGCGCGACTCGCGTCCAACATCGATACGGCGTACTCAAGAAAGTCCGCTCGCTTGGAAGAGACGGAAAGCGTCCAGCGATACTCGCATAGCCTGAGCTTGTAGAACTCGGCTTCCTCCTTGGCGGGTGCCGTAGCCCATAGCAGCGACCCAAAGGTGCCGATGAGCGTAAAGTTGACTTTGGAAGCAAAGTACCAGAAACCCTGCAGATGCTCCGGCTTCAGACGGTTCACAAAGTCCATAGCAGAGATCAGCCGCGTCTTTGCGGCGTTGCGGCACATGAAGAGACCGTAAGAGTCGGGGTTGGTGGAGTCGAGCGACTGTACTATGCGCCTGTGCAGCGTAATCTCCGTCGCAAAGTACGCGAGATGCAGATAGCCCGTAGAGGTGAGCTTGCCCTTCTCGGGAACGTTCATCTTGACCTCTGCGGGTAGCTTCTCGTGCCATTGACGAAGCTTGATTTGTACAGGCTTAGCTCGTGCGAGGATCAACTCGGTCGACTTCCTCCCCGCATTGGCAAAGTCGTGGATCGCCGTTTGGGTGTAAAATGTGTCCATGACCTCAGCCATGATCTGCGTGAGCCCAATCATCTGGGCAAACAGTATCCGGCCTCGGTGGCTCTCTACCTGCTCCTCTTCAGATTCTTCCTGACGCGTCTCGTATCCATCCCCTTCTTCAACAAAATCGTCTTCTGTTATCGGCTTCACCGCCCAGTTGGCATTGAAGATGTGCGATGGCCGGCCGTGGATGAGTGAGCTCCACTTGTCTTGCATGTACAACGCCCATGCGATGCGCTTCCTCAAGCCACGCTCCCAGAGAGGGACTGACCATGATGAGCAGTCGAGATGCAGGCCTAATTCTTGACCAATGGCCACCAGCTGTGTTGTCAAGCTCCAAGAGTCCGCTTCAGGACGTTGCAGCAACAACAAGCCAGCCTGTATCGTCGACAGTTTAGGTCGCTCCATAGCTAGTGTGAGCGCCTTCATAGCAATCGCTTCTAGCCGCGCTGCATCGGGTCGGGAGTAGTTTGCTAGCTTGGGGTCGAGAGACCACCAGTTGAGCGCCAGGATGTACATGCCAGCCAACAAGGCTGGCGAAAAACCTCTATCGCCTCTGCGATATCGTTCGACAAACAGATGTTTCTGGATGATGGGGTAGTTTGGATGCACTACTTGGAAGTAAAGATCTAGTAAAGCAGGACCATGTGGGTGCACAAGCTGCTCGACCTGACCCAACGCCTCAGACTCGCCGGCGAAGTCTTGTGTGTTCTCGTCAGGTAGCATAATGAAACATTCATGATCGTTCACACGTCGCAGCGTACCAAGATCGAAGGTCGACTCGTTACGGGTGTCGAACTGTGATAGGCCAATGAGCAACGAATCGAATGGGGAACTCAGACCGATGTATCTGCTATGTTGGCGTCGTTGCAGCCCTAATGTCTCTCCAAACTGAGGCAGGTGAAGGCTCGCTATTTGAGATAGTGAGGGTTGCGATGGTGGTGGACTTGGCGCGGTTGCTGTGATGGTGGGTGTTGATAGTGCTAGTGGCGGAGGATCTGAGTCGACGGATCTGCCAGAGGATGTCAGCACGACATCCAGCTATACGCCGACGAGCCAGAACGCCTGGCGAGGGCCACAGCTCCCGGTGCCACGGCCACATGCAGGATGAAAAAGCAAGTAGTGTTGCACATGCGCACGTGACCTGGTAGCGTGACGCAAGAGGCATAGCAGATGTCGGAAGTGATATATCTACGCGAGCCGTGGACGTGAAGCAGTAGCGGGGTGGCCTAAACATACCTCTTCTTGGTGTTGTTTGGCGAGTCCTTTTTCTCACCGTCGACGACTTTCCTCTTCCGCGGCAGTGGGCTTTGTACAAAGGTACACTCCTGCTTGTGGAACTCGCACAGGACACACAAAGCAGCGCCCTCGTGTATCACACAGCGGCTCTTCCTCCTTCGGCACGCGTCACAAGGGCGTTCCCTCCGTGAGCGGATGTTAGATACTGGACCGTTGTTGGACGTGGGCTTGCTCAAGCTCTCCTTGCTGGATGGTGACTTCTGTATCGTGCGAGGACGAGCTGGTGCTATAGAGACAACAGGACGTGGGCCCATAGCCGGCTGCTGCATTGCTACGGCCGTCATGGCTAGCTGGCGTGGTGGAAGGGTGCGATAAGGCTATGATAGACTACGGCCCGTTGGCTAGTTTCCGAATCAGGGTGCAAGTATCTCGCTATCGGAAGCAGGGTTCGTGACAGGTCTTATCGCGTGGGAGATAGGTAGTTCAATCGGTATATGGGAGATATCCCGGAAATGCAAATCCAGTTGGGTAATCCAATGGAGAGTCAGACGAGTCCTACTTAGGGCCCTAGGTTGCCGGTAACGGCGGCGAGGAGTATGAGGTGACTGATGGTTCGCGCCGTCATTGAAGGTCTACGAAAGAAGTAGAGGATGGGCGGAGGCGGGCGGGATGGCGGGATCAGCCTGGCCTTGGAGCTTGGAGACCTAGAACCCTGTGTGGGGAGAGAGCAGGCGCATAATCGGGGGTGGCAGTCGTATATACTGGAGTGTCGCTGGAGAGCGCGCTGCGAGAGTCTTTTGTGGCAGACATGTGCTCGGGATGGGTTTCAAGATGCAGGGTGCACGGATGTTGCTTGGAGGTAAGCTGGATGGGCTCTAGCGGCTTCCTGCATTCTATCTTACGTACAGCCGAGAGATAAGGACTTTGCGGTGGGCCAATGGCTGCCGTGCATGGCTTCCCCCACCTGAATAATGTGATCTTTCCATTACTCCAGCTCTTGCTTATCTGTGCGTCTGTACTACACAGGATCCAGTTTAACTGTCTCGAGGAATTACTCTTATGTACTCGTTACCATACTCCATAGTTTTAGTATTGGCGCATGCACGTCACCCACGGCTACGCATCATTATCGCTCGCCTAGCACTGGTAAACAGTTGACGACCGTTTGAGGGACCTTGCAGCTGACAGTTGCACCGCTGAATTTTCTTGTTCGCAGCCTCGACAGCACATGGCACGACGTGATGGATCCGACATTTTGCCACGTTCCGAGGTTTTCACGAGCCGCCTCATCGTGAGGCAGCTCGCCCGACCATGCCAGTATCCATGGTAATGGTATGAACGGCCTCCGCACGTGTCGCGTGTTCTCCACAAGCCCTACTGCCATACTTAGCATAGGACCCCTCGATAGCGATCTCCGCTCCGCTCTGCCCCTGGTCTCGTTTCTCACCGCTCGCACTTCAGGCAAAACGCTTTCCGCTCCGACCACCGGCAGTGCGCAGGACCCGAATATCTCCGCCAATCCTAGTCAGCGAGTTGCATCTTGCCGTTGCATCTTGCCGTTGATGTCATAGCACTTTTCGCCGTTGACGCGATTCAGGGAGGCTGGGTGAAGAACCGCGGCGCCGCCAAACCTCCCAAGACCGAAGAAGGCTGGAAAATCGGATGCGATCTACGCCAGTGTACGTAAAACGCAGGCTTAGCCTCGCACTGCCAGCGACCTCAGACTTGGGTTGCGATGCTGCGGGATGACAGATGGATACCCAGCTGCACGCTCAGTACTTCCACATTCGTCCTCGCTTAAACTACCGTTTAATCTCTCAACAACGGAACGATATATCCTCCTCCGAATACTGGAGGTCGTTGTTGAAAGGCCCGTAAAGAAAGTCAGATCCCAATATTCCCCTCATCGCCCGCTTGATGCGACTGGCCTAAGTACCGGAATGAAATCCGTCCGCTCAACCGCATGTAGATTTGAAAGACCATGGGTTCGTGGTTGACATTACGAGATCTTTAAGCGCAGATCCGCATGTGAGAGACTAGAGGGTGTGGATTCTGCCCAGGCTGATGACATCTCAGGGAAAGTCGGGCCGCTTTTCTCCGGAGTGTGAATTATCCACTCCGTCGTCACGACTACATATTGCGCCCTCTGAAGAGTCAGTCTAACCCTTTTTCGCGCACTTCCACTGGATGTATGCGAGAGTCCTTGACTCGGTAGTCCAAAAACCTGCCTCGTAGACGTTGGGATTCTTACGTCGTGTCTGCTTGAGCATATAAAAGGAGCCAGGTATACCTTGACAATGCCCAAGTAACAAAGTGCCAACACATCGTAGACGAAGCCTAAGCCCACAACATCAATCTTTAGCCACCGCTGCAGGAATACGTGTAGGATGACGAACCCTCAATTTGTCGTGAATCTACAGTCAGCATCTCCTTGCCACTAGCTTGCTCTTGAGACCAGCAATATATCATAACCTTGGATTCGGGCTGATTGATCTTCAAGATCTACTCATAGGTTGAACTTCCTCAGATTCTAGATTGATATGGCGGTAAAACCCTGGTTCTAGATGGCCGCAATGGACACTATCTAGCACGGAGCGACAACGAGCATGTTGCTCCCGCGTCCGAAGAAAGCACCGGGGGCTATGGAGGCGTTGCCATGGTGCTTGATGTTGGCCTGTCCGCATATGTTCGCTGTTGGGGTTGACTCAAGATTCTCTTCCCCATCATGTAAACACAAGCAAATAGGTCAAGAAGAACTTACGCAGGGACCGAGATTGACATGTGGGTAGACCAGAAAGCGAGGAGGGTGTGGGACACGCTAGATTCGGTCCGTATGAGTGTGCATACGTCAAGTTGCGCTTTCCGTGGCACTCTGGTGCAAGAAGGTCATTTCAACAAGTATCAGATTTGGACCAGGTGAAGGAGCTATGGATCTATCATAAATCCGCATAGCAATTAACAACCATATACCTAATCCATATTCTCTTGCCCAATGTCCGGTACTCCTTGCACCTCCTGCCTCGGCCATATGTACAATTGTGGGCTTCGGGTACCCTATCATAATGGATATAGAGACGCGCTTTCGACCCGGTCGTAAACCTACAACCCCAGCGCATCGATCATACCACCGTAATCATATCGTCGTTATGTTTAACGCGCCTCGCTGGAAATGGATAAAGAAGGTATCGCGAATAGGCCGTCTCGTGTGCCGTGATGGTGTGCGCAGCTGTTGCGCGTGTTCGGTCAATGTGGATTAGACCTCTGACTGCGCCGCGGTTTGATGTTGGATCAGTGCATGGGAGGCTGATAGTTGATCGGTCGCCTGTTGGAGGATTAGCTTGCAGCGCGCGGTGTATGCACTGACACAACGTACTTGAAAAGCAAAATGTGAGGTTCTGGCTCATGGACCTCGTAGTGCTCCCATCCCAAACTCTGTCTCCAAGTCAGCATATATGTTGCAGCCTGCACTTGAGCCACGCGTACCTGTGTGATGCCCAGTGCCCGCCATTCCTCCTCCCAGAGCAGCTTCAGTGTGCCTCGCGCGCCGTCGAAGTAGTCTTTTGGGATAGCCTTCAGCATTTGCTTAGGCAGCTGCACATGGCGGTATTCGTATGCGTCGTCCGAGTATCTGTGTTCGCGGTCAATAAAGAAAACGCGCTGACCGCCTCTTGTGTTGACAACCCACCTCGCCGAGTAGTGAATCGCGTCGACAAATTCATCCAGCTTTTCCTTCTCGTGGTCCGAAAGCGGGCGCGGCTTCTTGTTTCGGCGCGTGAAGTCGATATCCAATTCGCCCGACATGGTGCGCGTAGGGTGGTGTGAGGAGCTCGTGTGCTCCGAGGTCGTCAGTGGGGTGTTGGCGGGTGGTAGAAGCGAGCGGGGCGGGCAGCTGCTCTGGTGGGAAGTCGCAGTCGTGGGTGGGAGAAGGAGCGCTTAGATGCAGGATCTCGTGTTCAGGCGCGTCGGGCGTGTGATTATCGAGCGAGAGAAAGAATAGTTCAAGTAAATGAACCCAAACAGCTCTTGTTTACCCAGTCGTGAAATTTGGTCGATTGTCCAAGCTTCTACGCTAACTCGGCTGCAGCCTAGCGTAACCGTCTTACCACGTTCTTACCGCTGGGCAACGTCTTTCACCCCTGCATCTGCATCTCCGCTGATCGACGTGCAGTCGAGTTTCGATGCAGACCACTCTAATGCGAGCTTACGTACGCTTTCTGTCTACGGTCACCGTTGTCTCTGTTCTTCTTCATCCTCAGACATATCCGGACATCAAGACCGCCTCACTATTTCACCACAGCAACCAGCCACACCTCATTCAAGGAAAACTCTAAACACCATGGAACCTACATCAAGATGAAAACTTGCAAAGTAGGCGACCCAATGTCAGTGTAGGCTCCAGACCCATTCAGCTCTCTCCTTATTTGAGGTCGCCACAAATCTTATCTTGTACTAATTCCATGCGAATCGTTGATGAAGCCGTATACATGCCTGGAGGACCCATGTCTTTCGTCTTGCAGTCCTTTCTTGAATCGCATACTGTCCACTACCCCAAGCCACAAACAGACGCCCCAAGAACAGGCAGATACATGTAGCGTGCGCGTACGCTTACGCTTACGCGTACTTGACAACCGCTGCTCGATGGGCGCATCACCGTTTATCAATTTCAACGGTCTCGCCGCTATCGATATCACTCCGGGCACACTGGCAATGGTTTCTCCTTGTTACCTCTACGCACCCTATTTTCCCGCTCAAATAGCTTCTCCAGCATCTCGCGCTCCGCACAGCCTTGCAACCACGGAGTCTTTATATCCAAGTTCGGCCGCCCAAGCACACCCACGAACTGTACACTGGCTTCTTCGTTGGACCACTTCCTAATGGAGGCTGTGTGCAGTCGCTTCAACCCCACATTCCACGCTCTTTCGTTGAGTTTACTGCGATATAACACATCCTCCAAAACCGCGTCTTCTTCCTCCATCTGCTTCGTCTCATGTCTGGTGCGTTTCAGGTACCATGTCAAGAGGGTGATTGGGACTGCAAGACCGATGATACCAGCGAGGACAACCACGAAGATGGCGCCAATAGGACGTGTGTATTCTGGAGTTGCATCCCTATACGTGGCAGGGGGGTATGAATTGAGCCAACGACGAAGGTCGCATATGATGAGAGTGCGTTGTTGAGGTGAGGCGCGTAGTCATTGGTGTGTCGACAATCAGCGAATTCGCGTGGCCACACTCTCCGGAACCAACGTCCGCATTGAGAACCTCCGAGGCCTTGCCGTAGAAGCTTTCCGGCATATCAGGGTACGGATGCGTGTCGACATCAATATGGTCTCCTCCAATGTTCGCCATGATACACATTGTCAGAATCCGTCGATGTCGAGAGTGTCTGAAATCCCAAGGTTTCATAGATCGAAGGTACTATGTTTGCTTGCTGGTCTATGGAGCTCAGCGTATGATTTGTACGATCCGGACTCGGGTAAAGGGGGAAACACAGAACTAGACACCAGTCTTCGCCGTCATACAACGCCTATAATGTCACTGGCTATAGGTAGGATATGACAACAGTGCTACCAGCAGACAGGATTTACTTGTGTTCACACCAATCCTACAGCCCAGCCTGAGCTACCATGGAGTTGACAGGACGCGTACCAGCTGTCATGGCTACCCTTGCGGACATAAGTCCCACTGTGCGCTCCCGAACTAAGATGACAAGCCACTTCAGCATGCAAGCGGCTTTATACCACAGTCGTGCGATGATAACAGGCGCAGCTAGGAAGGTACTTTGGATCAGTCGCACGATATCTCCACGTGCCAACGTTCCTTCAACTATGCCAGTATCTTCCAGATGCTGACATGAGATAGTGAGAGAGCACATTACTCGAAACCTTCTTCATTACAATTACCTCTAGATACTTCCACCAAACTCTTGTCCACTCTCTCATTCCGTCCGATACTCCCTACACACGATCCCATCCTTATCCGTCCTTTCAATAACTCTGGATCTCTTCGGCACAGCACCATTATCCACCCTCCCATCCCTCCACTCCCATCTCAACTGTTTCTTCGGCCTAACCACCACCGCCTGTGTCATCTCCGACTTCTTCTCCCCCAAATCCCCATGAACCACGTTGATGCCTTCGTCCGTAACTCCGCGTTCCAACCACTCGCTCGCTCTGTCATCACTTGCGCTCGTCTTGATCTCGGGCAGTAGTTCGATTGATGGTGATGGCGGTACGGACGAGTAGCGTTGCTGTAGGTCTTCGTAGTGCTCCTGTTGTATTTGTTGCCGCGAAAGGCGATGCGATAGGCGGGACTCTCGACCGGATTCGAGATCGAGTAGAGCGGGCTCCTGGGCTGGTTGTTGACTGGCCTTTCTCTTGTGTCGATTGATGAGGCGGATGACGAGGTAAACCAGCATCAGGATGAGGATCGTAGATGTCAGAACGATAAGGGCAAGGAAGAGATCTGTCAAAAAGTTCGTATCGGCCATGTTAAACGTGCTCATGGCGAAAATGTCGATTTGTACCAACGCCTGCAAAAGGACAGAATGGAGAGAGTTGCAAATGCTGTGGCGCCTGCTGCGAGAGGTATACTGCAGTACTTAAGGCTGTCAGGTGCAGCATGGGACGTAGCCACTAATCAAGAGATCTCTTTATCAAACAGCCGGACCAGTAAAAGGATTCTGTATCCATGCATGAGCTCAACTGTACGAGGGTCCGGCTAATCTGCTTTGTGGTCGTGTTGTGTTGTGCAAAGTGGTACATACTATGGGAGAGGGAACTTGCACGACTCTTCATCGACTCGAGGGACAGCATAGCCCGTTTGAAGGACGAGGCCTTTCCATGACACGCACAAGACAACGCTCAGATCAGATCAGGAATGAAAGCTCTTTGGTCAACCTAATGGGTATGTACAAACTTGCACCTTAAGCCGCCTGATCCAACGCGCCAGTGTAGTCATATACAAGCCTAACCCTAACAACCTCATCGCCTCCGACCTTCCTAACCACAAACTTCCTCGTCAGCTTCCTCTCACCCCCAATATCCGCGAAGCCCCAGATCTGCCACGCAGTCCATTTGTTCGCCTCGTTTTCCACAAAGCTCTCGACAACATCTCCTTCTTCTGTCTCCTTCAACCAGCCTTCTGCCACAAACTTTGCATCTTCCTCGCTCACACCTGCAGCCTTTCCTTCTTCGACTGCCTTGGCTAGGGCAATGTAGCGCGAGCGTCCCTTGACGGTGCCGAACAGCCGGTCGACGTGCTCGCGGTAGTGCCAGTCTAGGATGCGAGTCTCGGTGGAGCCTTTGATGCCGCCGGTGATGAGTTGGTCGATCTTGATTTCTGTCGTCGGCGTGTTGTCTTCGCCGTCTATGGTGGTTTGGTACAGGTGTTGGGTTACCGTCGCTGCGCCGAGGGCTTTACGCGTCAACCAGCCCATGCCTTGGAGGGCGAGGACGGCGTCGAATGCATCCGAGAGGGACTTGTTCTAGGATGTGTTAGAGCGATGTTGCGATGCACGAAATGATGAAGGTGTGCAAAGAACACAATGACTTGAAAGCTTCTTGAAACTTACCATGACCCATTTCCCCTCGAGGTTCTTGATATCAGCACTCGCTGGAGCTGCCATATTGCCTAGTATGTTTGTTGGTAGAACTGTAGTTTGGTACGATCCGACTTCGTGGTGAGAAGAGCTTCGACAGCTATCGCGGGGCTATGGTGATTGGTAGCGGTGGGTACCGTCCTAGTTGGGGTGGCCATGTGCAGTGCATCTTATATGCCGGTCGCCCAAGCACCAAGCCTATCCAGAGACGCCGTGTGGATTAGCACCTGCCTTAGTCGACAATCGCACACTGTCACGTTCGTACCTGAGCGAACATCATGCGTGGCGTCGTGGGAAGGGATGCCGAGGTTCGTCTGCTTCGGGATAGCACCTCCGCGGGGAACCCTGGTCTTCCATCTCATTTGCGCTCGCATCAACTCTCTCTATTCCCCAACCACCGACGGCACACCTCCAGCTTAGGACGGGTCGCATGTGAACACTGCTCGGGAGAAGGCTTCCTGGACGCGTAACTTCCCGTCTACGGACTGATGGGGCCAGTCAGAAGAGCATGATACTGATCGCAAAGCGCTGACACGCGATGAGGTGATTTTTAGCTGCATCGCCTCATCTCCGATTCATACTTGTCCTCCTGTGCGCCTTTCGTCTGTCAGTCTCTATCTCCGCCTCCATCGTTGAATCGAGCTTGATGCAGCCCAAACGAGGAGCAAACACGAGACATGACCAGGAAGCCGACAGATGACTTCAAAGTGACACGATGTTGCCGCCGGCAAATGGCTCAAAAACCGCTGGGTCTCTTGTAAACCTTCCATCGTGCGCATGTGCGCTAACACTTCGACTTCACTCACTGGAGAAACTTCTGTCACTCCACAAGAACTATTCTAAGAACAGTTTCCTCGCTGTACCTTACTCTCACGAGTACTCATCAGGTGCCGCACGTTTCGGTTCGTGAAATGTTCCGAAACAACGAGCATGTTTCAATGGCCGCCGACATGGTGAAGCTTAGCGCGCAAGCACGTCAGAACTTGCAACAACCGACGGCACAGGGGGGCGAGTATCATTAGAGAGTTCGCATCTGAGGTAAGGCTGCGACACGGAACGTATGTTGCTGGGGTTGGTCGATGCCTCAGATGTCATGTCCAAACTACCCAGCCGCTCGGTAATTTTCCCCTCAGCTTCAAGTCTGGTTCGCGGGTTGCTTTTGTTTACCAGGCATCTCAACACCTGCTTTGATTATCTCTCTTTCGAGCGCGCTGGAACTCGCACCTCGTATCTTCTTCTTTTTTCATACCCGCATCCTCGTCAGAAGGTCACTTAATTCTCTTGTGGCACAGTCGCACAGAGTCTCATCAAACTTCTCGTCACTTGGTCACTCATTGGACGTACACACGGCTTCGCGCAGCACTATCATCATATCGCCCCATTTCAGACGGTTACAAGCGCAGTGAAAGACAATTTTGCACGTTCCAATCGGTCTTGCGATCTCGAATTTTCGCCAGCAAAGCGCCATACAATCGTTCTTACTTCTACGGCGGCTCAGGAAGCCCGGGTACATAACGACTTGGCCGAACGGTTCCCAACGATACTTTCTTTTTCTCAACGTCCCAAACGGTCAAACTGAACAGAGGGACCGAGCACTCTTTCCCGCCCGATTCGACGTCATATCGCGCAAAAAGCTCGCAGTCGTGCATCGAAGTGACTCCACTGCACGCGTTTGTTTGTCAACAACAACCTACTATATTCACGACACTCGCTCTCGCTGAAAACCCACGCTCGTTCATTATTCTTCCAAACAATAATCAATCACCCCACATTCTTTTACCCGCCACGCGAACACTACGCCAACCCATCTCAACACCATATCAAACACCCCAAACCGCGCAACTCCACGCAACAATGAAGTCCATCTCCATCCTCACGGCCTTCGCCTCCACCGGCGCCTTCGCATCAGCAATCCAATTCCCCAACCTCCAAGATCGCGCCATTGATCCCGCAACCATGAACCCAACACTCCTCTCAGTCTTATCAGTGCTCAAAACAGCTATGCCCACGGGCCCCAACGCCCCCATGCCAACAGGCGATATGGAGCCGGGTTGGTACCAGAAATTACCCGGAGATGTCAAGAGTCTGTTACCGGAGCTGTATCCTGCTGCTGCGGCTGCGACGTCGGAAGCGGGCGCGGGTGTTGTGAGTCAGGCACAGAGTACGGATACGGTGGTGGTGAGTGCTTCCTCCTTTGCCTCATCATCTTTGTCGTCTCTATCCGTGTCTTCCTCTGTAAGCGCGTCTGCGTCTGCGTCTGCGTCTATTTCGGCGTCCTCGCCTTCCAACGCCAGCGATACATCTCTCACGACGTCGACGTCAACATCACAGACCGCACTTACTAAGACATCGCAGTTGGCGTCAACAATCACCGATCTAGTGTCGCCATCGTCATCTGAACTATCCTCAGAAAGCGCCTCACCCACAGCGTCTTCTGCAACTCCAGCCAGCGCTTCAGCTACGCCATCGAACTCACCGTCTACTGGCAACAGATTCGCGGTCAGGACGGAGACACTGGCCGCAATCGCCATGTTCAGTGTTGGAGCCGGATTCTGCATCTTTGCATAGTCTGATAACGATGCACGCTACTAGACGTTTGATGAGACTACGCTGCGATCGGTCCGCATTCTTTCTTCATCTTTTCACGGGTATTTCTCGGAGTTGTATGTGTAGGAAAAAAGCGGAGTATTTTTTGGATGTTGGGTGAACTAAGCCCGACCGAATGACGAGAACGATGGCTTCCATGCGCTGAGCGCTATACGACGAGCTTTGAGCGGGAGTACGTGTGCTTTTGCATGTTTTTTCTTTGTATATCCTTTTTGAGATATCCCCACACGATACGATACGAATGTAATGTAGCTTTCTGTTTGAGCATGTGAACAAAGACGCTACTATGAGTGCTACTGTTCCATCAAATACGTCTCTCCATATCCCGCACGCAGTATGCTTTACAAAGACACAAACCCCATGACAGCGCCGTTCCTCCCTCAGAGACAAAGCACACCCGCAACCCTGACCCCCAAGTCCAACACAGCAAGATGTTCATCCCCACCATCCACAAGCCTCTTATCCGTCTCACTAAACACACCCGCAAGCCTAACCTTCTTGACATCCTCAACCCTCTCATCATACATGATCTGTTCGTACAACTGACCCACAGTCTGCGACGCGCTCCACCCCTCTGCAATCATGTTCTCCACTACCTTGGCAATCTCGTTGTAGCGTATCGACTTGGTAGCCGATGACTTTGGGAAGAGCGAGTCGCTGAAGGAAGACAGTGTAGCTGGAGGCAGCACACCCGCGATCTCCGCGATGATAGGGAGGGAGACAGCGGGTGTCTGAGTCGGCGTTGCCGCGGAATCAATATCCATCTCATCGTCCTCAGCAACAACCTTCTTCTTCTTTTTGCCTCCCGCACCCTGAGCTTGGACGACAGCTCCAACAAGCCTAGCCGCAGATTGCAAGAACGTAATCGCCTTTCTCAGATCACCATCCGCGACGCGGACCAACTCCTCTGCCACCCCTTCTTCCAACTGCACATTCTCCAGCCTCGCGATATCGCCCACACGCTTAACCGCATTCCCCTGATCCAGACTCTTGAACCTGAACTTCGAACACCTACTCGCAAGCGGATCGATAATACGAGTAACGTAGTTACACACGAGACAGAATCTCGTCATGCGACTGTACGTTTCCATAGTCCTACGCAGCGCACTCTGCGCATCCTGCGTCATACTATCTGCCTCATCCAGCACAATGATTTTGAACGGCGGACACGGGTATTTATCTCTGTACCGCACTTGTTTTGTGTCGCCGCTGCTCGCGTCTTCCGTCATGACGTTGTAGGTGGGCGCTACGCTGAGTTGCTGGCGCGCAAAGTCCTTGACTTTTTGACGCACGATGCTGATGCCGCGTTCGTCTGAGGCGTTCAGTTCGAGGACGCGTGACTTCATGAGTTCGGGGCCGTAGAGTTCTTTGGCGAGGGCGAGGATTGTGGACGTTTTTCCTGTGCCTGGCGGGCCGTAGAAGAGCATGTGTGGGAGGTTGGAGGATTGCATGGTGCGGGAGAGGATTTGGATGGTGTTGTCTTGGGCTGTTACTTCGGAGAGGGTTTTGGGGCGGCTGTGATGCTGTTAGTGAGGGTGCAGAATGGCGTGCTTGGGTGTTGCGTTCGTACTATTTCTCTACCCATGGCTGCATGCGATTGGGCTCTTGCTTCGTCGTAGGCGCTTTTGATGAGCTGGCCTTTGCAGCGGCTTGTTGCCTCGCTTTTACGTTGAAGAAATCGGCCATTGTGGTGGTTGTGTGGAGATTGAGATGTTGGGGTTAGGGTGTTGAGCTGGTCTGCTAAAGTGCGACGCGTCGACGCGAGACCGCGAACTCACGTTTTTGCACAGACCACATCTTCTTTCTCCAACCCCATCATCGCGGCATCAAAACAGTTCGCCATTCCTCCATCATGCTCAAAGATCCAGATACCGTATAATCTTCCGCGACACACGTCTAAATCAACGATTCAGATAAGTTGAGCGATTCACATAGAGCAATGGATGATTTCGGACATGTCTCATGGCAGAAGATGTCAAAAACACAGTTCAACGGATATATTGCACACCCTGATTTCTTCTCGAGCGATGACCAGATGCTAGAAATCTGCGACGACGCCAAACAATGCATGCACCTCCGCTCATACCAAGCTCCTCAACTCCACCAGTATGCCCACCACTTCCAGGCTTCATGAGCCTTTCCATTGTCGCTCGGGTTACAGACCTATGGTGTCAGAGGTCGCGCCCCAGGAGTGTGACTAGCCTAGACTAATCTACTTCCCAAGCTTAACCCCCTTTACCCTCTTAGCCAACTGTACTGAATCGGAATCTGAGCCATAGGAGGACTGTCGCATCGTACCGCGGGTGTGGTCTCGGGCTGCAGCCCCCCTACTGGCCGACTGGGACTGGGGCGAAGATTGATAGGAACGTTTCGGGGGGCGCTCACCACTTTCTTTGAGAATGGTCAGAAGGGTTGCCCAGCCTCCGGTATGTTGGAGCGCTGAGCCTTCTGAGGTGTCGTGCGTTGATGCTACCTTGAAGAGCAGTGACTCTTCGTCCTAGTCGTACAGTTAGCAAAATATCCATGCAGTTTTGCAGTGACGCACCTTTGACAGAATGCCGAGGTTATGGATAAAGCAAAGCATGTGGAAATTCGAAATGGCATTGAGACCGCTGGTCGTGTTGAGCGCCAGCCCGTTCGCTCTGGCGTTGAGAGCTTTGCCAAGATGTGAGATCTCTGGCATCTCGCCCATGGCCTCGCGGTTCTCGATCGGGAACTTGCCACCCGTGAAGAGAGGATTTGGCTGAGTAGGGAATCCGTGTGTTAGTGTGAGAAGCAGATATTCCACGGGGAAGTCGGGTTTGGCAATCTCTTGTACGTTCGCACCGTGTTCGTTGATTCTTCTGTAGAAAACTTCAGGAATGTACCGCGCGCGGTTCAAAGCTTCGTTGTCTTCTTCCGACTGAACAAGCATGACTGATGGCTCGGCTGAGGGCTCGATGATGTCTGCGCGGACCATCTCGACGGCGTCGTTCGAAACCTGGTACGACGAGATGCCAATCTGACCTTGATCATCGCCGCTGATTACGCATGTTACGAAGTTGGATCCGTGTCGGCCGGTGTCGCTCCATTTGGAAGGCCGGGGGTACCTTGCTTGATATCGTGCTGCGAAGCAGATTTCTAGGGACGAAAGGTAGTACGAGTCCATGTGTCGCTTGCAGATGACAGAGCCGTCGCCCTTGTCCGCGTCGAGGAGATCAGTAAAGATCACTCCGACGCGTTGCAGCCCACACTGTGCGGCAATCTCGTCAATCTCCTTCTCATTGTCCCATTCGCCTAGCGAGATGCCGTCCGCCTCGTTGACTTGCGGTGGCTCGTAGATGGTCTCGACAACAGCCTTTGTTCCCAGCGGCACCTCAGTATACTCCTCGTACCTCCCGTACAAGAAGCCCAGTCGCTGACAGCCCGTCTGTCTCCAGAAGTTGATCACATCGTCTACCACCTGTATCGAGGCGAACTCGACGTGATCTACCATGCGGTACTCTTGTGGCTTCAACGAGATGGCGCTAGGCATGCACTTGGTGCAGATACCCTCTGGGAACGGCTTGTGTCCCGATGGACAGTCGGGGCGTACGCGGTAGTAGGGTTCGGTCAGCGGTGGCATGTACGAGCTACCGAGCTCTGGCCTGTTCTTCGCCGAGTTGACTTTGCGCAGGTATGAATGGAAGGAGAGGTGCTTGATCTTCTTCTCGGCGAGGTATGCGGGCGAGTAGGGTTCGAGGGGCATACAGTAGTCGCACATGCCCTTGGGCCCGTGGGAACACATGCGGGCGTCGCGTTTCCTGGGGATTTTGCCATCCTGTCTATCTAGCCTGTCGTCGAGCGGGGACTGCCTGACAACCTCCCATGGGTTCTTTATAGTTTGCAGAGCATCGCCGATGGGAACGGAGCCCATGTTGGTCTCTTCGACGGGTTTGCCATTTAGTCGTGCGCCGCCGGTCGAAGATGCAGCATGGCCGTTCGGTGCCGCAGACTGCTCCTCGAAGGACAGGAAGAGTTGCGCGCCGTTTCTACGGTATCGTTAGCCGTGAAGACGAGCTCAGCCAAGTTACATACGATAGTCCCACTTGCTTGAAGCTTACGCCCTCAAGACCAGCAAGCTTCCTCGCGTCGCCTCCCTGCGGCTTGTTGCTAACACTGATGCTCTGGATGTCGACATTCTTGGGCAGCTTCTCGGCAACCTGGGGCAGAATCGACGAAAAGGTGTCCTCGGGCTGTACCGTCAACCGGAACTGGCCGTCTTTGCTAACGAACTTGTGCGAATTAGTAAGATATCACCTGCATTGGGCATAAAGACATACCCTCAATATCATGATCGGAACGCTATGAATTTCGTGGTGGAGTGGATAAAGGTGATGCAGGTGGTAGGTTATAGGTAGGAGATCGTGGAGGAAAGTGCGACCAGAAGAAATAAGTAGACAAAGGCGAGGTGCAGTGGTGAACCTTGGTTGGTGTTGGTGATTGATTCGAGAAGGCGCCTGTAGCGGAGCGGACATGGATGACGCAGACGCGCTAGAAGGACGCTAGTCGGGCGCGGAACTGGACAGATATTCGAATGTATCGATAAGTGAGACAACAGCGACTCGCCCTCCCTCTTGGTCTTCACCTACCCCATATCTCACTACTGAGAACACCGTCGCTCCTTCATAATCTAACGTCAGCGCCTGCATCGCATCGCGAGCTTGTCATACCTCTTCACATTCCGCGCAAACAAACCACACACAACCCACACAACATTCACCATGTGGCCCTTCGACATGGTCGACTGGGTAATGCTTACCGTGCCCATCGCTTACATCGGTATCCTCGCCGGATCGTTTACAGTCTTCACCAACCTCTACCGCAAGCGTCAAGCCGCCAACGCCGCATCCCTCGAACCCTGGTTCCCCACACATCTCCAGCGCAATGTCTACCTCTCCCTACTACACATGGACGAACCCAAGGTGCCGGACAGCGTACTCAAGGCTGCGCTATTGCGTCGCGCAACAGAGGACATACATAGGATTGTTCAGATAAGAAACGCCAAGCAGGCGCTGCAGGCATTGCTGCAGAGGGGTAGCGTGGGCGATGATCTGTGGCAGCGATTCCAGCGGGCAGAGAAGGAGATCGAGGAGGAACTCAGGGATGTCGTCAACGAGGTGAGTCCTGAGAGTCTAGATTGAAGTCGAGTGACTTCGCAATTCTTTGAGTATGACTAACATTGAGACAGGCCAATGCTTTCGCACCGAACTGGGGCCAGACCATCTTCCAATCCGCTTCCGAAATGGCACAAAACAACCACATCCGCGAGCGTCTCGGTGAGATCACAGCCAAGGCACCAGCGGAGAAGGAGTGGTGGGAGAACCGCAGGGCTGGCATCCAGTCCGAGTTCATGAAGGAGTTGGACGAGGAGAAGGCCAAGAGCGACGATGGTGTAATAGTGGAGAAGGCCAAGGCATGAGGAGTGCAAAGCTGTGATGATGCGCGCGTTTACTTCTAGGGGTCGAACATGGGGTTACTGAAGATGTATAGGGTCATGGCCTTTGCAGCATTTGTGTAGCTATCCATTACGCCTGTGATATGTCTCAGCCGTTGAGTTTTGATGTATTGAGGACCATGGCGTCTGAGACATCTGACAGGCATACTGGACAGCTACACATCAGTAGCTACGTGAGCGAATCACCATATTATCATCATCGTTTGCAGTCAAATTAGTGGACTTGAGCAGATGGTCAACTCTGTCAAACTTGTATCAACTTGTTCAAATGCTAAATTGCAGTGCTATAAACGCCATTATCCCATAGAGTACAAGCCCCATACTGCTAACTAACAAAGACTGTCTGTCGTACACCAGATATACAATGCTCGATCTTCCTTCTCTCTCTTATCTCCACCAGTTCATACATATATCGAGATCTTACTTCCTCGTGGGTCCGCTGACACCGGCACCGATAACACTGGGCAGCTCCTCGGCACCCATGCTGTAGAGCATACCAATACCAGCAGAGATCAAGAAGGCCAGAGTGACACCGGCACCAACAAAGAGCCAGAATTCAACCGAGATGTCCTTCTTCTGGCAAGCGGGGCCGCCCCAGTAGGTGACCTTTCTCTGGCCCTCCATACCCTTTCCGTCTTTGTGCTCGACCGTAGCGGCGCAGGCGCATCCATAGCAGTCAACTGTCTCCTGACCGGGACCGGATCCACGTCCCTTGTGGAGGAGCTTGCACTCGCCGTGGCTGGAGCAGTTGTGGGTCTGAGTCTCGCAAGCCGACATGGACTTGAAGCAGCTAGGAAGGATACCGCGAACAGGTCCCTTCTTGTTGTCGGCTGCAATGACGACGGGGAAGTCTTCCAGGTCAGGCACCTTGGAGACAGCAGGTACGGGCTGGGAGGAGAGGATTGCCTCGGGGTTCTGGCGGCGGGCCTCCTTGGAGGGGACATCGTAGGCGCCCCACGGTTGGGCAGCGCGCTTGGACTTGGACTTGGCTGAACGCGGCATCATGACGACAGTCGTGGAGAAGCCTTTCTCCTCGGCCTTCTTGTTGACGCTGCTCAGCACTTGGGCAATCTGCTCGGTCGATAGGTCGTCTTTCGTGCCGGTGGTCCAGATGTTGAGGTAGCCATTGTAAGCGTCCGACTTCTCGTTCGGTGGGAGCGCCGACTCAATGTCGAAGTTGGACGTATATGTCCGTTGCTGGGGGTCTGAGAGTGCCGGCAGCGACTTGGCTTGTGCTATGAAGTCCATGACCAGGCGCTGGTTGTCCTCGACAGATGGCGCACTCGATATCGCAAAGTCGTGTGTGCGGTCTGATCCATCGTTGATGATGACTGAGAGCTCGGGTTAGTCGTATCCTTCGCGATGCTGTCGTCACGTATGCCCACCTGTTGCCTCATCTTGCTCGGCGCCCTCCACCCACATCAGCAGGTGCGCCTTGGATTGCTCTGCATCGTCTGCGCCAAACAGCTTCTGGTGCCTTCCTCCATACGTGTTGATGTGTCTGATTGTCTCGGCCTCGGGGTGCTCGACAGAGTGGAATCGCGATAGGCCCAGGCGCTGGGCGATGATCAGACGCGCTGTCTCGGGACTGACGGTGGGGCGAGCTGCAAGGACGGTGCAGTACAGCGATGAGGCGACAAAGGCGCCGGATAGCTTCATGGTGGCGGTGAGGATGGAGTTGAGGACGTTCCGCGATGATGCAGGTGCATCATCGCCATCCTGAGCTGCGCTGCGACCTAGACGGAACTAGCGCCGAACCTGCCTCACCTCCGCCCGCAACTATCAGTGATACAACCCGTGGGGCGCTATCAACCGCATTCCCTTGTTAACGCCGTACAGCTTCACGCGCATTCTTTGTTCTAGAAAGACCTAAATGTCTCTCTACTTGATCTTGCGTTCCTCATTCTCATAACACTCGCTTCCGCCTGCGCCAGACCAATGTCTACGCCACTGGTGCTTCGGCGCAACTTCTCCCTCTTGAACCGGATACCACATGCGCGTATAGTCCGATCGGCAGCACGAGATGGCCACGAACGAGTCATAATACAACGAGTGCGTATACGGCGACCATTCCTCAGCAGGTCGTGAGTCGCTTCACACATCCCCTGTAGTTTCCACGTGCTAACTGTCCACAGACGATTAGTCGGTGCCGTCGCAGTCGGATTGGCCTTTTACGGAATCTCGAGATATATTAGCATAAGTGTTGAAGTTGAAGAGGTCAACGACGGCGGGTGGACAACGGTCGGCCGAGAAGCAGACGATGAAGACGAAGACGACGACGAAGAATACGACCCTATACTATTCATACCCACCGGCTTTTCGAGGCTACAGCCGAAGAGATTTTGGAAAGGGTCAGATCCAGAATGGCAACAGTTCAAGAAGCTGGCGACAGACCGTCCAAGGATTGACAAGATACGAGGTACGATATCCTTGGCCGAGCATGTCGTTCATGTACTGACAACGTGACAGGAGAATTAGTATACAGAGTACGCAACGCTTTCGCCAAGCACCCAATTCTCGTCGCAAAAGCCGGCAAAATCGACACGAGCAAAGGCAAAGTGTGGATTGAGGTCAAGTTTCCAGACACCACGCCCGACGAATACGCACAGCCCGGGATAGAGCTGTTGGAGGATGGAACGTTGCGGAAGGCAATGAGACCAGTCGACAGCACTGTTCACCACCGCCTGAATCGGCTATTCTATCCCAAGGAGGCAGCAAAGGCCATATACAACAGCACAACGAGCAAACTAGGAAGCTCATGGAAAGGATTCAAAGTCTATATGGGCTGGAGTCCAGAATCGAAGACCGAGACCGTCCAGGAGCTCGTTCAGAGAATAAGCGCCAACCCGCGATCATCGGCGAACCCCACGACGAGCGTCCCTTCAAGGCCTTTCTCCACGTCTGCGACACCTACCCAGCAGCCAGGTGCGTCGCCCTCTGTCGCACCTGTCGACGGCGCTACCAAGGACCTCGACCGCGTCACAATCGATCCCAAGAAGTTCACACTAGACCTGTCGCAATTCCAGGCCGACTTTCGCAGAACGTTCAAACCGTACCCACACCCGGTCCCGCGCGGCGCCTTCGTGGTGATGGGCCTCGTCGAGGTATACGGCGAGCGAGCGAAGATCACGGTCAGTGTGCACGCTGTGTACGATCCCAAACAGGGTCGCTACGTGGGCGTGACTGCACAACCGTACAATTTTGTGGAATTTCGTCAGTCCCCAAAGGGCGGGCCGTAGATCTTGAATGATGGGACTTGAAGCGTTATACCCGGCGTCGAGGGCGTTTTGAGCGTTAGATATCACGTCATGTCATTCATTGTGTGGGTAGCGTCTGCTTGCGTTATGTGATCACGTTGAGCGGCATTTGTAGGTGTTTAGACTGCTCTAAGTGGGGGAAGGAATGCTAGACTTATACATCACTTTCCATCGTCCCGTCTTGGTCGTCTATGTCTATATAAATTCTCTCTGGTCTTTGTGCTTCTGCTCTCTCCTATGCACTTCGTACTCATCTTTCCAAAATGATGAACAGCCGTATGCATGAGTTGCGTCTTGCCTTCCGCATCTCTTCCAAAAACGCTGATTCTCCGGGCATGTTTCTTCTGCTCATCGAACGCCTACAAATTACATCCGAGGACTGCGAAATGCCGCCTATCTTCCTTCCAGAACTTCCTTTGGGCTTCTCGTCATCGAAAAAAGAATTGGTCACTTTTCCATGAGCTCACCGAAAGAAGTGCCGTCTCACCAGATTCAGTCCTTCCAAAAACATGCAAGGCATTGCCGCATGGCACTGCTCCAGCAGAGAAGTTCAAATTTTCACTCCGTTGCACTTCTCCTCTTTCATATCAATACTTCTCGCAAGTACCAAAACGGAGTTTAGCTGACTCCATGAGAAGATCTGGAAGAGGAGTTTGTGAACCCCGAAAATGAATCGGAGGTGACACGTCCTGCGTGTTGCCTCCAAAATCACGGATAAGCCAAAGAATGTCTTGCCTCTCCGAGGTTACCAACATAATCTCCTAAAGCTGTAGAAAATGATTGCATGTGTCGAAAGAAACGCACACTTTGCTTTCATGATCTACTACAAAGCCGCCGCGCTTAGTACGATGCGCTCTTTGTCGCGACAGAGCTCAAAGTTCGAAAACAAGAGGGTAGTCGTACATGGAGTGAGTGCGGACTTACTCTGCGCTTTACCAAAAGAGTTTCATCCGGACAACATGGTTGCGACGACTGAGACGTACCTCATGTACTAGATCGACAAGATGGCATGGTCATGGACTGCTATGGCTGGTATAAAAGCTAACCACTCCTGTTCTTTTCCTCTTCTTTCTTGCTTCAACATACCACTTGTTTGTTTTCTCAAAATTCAGAGCGGAAGCGGTCATGGAGTCGACTCCTGCCACTCTTCCAAAATTCCATTACCACATCACTATGGAGTTCTATCGTGCCTTCTCTCGTTCAATGAAAAGAAATACTACAACGCGCAATGACTTTTCGGCGGCTCCCTGCCTTTCCAAATCGACAGTTGGATTGGAAACCATCGGCCTACCAGGATGGCCAGGGCTACTTTCCTCTTCAAAAACCGAGTTACCAGACCATGGTTCGACTTCGTCTGGTTGCGCGCTACGGGTGTGTCTATATAAACCCTCTTCCGTCGCCCTTTTACTCCTCTTCCAATCCACTATTACTCTATCGCGGGAACAAAAAGACAATCAACAAGATGCTATGTGCTGCTTGTGTGCTGCTTCTGTGTTTTCTGTCTATCAAAAAGTGGAATCCAAAGTTTCATGTCTTTCCCCCCTCCTTCCTGGATATCGAAAACAAGATCTATGTCTATCATGAGCCTTCCAAGGACCCCCTAAAAATTTTCGCAAAATCAGTACATGACTGCCAACAAAATCCTGCAACAGCATGTCACGCAATCGAAGACCTCCACATATCGAAAACCAGTAGCGAGTTTCCCATGATTGGGGCTCATAACGAGAGTCCAAAATATAAAAGAGAGCTGCTTTCCTCCCTTCCAGCGACTTTCAACTCTACCGCCTTCTTCCTCTTTCCAAAATAGAATGAAGACATAGACATGAGAAGAGCCTGCGCGCGCATCTTTACTCAAAATTTTACTATTACCGACAAATGTTGGCGGAACGCTTTGCTGGCCGGATTCTACTACTCAAACACTCCCTTTCTACCGGCATGACCGCTGTTTGGTGTTCTGCCCCAAACATTATCACAACTATCGTATGTCGCTGCAGAAGCATTCTGGCGGGCTAGCACAGCTTTTAGGCAACTGAAAGTCCACAGAGAGCGATATATGAGCCGGAAAGAGCTAGAAAAGGGTATAAACACCCTATCTGCTTGCTACAACTCTTCTTCTTCACAGCATCCGGTCACAACAGCAAATTTGACCTTTTTTCCAAAACAATACCATCCCGTTGTGATGTAGT
The DNA here is from genome assembly GCF_023757995.1 of Alternaria metachromatica. Lineage (NCBI taxonomy): Eukaryota > Fungi > Ascomycota > Dothideomycetes > Pleosporales > Pleosporaceae > Alternaria > Alternaria metachromatica. Next base: position 680,197 of record NW_026055504.1, read on the forward strand.
ATTTTCTCCGAAATCGACTCCTCTACTACGTATGTCCTGCGGTCCTTCCGCCTCTTCCTAAAATCGACAGTGTCGATTTGATGTGTTGCCTCCACCAGCGGGGTTTACCATACTAGAATATTCTCAAATACCGAACTCAGACGATATCTTGTTCCCCATGTTCAGTACTATGTTTTCTCGGAGCCTTTCCAAACACACCTGCAAAGATTACATGAGAATCATAGGCAACGCAAGATACATTCCACGCGGCGACTCGGAGGCTTTCAGTGCATAAGCTCTCCGTTACTGTTTTCCATTGCTTCTTTACTTCAGCGGTGCTTACAATCATCGAAAACTACAGGCACAAAGTTTGTGTGCGAGCTGTCCAACAAAACAGAGCTATGCTATAATCCCATGAGACGTTTCCGTCAAGTTCACTGATGATTTCTCAGAATGAGACTCGTGTCTTCAGTACACTAAGATCAAAGTCTGTATGCCTTGACTTGGGCGCCATAGTTGCTCGGGCGAAAAGGCGTGTGTATAGATAGCATGAGAGCGTGGGAGTATAGAATGACTGTAGCGAAGGAGTGCCAAGCCTCCTCTCCACTCTCCGCCTTCTGCGTTGTCTACACCTCGATTTTGACCTCGCCTGCTCCAACGGCACACGAGCTCATTCAATGTAAGAACCGAGCCTGCTTTTCGGTAGCAAGAAACGCGTGCCAGATACAGCCCGCGTGGTCCACCGCATGATCATGAACCGTACGGGTAATCTTTGACGACCTGTCGAGTTGGAAAAGTCGATGCAATACACGCACACCAGAGACATGCAGTTCCCGAAGCGTTCTTATGGGAATGCCTTGCGCGAAAGCGAGCCTCGTTCTGTCCGTGTTGTCTTCTTGCCAAATTGATGTTCTCCTGCCAATACATGTCAAAACGTTATCCCATGTTCATCGGCGACGACGTTAAAGCCGATGGTTATTAATAGTCTGCCGCTGATCGACTCATGTCCATCCATGTCTATAGCCACGTATTGAGGCCTTTGAAGAACACAGACTGTATAGGGAGAGCCGACGCATCGACTATCACGATGCCACCGGAAGGTTTTCGTATTGACCGTTGTCAAGACAGGAGCAAAGTCCGCATCATGGCCTTCTCCGCATCGCGCACAGTCTCCTTCAATGATTCATGCCAGCCTCGCCGTTGTCAATAATAGCAAGATCGCGACGGAGTTGCCCCTTGGCAGCAACACGAGTTCGTACAGCTATTAGCAGTATCTGTGCTTCCTCTGTGCTTTCTCCGCGTGTGGTGCTTTTTGCTTATCAACGAGCCACACCGAGGTCAAAGCCACAGACCCCACCAGGGGGTGGCTGATAAAAGCAGTGTTGAAGCGAGTGATGATGCTTTTCTCAACCGATGCGCATGCATCAATGTACCCAAGTGGTATCCAGCAACATGACGTAAGTACGATAGGCTTGGACGGGTGTTCAAACGCAAAGCGTCGAGGTACGAGGATGTCGGGCCGTGAAAGTGCCGCGCGGTCAACGGCGGCGTCGCAAAATACGAACTGCTCGGTACTCCTGCTGAAAGTATGTGCAGCGAGGTAATGCGGCCAACCTGCAACGTTTTCCCTCCATCTTTCCGTTCGCGGGCGGGGAACTGCTGTCGCGCCTGCTACTGCAATGCAGTCGTTCACGCTAGAACTCAACGAACGGCAATTCCTTCACCCGGTGCTTGCACTGCGCGTGCGTTAGCGCAGCGTAGTCGCTTGGTTACAACCGACATTTACGTATGGTAGTAAAATGTCTGCTCCGTGTATGCTGATACGTGGAGACTGTCGGATGTGAGTCTGATTTTCTCAAGATTCCCGAGGCCGTTCATGTAATGCAAGTGCCGGTTTCGCTCTTACCATGGTACTCGAGCCCGGCACGAAGGGCCCAGGTCTTCCTTCAGACATGCTTAGGTCCCAGACGTCTCTTTCTATCACAGCAACCGACAGTACTCGGCATCTTGCTGCGGGAAACATAATTTTCAACACGCGAGTGGAACGTCTTACGTGCTGTGAGCAGCGCTCGAAAGCGGGGATGAGGCAGAGTTTTGCTTACAACCTATGATCGGTGACGGAGTGGAGAACTGTCAAAGTCTGTTCTGTAGAGGCTGACAGAAGTTTGTGGACTGCAGCCCAAATGCCAGATTCCAGAGTGCGGACCGGCATCGCGCTGACATGTGAGAGAATGAAGCGACTTGGTTGTAGAAGGGTCTCGACCTTTACCAGTCGTCAAGTGTCATCCACCTCGGCGTTCAGAGGCCACAGTAGAAAGCCGTGGAGTATCAGCCGTGTTGGGAGCGCCACGTGAAAATGTCAAAAGCACGCGAGGCGTCGACGCCGTCGCCTGCGGCACCGCCTGAAGATGCCGCCGGATGGACAGCAGGCGTTCCTGGTGGTTGACGGAAGATTGCGGCTCGGTACGGGCCCATGGCATTTCTAGGCTTGTCTCATGGCCATGATTGGTGGGCGCATCCAAATTATGAGAAAGTCAGAAAAGCAATACTTTGTTTACTTTCTGTCTCGGAGGTCCTTGCTGCACAACAGAGCTCAATGCGCGCCGCACTGTCGTCGCAACCTGCGATGAATCATGACGCACCTCGTATCGTCTCGATTCGCATGACAGCATTACACGTTGTCGTTGATGATTTGTGCATGGGTGGACTCGAAATGGTGAGGATCTGCGCGGGACGTTTTTGATGTCGGGCGACGCCTGCCTTAATCTGCTTAGCGCGCTCCACCCCAAGTCAGTCCGCAGTCCAGAACAATGCCTCGTCCGGTCACCAAAAAACTTGTTCCTGTTTGTTCCTGCGCTGTTCCTGAAGAGACAGCTAGCCTAGACATGGATGCTGCGTTAGGTCCCCCAACGTCGCTCTCCAAGCCCACTACTACGCAAGATCTTCTCGTGCATATGCCGCGAAAACCAACGTGGCTCCAGCAACCCGGCGAGCGACGATCAATCGTCAGCATCGTGATTTGACGGCTACCCGACGTGTAATTTCCACATCAAGCTTGGCCCCTACAGCCCTACCAAGATTGACGAATGGTCAAACCCCACAACCGGCGCCGTCAGACCGGGCTTGCGGGAGATGGTCTTATCGCACGTGGATTTTCGGAGTTGGCAGTAGGCTTGGGTGAAACACTGCAGGAAAGGCCGAGAAGGCTACGCCATGCGCTGGCTCGCACAGGCGGTGGGCCACAGCTGTTAGTTCCGTTCACTGTGGGCGCTTCCTAATTTCCGTAAATATAAGTAAGTCGAGGAAGGCACCATGAAGCGGTATCTCACTCCTTTGAAGATCCAACTCAACCACGCTCTCTAGCAACCCCACAGTCATTCCTTGATCAACTGATCTGTCATTCATTCATTCATTATGCTTACCTCTACCTTCATTTTGGCCCTTGCTGGCCTCTCCTCCATGATCGAGGCATCTCCTCTTCAGGCACGTGGTGGAAGCAAGCGTGGTCTTGCCTTCCCCAAGAACCACAACGGTGTTTCTGGATCCCAGTGGACTCACAAGTTCGCCGGCTCCAAGGTCTCCTGGATGTACGACTGGGAGGCAGTCATCGACGGAACACCCCTCGACCTTGAATACGTCCCCCTTCTCCACTCCAACCAGCAGTGGTGCACTGAGGGCTGGAACACCAACATTGCCAATGCCAAGAAGAACTACAAGGTTTCGCACGTCTTGAGCTTCAACGAGCCCGACCAAGCTGGTGGTGGAGGTTCCAACATCGATGTCGCCACTGCCGCCGCAACCCACAAGAAGTTCATCCAGCCCCTCGCTGCCCAGGGTCTCCGCATCGGCTCTCCTTCTGTCACCAACGCCGACGAGCCCAACAAGGGAATCAACTACCTCAAGCAATTCATGTCTGCCTGCAACGGCTGCCAGATCGACTTCGTCGTCGCCCACTACTACGCCTGGGACAACGCTCAAGACTTCAAGAACTACCTCACCAAGTTCCACAAGACTTTCAACAAGCCCGTCTGGGTTACCGAGTTTGGTGTCACTTCTGGCAACGCCGACGAGTTCCTTAAGCAGGTCCTTCCCTGGATGGACGCTCAGCCCTGGATCGAGCGTTACGCCTACCACATGGTCGCCCCTAGCACCGACCAGAAGTACCTCATCTCTGCTGATGGCCAGAGCCTGTCTAGCATTGGCAAGATCTTCGCCACTGCTTAGAAGTTTGCTGTCTTGATAGACGCATCACGAGTTACGACCTTTTTACCTTTTACCTTCTCGATACCACGTTACCTTCTTCTCCATAGACTTTGTCGAGACTTCGGTCTATACCTCAAACCATTATTCGTCTTACCATTAAACCTATCCATATTTGTAATATTTGTGATTCTGGTTACGTGAAGGTTCTATACAAGGTTATCAAATTCTTTACTAATATATATCATTATCCATAGATTCATTACCCAGCTCTACCATCTTGTACCGGTCTGCATCGCCCTACTGGCATCGTAACTGTACATCGGTAGCCTCACATATGCCTTCTGCAACTCGAGTTCTTGTTATATCAGCCACTACGCCACCTGATCCTCGTGCATGATGCAAAAGGAAAGTAGTGGCGTGCAACCATCACGCCAATTCCGCTACCTGGTACTTTTCTCGCTTCTTTCTGGCGAGGGTGTGATGGAAGATTTGGACAAGCACACGACTTTGAACGAGCCCCCTGTAGAGTTTGCGCAGAAGTCGCTTATCTAGGTACTGTTTTGTTTTGCTTATCATCGCAACGATGCAGGAAGTTTTCGATCCGGCGTTTGCTTGACGCATGGAGGATAGTTGCAATGATCGGATGTAGCTCATAGTGACCTTGCTCAAAGTTGGCGAAGATTGTAGTTTAGCGGGACAGTAAGGACTGTAGGATTGATGCTAATGCTCGAGGTTTGACAAGTGACGACATATTGGAGGACACAGAAGCTGGAAATGGCTAGTGTAGGTGAATAGTCAGGCTGTAAGTAGTTTCACACAATGAAGCCCACAAGGGTTGAGTCGTATGTCCGATCGAATCCGGCGTTGTGCTATACTCAGTTCATGCCCTGCTGTATCGTGATCGCATCGGGTTAGCGTGAACCTCACGAATTCACCAACCAGCGAGCGCCGGTTAGCGCCGTAGGACAAGCGCGCGCAACCAACTCCTTGTACCTGCCCTATCTTGATATATTAACCCTACTGTGCCGCAATGTCACATCTTGGGGCTACGTGCTGCGACGAGGCTGTGCCCATCTCTTGTCCCTTGCAAGAAATGCAGTTCACCTCCCCCTTCGAGAAGGCGCGCGCTACAATTACTCTCCACTACCTGATCATCGGCAACTGTTCTAAGAACCAGATGTTACCTGCGCACGCATGGCACGCGATGTAATCACCGGAGTCCTCCTGATATTCTGTTCGAACACCTCTAGCTCGAGTTATCGCGCATGCAATTCCATCAACTCTTAGGTCCTCAACCCACTTGGCATCAAGCGATGATGCGTTCCCGCAGACAGATCGAATCCATAGTGGTAGCAGTATTTCTACTCTGCGCATGGTATCTCTTCGACGCCCACTTCAATGTCGCCCAAGGAGGTTCCCTCGAGACCAGCGTCGATAAGAAGCCATGGCGACATGAGTCAACGGAAGCGGCAGGAAAGCAAGAGGTATACGAGCAGGAAGGTGCGCATGGAGGCGCGAAAGGAGAAGCATCATCGACCTCCACGTCCTCTCAACATATAAGCATATCGACGGAAAGCACTGCGGCTGCGACACCTACCCCGTCGCTACCCGATCGCGTCGTGGTAATGGCAAAGCTTCCCACCGACGAAACAGATTGGGTGCATACCGATCTACCAGACTGGCAAGCGGCCATCTATGACATCGATACCGAAACTCCACACGACATATCGAACCTGGATCCGATGACTAACAGCACTCTACGCACCCTCCGGAACAAAGGAATGGAAGCAAATGCGTACCTTGCGTACATCGTACAGAACTACGACAACCTGCCTTCAACAATCGCGTTCATACATCCACACAAGGACGGCTATCCAATCGCATGGCATACCGACAACCAAGAGCACTCTAACGTCGTCTCTCTGCAAAGCCTCAACATCAACTTTATCCAGAGCAATGGCTACGCGAATCTGCGTTGCGTCAACGATCCCGGCTGTCCGCACGAAGTGGTGCCGTTTCGCGATCCGCCTGAGGAGCATCGAACAATCGAAGCAGCGATGCCGGACGCGTGGCGAGACTTGTTCAACAACACGGACGTACCGCATGTACTGGCGACGCCTTGCTGCGCGCAGTTTGCCGTGTCGAGCGAGCAGATACGAAAGCGGTCGTTGGACGAATACAAAACGTTCTACACTTGGCTGATGGAAACGCCGCTGAAGGATGAGACAAGTGGGAGGGTGTTCGAGTACCTTTGGCACATTCTGTTTGGGCAGGAGCCCGTTTAGTAAGTGCTTAGTCGATCGAAGTCGCATTGCGCCGCTGCTAACGTGGACCAGCTGTCCCGCATACGAGAAATGCTATTGCGACGTGTATAACAGATGTTGAACACGCACCTTTTCGTGGGTAGTGCAAGAAGAAAATAAAGTTCACGTGGGATCTCTGGCGGGCAGGCACCGGAACTTCACAGTCGCGTCGCCGAGCCTGCCCGAAAATCCCCCACACCAGCTGTCCAGTCTGAAGATCACGATACCAACTTGAGCCGCGACATCTCCAGTCGAGTTGCTGATACAGCGCCCTGTGCAAGAATAAGGGCTCAAGGCCGACGTCGTGGCAGCTCCACGCCCCGTCGTGCGTCGCGGTTTCGTTCCTCGCCGCGGGTAAAAAGAATGGCAAAAACATACAACAGCGCGGATTCGCTTCTGGTCACCCACGAAGCTACTAATGCGCCGGTATCTTGCTTAAGTACCGCTGAGCGAACAGGAAGCGCTGAGTTCAAGATCCTATGGTCGTATGTGAAAGAATGAGCAATCTGGCTCAATATATTCTTACTGTAACCTCGGCATGCAGCAAGCGAATGGAAACAAGCTCAGCTAGGAGATCACAAAGGATACAAAATATACACTCTCTTCCAGCTATTCTATCTACAATACCCGTTCTGCCTCAATAACACTTTCTACAGAGTGACGTGGTCTCCATATCTTGAGCACCTTCAATCCTGAACTCTCCACCAGCGCCCGCCACTCAGCCTCCGTTCTCTCCTTCGCACCAAGGCACGCCATCATGGTGATATCGGACGTTGTCACGCGAGCGAGCGGCTTCACAGAGCTAACCAAGCTTTCGTGAATGAGAAGCTTCGAGTACCCAGGTTCCATAGCTTCGGCAAGGTGAGAAAGGATCTGCTTCGCCTTTGTGTCTTCCCAGTCGTGCAGTACGTTGTGCATGAAGTAGGCACGGGCACCTTTCACTGGCTGTGGTTTAAAAAAGTCATGAGGGTGGATAGAGATGGTGTCGTCAATGGTCAACTCCTTGAGAATATCGGGCAGGTCTTGGAGCACCAGACTGCCCTCAGGGATATTAGGGTGGCGCAGATGGAATTTGGTCAGGTCGTGGCCCTTGCTACCACCGACATCGACGACAAGGGGCCGGTCAGGCTTGGACTCTTTCACAAGAGTCTCAGTTGGGTAAACATCAACCCAGGGCGTCAAGTTATGCTTGGAGTGACTCTCCATGGCATCATTAAATTCCCTTGCGGCGGCAGGGTTCGCGCCAAGGGACTGGAACAGATTCTCATCTGAGCCCCTCATGAATTGCCAGTTGCAGTCGTTGGGATTAGTAGGGACCTTGTATCCCGTCTTCTTGAGGTAGGCTGGCAAAGTCCTGAACATGGGGGAATTGACGAAGCCATAAAATTCACCATAGACGTTGGCGAGGGCCTGATCCTCAGCGAGAGCGTGTACCCACGGTGTAGGTTTATAGGTATCCTCGGCGGTCTCGATGACAAGATTCTGCCCAGAAATTTGCCGAATCATGCGTCCTGCATCGCCGTCAGAATGCTCCTCAAGAGTTAAGCAGAACGGATATGTAACCTACGGATAAGTACTACATCGATACCCGTTAACTCAGCCAGTTCCGCGCAAGTTTTCTCTCCGCCTCCGGTCTTGATCCATTTGCTGAAGACACCCGCGTCAATCAACGTCTTGACGCATGCATTGGTGGCCGGGTTGACCCAGCAGTGCTGCCAAACAATGTCCCACGGCTTGTGTACTTTGCTCAAGGCCAGGGTCAGCGCGTCCATGGCACGGACGCGCTCTGCTTCGCTAACGAAGGAGTTCGCGTCGAGGCCCTCCAGGGCTCCGATAAGTTGGTCTGCTGATGCCATGTTGGAAATAGGAATTAATTTTTGGGGAAAGATGCAGGAACAACGGGAACGACACGCCGTCTATTATTTGATAAAGAGTAATGTTGTTATCTACCGTAAATCGCGGCCATATCTACCGGCCGACTGGAGGTTTCCAAATACTATCATAGTTAGTAAGTTTCTTGTAACAGTTAAGCGCGTACTAGGATCCATTCTTCCTCTATGTACTTTTCCTGATGCGTGAACTGTCCTCCAAGACACGTGATGTGGCAGAAATTCTACGGAGTAATTAGTCCCGAATTGCATCTAACAAGCCGCACGATTTAATGCCATGCGGGTTGAAGTGGTTAGTACCGATCGGTTGAGGACACGATATCCGAAATTCGAGTGAGCAAGGATGTCTCAGGGGCGGGCCCACCTGTTGGGCCCCCAACTTCTCACGCCACTCTTGGCACGCAGCCCCTCGAACTGGTGCGAGCGTCCTTGACAAGACATGTCTACTGTAGCAGTTGAACGTTGGTGTTACTGGAGAGTCTGTATTGAGTTTCACAGTTCCTCGCCTTAATAACATTACATCAACAACCTCATTTCAACGACATCAAAGCTTGCCCAATCAGATCATCACCACGACCCTGCTGCCCGAGCGCGCGCGTAGATGCTTGAAGGAAGTACTGACCCCCACACTGATACCAAGCTACTTGTCACGATCGTCAATTGGCTTCGCCCATCGGTCGCCCCTCGCGCTCGTCGTCACGTTAAACTCAAGCGTCTTGTGGATCTGGTCCGCGCCGTGGTAAACGAGCGGGATGTCATCGATGCTTTCACCGGTGTGGGTCGATGTCCTCTCCACGTCATCCAACTGATGCCTTAGAAGTTTTTCCCACCTTCCGCTGGTGCTGGATAGCCCTCCTCGGTGGGTGGCGCTGCTGCGTTGTCCCTGGCTGGTGGTCCTACTGCCATTACCACTGCCACTGAGAGTCCGAACCTTGCCTCTGACCGAGCGGAAGAGCGGGCCCAGTGTGGGCAAAGAGGAGCATACAATGAGAATACAACCCTCTCCTAGACCGAGTATATCGAGAAGCGGTACCGGGTCTAACAGCGTCAGTTCCATGCAAATATGTGGGATGAACAACTCACAAGTCGGGTTCTCAGCCAGTACTACGAAAATTTCTCCAAAGATTGTGAGTTTGTAGATGGTGAGGATGAAGGCCAAGATGGTGAGGCCCAGCGCGATCGAGACCAGGATGCGGTTCTTGAGTGGCATGTTGAGGCGCATAATGAATGGAATCGGGTACACAGCGAAGAACACATCCAAGAAGGCAGAGTAGGCCGAAGTGAAGTAGCCCAAATCTGACATGACCTTGGTACTGGCACATTTTCCACCCGGTATGGTTCTGTCCCAGCCGAATTCGACCGGATCGCATTGCTTGTACCACCAGATCGAGGTAGCCAATATGCAGGCCTGGGAGCTGAGCGCGAGGCCCCAGAACAGTATCGTCGTTTTGAGGCCGTAATCCAGAATACGCTTGAGAATAGCGATGATGGCGAACTTGGGTAGCGAAAACGTCCATATCAGTACCGAACTGATGATTACATTCCACTTGAGAGCTCGCGGTATCAACGGGGGATCGATGGCCTCCATCCTCCGTCCGAGACCGTACTGTGTGCCGATCGAGATCAGGATGCAGGTGACGAGCATCACAACGACGCAGAATACGGTGATATAGTCGTCCATTCCAAGGCCACCGCCTTTGCTGGACATGCGAGTGCCGACTCTCAACGCCACGAACACTGCAAGACAGTTAGCTGCCATTCGGCGCAACATAAGAGGGCTACTCGCCAGCTGTGACTGCGAACATAGACCAGCAAGCCCTATCAGCGATAGTGCCATAGTCTTCCACGTCCCACAGTCCCATGGTGTTGACGGTTGGTGTTGCAAAGGTTTGCGGAACGTTAGACGCTCCTGGTGTGATAAAGTGGGCTCATTGTTGGATACACTGCCGTCGGATGCGTAGCATGCCGCGTAGGATTGCGCGTAGGATGCGTTCCATGTAACAGTCCAAATCCTTCGCCGGCCCCATGAAGTATCGATTTTCGCCTCATAGTTGGCATGTGTTATTTAAATTGCCAATGCATACCGTGTACAGAGGATCGACATGTGATCGGAAACTCCTACAGGGGAAAATAGCAGGAAAATCATCTCGTACGGCATAATGACGGAAGTTGTTGAATGACTCAAGCGAATCAAAACACACCGATCGCCCTACCTTCTGAAAAGGTCAAAGGATTCCTACCCCAGGAGTTCCCGAAGTCCTGGCGAGACTCCGTATCAGCCCTGCGGTTCATGACTCATTTAACCGACATTCAGCTCTCTCCCAGAAATAAAGCAACATGTGACACATTCGACACAAACACCCAAATACCGCATGTGAAAGAAAGAGCATTTCGACATGTCGTATAGTCAGCTGTCCGCCAAGAGGAAGCCAGAGTATGGAAACCAGCTCTGCCAAGCTAACGGCTACTGTATGAAGTTATATGCTACATCCAAGCGATCAGGTTTAACAGAGAAGGTGAATGATACAATATGGTGGGTCAGTGGCGTCAGCTCAGGCACATGTTGGTACATTGGGTACAAGGGCTTGGAACTCATGGGACAGTAGTTGATTGCTTTAATATACATTCGAGACGTCACCTCTTTAATAGGCGTAGAACATCGTAGTCTCAGAGTTCGAGCTCCTAATCCTCCTATTCTCCCGCACCAACCACCAGCGCATGAACCATGCGCCAGCCGCACACATGAGTGCCATACCAGCACTCATAGCCAAGGGCAAGACGAACCGCGGCTCTGACCACTCTGGCCAGATGTACTGTTCAACATTAATTAACATATCCAGGCGATCAAGATGCGAGACTTACGGGAGTCCAGATCAAGCTGAGTGTAGCTGCGACGTTGGCAATAGCCAGCGCCGCAGATTTCTTCTCCCTCGTTTGCCCACAGGTTGAGGACACCCATCCAAGAATAATGCTGTTGACGCCATACGTGCCGATGGTAAAGACGCACATGGCGAAGTACCTCGCGCCCACATTCATAGTCGCGCAGCCGAGCACGAAGCCAAAGACAGCCACGCCTTTGGCAATGGTGATGTGCCAGGTGCGTTCGTTGAAATGGCCGGATGATATGGCCCATGCGACGGAGAATGCGCCCGCAATCAAGTAAGGTGGGCATGTCAATACGAGTGTGACTTCCTGAGAGAAGCCTAGTGTGTTGACGATCGTTGGCATGAAGTTCTTGAACCTGCAGAGGTAGGGGTACGAAGTCAGTATATGTCTCACATGCACTTCGTATAGTTAGAACTTACCCATTGGTAGCAATGTGCCTAGACAGTGTCAGAGACGGTAGTTGTAGCGGAACTGATGGAACTAACAGGTGTTGCATGTAGACGAACACCCAAACTTTGGGGTCGCGGATAGCTTCCATGAGGCCTGCGAGCATGGAGACGTCGGCGGAGTGGCCGACTGTATCTCGCGCAACCCGGGCGTGTGCAAGTTGGCGTTCTTCGGGGTTGAGCCACCATGTAGTTAAAGGCTCGTCAGGGAGGGTAAAGCAGGCGACTACGGCGATGATAAAGGTGACGACGCCCTGTATGATGAACAACCAACGCCATCCGCTTGACATGAGGTCAGTATTTGTTGCACAAGAACTATGTGGAGATCATACCTGATACCACGGACACCATCGAGCTTGAAGACGCCAAGCGCAATGAGTCCAGCGAACGACGACGCGAGAATGTTGCCAGAGTAGAGAATGCTGATGCGCGTCGCAATCTCCTTTCTCGTGTAGAAGATGCTTAAGAGATAGAGCGCTCCTGGGTAGTATGGTGCCTCGACCACACCCAGAAAGAAACGTACAAGTACGATGCCTGTGTAGTTGTGAACGATAGCGGTAAGCCCGCTTACAACCGCCCAGCCCATCATACAGATTCCCATGTACCACGAAGGTTTGACGCGTGTAATAATCATGTTGCTCGGTATTTGCCCTAGGATGTACCCGACGAAAAGAATAGAGATAGCAGTGCTGTATTGGTTGCTGGTGAGTCCAAGGTCGTCTTGGAAACCATTGAGGCGTGCGAGGGTAATGGCGTTGCGGTCTAGGTAGTTGAGCCAGTACATCAACCAAAGCATGGGCTGGATCGGGTGATTAGTCAAAATTTGGGAGAGATGGCAATAGTTGACTGACCATAATCCAGATGTCCAGCTTCCTGACGAGCTTCTTCTCCTCGCGGCTCGTCTTGGCCACGGCCCCAGAGTAATCACCTTTGACCTCGACTTTCTCATACTCCATATGCTGGCTCTGGAACTTCTCATCGATGGGGTCCACGGTTTGACCTGGCATGGGAGATCCTACACCCTGCACGGGCTCAGATTGTGGTACGGCCATGGTATCGTCGACAGGGTCTTTCAGCGTCAAGAGTAGGGCAAGAACCCAGGCTAAAGGCACTGCGAAAAAGATGCATGGTCTTATTGACGGGACAGTGATTTATATCGAATCTCGTTCATTTACCCCGCGCATCGCACACTAGTCCTTCTCCCCATGGGGTCGCCCCGGATAATGGCGTCCTCGCACCAGATATCGACATGAAAGTCAGGGTTGGGGCGCTAAGATCCCAACTTTGGTAGTCCCGCTCCGAAGCGCTGACTCGCAGTGGCGGGTCACCACCCCTCGGCGACGCCGCCCCGAGCAAGACTACCGGTGGACTGCTTGGCAACGACGCCGCTCGGCGTGCCCACGCCGAAAGATGCAAATGTAACTATTCCAGAGCGACCGCATCTTCCGTGAGCCGCAAGCGTAACAGATGTGTGGTGATTGTGGCGCCGACAGTTCCAGTCAATTGATTGTGGCCAATTTCCGGCACACTCGAAACTGTCGATTGCTTCACCCCGCGCAAAAGCGGGCAGCCTCATACGAAGCCAGCTTTGGCAACGGTGGAAGCATGCTAACATCAAAAATGCGTATCCATTGTCATGTCGTTGAGCGGAGGTTCCATACCACCGTACAAGTCGAAGCTGTCGAACCACGCCTGAGAGAACCGATACACGGACATGTCGACTTGTTGTTGATCGTACATTTGTCGTAGATCATACGCAGAGCCCTTGAATTCATTTTCGATCGCCAGTGGGGATGCATTAGACACCATTCCATCGGTTCCGACAGGCTGAAGGTATTGTGGGTGCATCCAGTGAGGCTGGCCCAACCCATTCGAGTCTGCATCCGCCGCCAGCTCCGACCGGTTGCTGCACTGGTGGGCACTGTCTTCTGTGCTGTTGGCCCCAGGGGCGGTGACGGCGATGGGGTGTGTGCTGAATTTGATAACGTCGATCAGGATAGCATCGCTCAGCCTGTTGAAGACATCGACGCAGCGTTGCAACGACTTCCATCTTTCCGATACCGCTACAAGGACGTTTGAGCATGTTCGTGTATCGCTAATCACTTCCATAGTGCTTGGATTTCTGATCAGCAGACCACCTAGTCGTTGACCTTGCTGTCTCCGAATGGCCTGGTAGTGCATCGTTACAGCGTACACATATGATAACCCTGCCATAAACAAAGCTTGTAATGAAAGCCAGCTGTGATTCAAGAGCCCCATACGATGAAGGCTAGCATACGAGGATATGGAAGCCTGAGAGGAGGCGAAAATCGCTTGTACCGCAACTGAGTCTCTTGACGTGTCCAGTGTGGGCGATGGTCGATGGAGCATTAGCACGGCGTTATGGTATATCATCTCGAACCAAGTTGGTGAAGTGAAGCAAGATGAAGGCCTGCCTTCATCCAGAGAACCCGGATGAGCGACGGTTTCGGCATTCCGGCGCCAAACTCTGAGGTCGGCAGCGAATTCATCTCTACGGTGGCGGAGCTCATCATCCGACTGATTTCTTCGACGGTGACTGTGCAGAGTCTGGATGATATCACCACACAGTAGGCGATACTTGATGATCTGAACGAAAATTGGTATGCGGCGGCATTTGACCAGGTTCTCGACCATGGGCGTTTCGAGTCCAGAAAGCAGGATCTCGTCACATAGGTTAGACGGTAGTGCCGCGTCTACGTCGTCGTTGTGAATTGCCAGAGGTCTGCCAAGTATGTTGCTGACTATTCTAGTACGCTGTCAGCTAGTTCACCCTCTGGCATATGCTCGCGTCACAATTGCTTAACATACCTGTCCATAGCCACAATGCTCCAAAAGCAAAGCCGGGAAACTTCCTGCTGTACAAGATCGGCACTCAAGTCTGCATTACTTGTAGAGTCATCCGAGCGTTTGTAAGGATATGCAGTTTCACAGTGAAGGCCAAGTTCCAGGGCAATTCTGCTTCCCACTCCTACCAGATGCCACATGCCTGTGTAATTGTTAGATGGCTCTTGCGATCAGGCAATATCTGTTCTGATGTATCGAGGTGTAGCAACATACTGGCTGAGATATCTTCCATGGAACTGCTCATGCGATACTGAATCAACAGGATGACTGCTTGGAGTGCGCCGAGCCCGCCTTTCTCTAAGACGGTCGAGGCTCGCTTCATCGCCCGTATGTAATGAGTATGAGCACTTGGTAGCCCTTGCCAATCGGACCGGCAGATGCTGGCTGTCGCGATAGCGAGAACCATGTCGAAAATGAAGGTTTCACTTGCGGAGCGCGTGGAGGAAGTCGCGTTCGAGCTATATATTTCCGAAAGCATCGCACCGAGAGTAGCAGGGAGGACCACAGGGTAGCGTAAGTGGTCATGGTTGAGATATGACAGTACAAGTCTGCTCGCTGTCTGTTCAGATGGTAAGTCTCGAGCAAACTCAATAGCCGAAGCAGTCGCGTTGATAGCATCAGCGTCAACAGGTGGAGTTGTCGACGGCGTTGAAGTTCCAACGTCCACATTGGCTCTGATGAAGTTCGCGAGAAGTATGCCGCTTGACGACCCCAGATAGTTCCTTTCTCCGGATGCATTGATCGAGAGGTAGGACACTTCACCCGCGACGTCGGTAGATGTACGACGCTGCGAAGTGCCACTGTCGTTTCTGGAATGATTACTTTGGACATTGGGGGCGGAATTTTGGCCTGTAGAGGATACTGAGTCTGCCCTCCTTTGTTGCACAAGAGTCCTATTTTGAACTTCTAAGCGCTTAATTCTGCGTTCAAGCGTGTCTACGTGGGCCTGGCTGTAGGTGCGCGCTTTGGTCCGATCTGTATAGCGGCATTCTGATCCATTCAAGCTGCATCGTCGGCACGGGAGAAGCTTGTCGCATCGAACCTTCCTCTCATGACAGTGATCGCACCTGCACGTCGACGTTAGCGCTCTATACGCGTCGAGACGCGTTGTGACCGACCGGGTAATGGGCTACGAAGACATACGCTTGCATGGCTAGGATCGTGCCCTTGCGCGTCTGAGAAACTCGGTGCCCAGATCCGAGAGTTTCGGTGTGTGGGAGCGAGATATGGAGTAGGAAGAGAACCGCTGGCCGAGATGTTGGCATGGTGCAAGTGCCGGCACCGGGAAGCGGGCGAGCAGTAGCGTGATTCGGCCTCGGCCCTCCACGACCGAGGATGGAGTCATTCTGCACGAACAATTACACTAGCATGATGGCGTCGATGTCGTGAATTGAAGAGTGAACATGCTCGCAATGTCCGCGACAGACTGTGGGGTAATTCACTCCCCAACGTTGGCATGCGACACGCGACATCTTCCAAGGTTGTTTCGCCCACTCACGTGCACGTGCCTGCGATGACGCAGAGCGAAATGAACCACTCACAACTTCCGCAGCCCGAACACTGCAAGAACGTGCAGCGGTTACCAAAAGTCATATCGATGACCGTCAATACCAAAGTCAGTAGCGAGGTCAGGAGAATATTCTGGGCCGACAACAATACCTCCCTAGGTATATATTGCCTGGATAGGCCTACTACTACCGCGTCTGGTCCAGCCCGTACTACCCTTGATACTTGAGTATGCAGGCTATCCTTTCTACAAAGTAGAACTGGAGTAGATGGTGCCTTAGGTGTCTTCGCTACCACGAAGCCTTTCTGGCTACATCGCAATTGCGCAGGCAGCAGCGAGTCCGCCAGGGGCAAGTACCCGACAGCAGCGACATACATTACACCCGCAATTCAGCGCGACTTACGACGTGCAACTTCCTACAAACACCGTTCTTGGTTCCATTCCTGTTCCCATCTTCAACTCTTGCCAACGTAGCCCAATTTATCGCAATGGTAGTCAGCCCCCTCTTAACGCAGCCGATGTCCTATGAGCCCATCGAAACCCGCATTGCCGCCATGCGCGCTGCTCTATCCGAAGGCTTCTCTCCCAACGAAGTCGACACGCGCCCCCGCGGTGTAGGCCGCCCACTAGACTGTGCAATCGAAGATGGCTGGCCCGCCGACTTTGCCCATCTCAAGCAAAATCTCCCTATTGTCCATCTGCTCCTCGAAGCCGGGGCTGATCCCAGGCTTCCTTCTCGGGATCCGCCCGGTCGCTCGCCAATTGATTCCCTAGAGGCCTGGTTCAAGCAGTATGAGATCAGAGGGCATGAATTCGGTGCCGAGCATTTGGAGCTGAAACCGTTTTTTGAGGAGGCTTTGGAAGCTATGAAAAAAGCTGCTGATGAGCTTAATGGTGAGTTTGCGTTGACATAGTGTTGTGTATGTCTCTTGTTCGTTGGCTAAGCTAAAGTGCGATTAGCAAAAGACGCTGCTGAAGCTGCTGAAGCTGCCAGAAAAGCTCGTAGAGAGAGACCGTTGTTTGGTAGGCTGAAGTTTTGGTGACGCGATCGATGTAGCTGCAAGGGGTAATAACAGTGCGTTTGCGCGTTTAGCCCTCGGAACCGGCTTAGCTCTTTGCTCATAAGACGGCACCGCAATTTATTGGTGGCTTCAGCATGATCGAGAGCACGGGTAAAGTGTGGGCAGTGAACAAAATGTGGTATCTTGTACCTGTCTCCGGGCCTGAGGCGATCCGGCGATAAACTTCCAAAATCGCGACTGCCAGGACGGGAAGATGGAAGACGAAAAGGCAGAAAGGCGGCAAGGGAAAGAACTGCAAAGAGCGCCAATGGGGACGAATGCGATTTGTCCAATGCTCATGTGCTCTTAAATTTTGCATATTGTACGTCCTTGTCTGTTTATACATGCCACATTCAGGTCGATAGGGGTTCTCCACCGTACAGCTTCGTCATGTAGTGGCATTTTTCAAGACATTATACTGTACAGCTCCATATCATCCGCTTAATCCTCGATATCATCATCGCTCAACGTGAGACTAGCGCCTTTATCCGCCAATCCAGCAATCGCTGTTTCCGGCTCTTGTGCCTTACTCTCAAACTTCACCCGTCCTTTCTTCTTCGGCGTCTCCAGAGTCGGTTTGTCCGTAGACCACTGCTCTTGCTCGCCAGGGCGAATATCTTCTTCAGCGTCATCTTCTTCAGTGGCACCGGAGAGAGCATTTCCGGTGAAGGCTGTGATCTTCCGGATTTCGCGCACGGTGGCTGCAGTGGATGGGTTCGGCATGCGTGATTTTCGCAAGATGGTGGTCATGTAAGGGAGACGTTCCAAAAGCATTTCGTTCCGCGCCGAGCCACCGCTTCCAAGGTGAATTGAAGCTGGCGCATCTTCTTCGGCATCTTGCGAGCCGGATGCCGATGTGGGCTGTGAGAACGAAGCATTGCCTTTCCACGACTCGACTCCTCCGCTCGAGAAAGCCGCTTTCGATGTAGTTGACCCTGTCGAAAAGAGCTCACCACGCTGCGCCTTTGATACCCACATCTCCAGTGAACCCTCAATCTCTTCCTGTTGTTTCCATATACGTAGCGACGCCGGATAGTACATGACAAACGCGTTGCCTTTTGCCGCTCCACCACTTGCTCCTTGGCCTTTCGCCTTGATGCCCATGATGCCTGGAGGCGGTGCAACGCGCTTGACGGGATATGGCAGGTTATACAGAAGCCCGCGTACGCTCGTCTGAAAGCACATCTCGTCTTGACGTAAATTGTCCGCACTAGTTCCTTGAAGGACCCGTCGGCCAGCGCCCGCACCGAAGCGGTCCGGCGATAGAAGGTCGGCATCGGAAAGAGCTTCTATACAGCCCTCGATAGAGTCCATAGTCTCCTCACTATCCGCAGCTCCACAGGACAGGACGTAGTTCTCATGTAGAGCAGCGACAAAGGTTTGGGTATCGGTACCCAGCTCATCGATGAGAGTGTCGACATTGACCTCCGAGGCCTTCGGTCTTCGCCTTTCGGGAAACCAGTTCGGTGGATGTGCCATGGGTGTGTTAGGGTCCTCCGGTAGACGCTTGTTGTACACAACCCTCCCAACAGCATGAAAGATGCCGAGAGTGCTTTCGCGCTGCGTCACCATTTCGAGCGACTCTTGCTCGATCTTCGTCATCGGTATGTCTTTCGGGCCCTTCTTCTTCGTGAGGTTGACCTTCGCGCCCCAGCCTTCCGCATCATCACCTCGCAGGCAGAGGAACTCGAGAGAGGAGACAGCGCTCCGAATGTCCCCAAGTTCTGCAAGACGCTGAATCGCCTGTGGCCCTAGAGTCTTTTTGCGCCCGGATTTGCGCGCCTCCTTGACAACAATCGTTTCTAGCGCCTTTGTCATGTATGTGGGGGCGATTGGGTTGAACTCGAGAACAGACACTCCGGGATGGGTCAGGATCTCAGGGCCTAACAGCCGATGTGCAGTGAAACTGTCGGCTGCCGCCGTGTTGGTAGACAGCAGGGTCTCGGATATTATCATTACGATTGGGGTCACTGGCTGCTCGGGATCGACCTGGGTCGAAAAGAAAGCAGTAGCTGATTGCGTATTGGCAGCAAGATAGTTGAGGACGGAAGAGCGAAAAGATTGAACGGCCGAAGAAGTACGTGTGAATGTATTCGGAAACTCCTCTACTAGGACCAGCTGCTTCTGCCTCTCAGTCTGACTGTTCGACGAAGCCGTCTGGGCACTCATTGTCGGCTCATCGAAGGCCAGACTACCAAAGGCTCCAGTCCTTCCAACGAACTCTTCGAACTGTGCAGTAGCAGACACAAAGCTGTCGGAGGTTGACATGGAACCTATCGGGTTCTTCCATTCATGCATGTGGATGCCCAGTTCCTTGGACAGCAGGGACATGGTGGTGGTCTTCCCACTGCCAGCAGGGCCTTTGAGCAGCAGCAATCGCTTGCGTGCCTTGCCGCTGAAGACGTCTGTGAGCCATGTCCGCACGTCCGCCACCTTCCTCTTATGCACAGCGAGCTCATCGAGCGACACTGGGCCGTACTTTTCAGTCCACGGCCGCCGGTCTTCGGTATCCTGCCGCGCTGGCTGGGACGATATCGGTGTTGTGGATAGCGGGGTTGTACTACGCGCTCCGCTCGCTGTTCGCAGGAACTTCTGCCTGTTGCTCACAGCATTGACAGGGTCCGTTGGCGCTGTCGCAGCGATCGGTCTCTTACGAACGGGGAGAGGTTTCGGGGGCTTGATGGACGGCGCATCGTCTGAGGAATCAAAGATATCGTCTACATCTTCAATTGACAGGGCCGGTTTCTCAGGGCTCGGCGTGGGGTGCAGCGACTGCGAGCGCGGTATATTACTGAAGAAAGAAGTGATAGGTTTGGATGCTGGCTTTGCTTTAGCCGGCGATTTGGCTGGAGACTGCTTAGTAGGAACTGCTCGCGATCGCGTGGGCGAGGCTGCACGTGTCTTGGATCGGGTAGCCTTCTTTTCTCCATGCGCCCCAGTCGCGACGCCTGTTAGTGTGCCCCTCTTGGGACGCGCGGGAGGCGGTGTATGTGAATCATCCGCCTCAGACTCGGATGAGACGACGATCGGCTTTTTGCGCGTGGCCCGAAGCTTAGCCATGCCGCCCCCGTTTGATGGACCTGGAGAGCACTCGAACGCAGAGTGACATGCTCAGTGCTAGGCCGGTTGGGGGTGCAGAGCGCGTGATGGGAGTCCAGCAGCCGTGTCGAGGCTGCGTCGCGTCGGAGCGCGGAGGAAGTTCCACGGGCCCAAGCGCGCTAGGCACAGTGGGGCCAAGAGCTGCTAAGGCTGTTGACAACGCACCTCTTTTCTGCATCTTCACACACACCGCTGCTCTTTTCCCGCTAGCACCCGCTGTAGTGCGCTCCTTTCGAGGCTCATATGCAGCTAACTTGTCCAACCGGAGACCGCCACAACGCCCTCCCTGCCACTGTTGCAGGAGGTTCAATTTTCGAGCCCCAGCGGCGTCATCGCGTGCATATCGGCTCGTTGAATCGCTGTCGGACAGTAAACATCAACAAAGAATTCGGTCCATGGCCTGTGGCCGGTCCACTGTCGCTGGCCGCCATCGTCGTACAGAGTGAGCAGCGCAGCAAGACCATATAGACGTAATTGTACCAGACACGCGAAGTCGCATTCGATGGCTGGTAACGCAACGCTCGGGGCATATAAATTAGACCGCTCGAGTTTACGATGAGCTGGCACTTCCCTGCCAATCTCCCATTGGGCGGGAAGGCGTTTGCAGCTTGTACTATCCTCTTCCATTCTTTTCACTGCCGCATTCCTTATATGCTGATTTCGCGCGTGCTCGTTGTTTTTTGACATGTTCCCCGTCGTCATGCTCCGTTAACAGGCGCCTTTTTAATTTTTGCGAGTATCTGAGCTCAACGTGAGAAGCGCAAACTCCAGCGCAGGATTCGGGAGTTCTTGTTGCCTTTAACGCTATTCACAACAACTATCACGTTTGGCGGCCGTTATGGCAAAGAAGAAGAAAAGCAGCAAGAAACCGGTGGAGCCCGTAGCTCCACCTGACAACGTGCCAACGAATGCTGCGGAACCAATTCCTGATGCGCCTGAAGCTCCATTGACAGCAGAGGAATCAGCCACAGAAGCAGAGTCCGGGGAGCAGTCCATGCCAACCGCTTCCGAAGTGGAGCCCGACGAGGGTACGGTTCCCATGCTGGTGGAAGAGTCCACATCTGCACCCTCACAACACCCTGAGACCATAGAGACTATACCGGACGAGGCTACAGAGGCACCGGCCACTGAGATCACACCTGCTGCAGAGCTAGATCCACCTATGGGGGAAGAGCAGGAATCTGGGTCGCCAGCGGATACTACCGAGGCCGTGGAGTCAGAGATTGCCGGGCAAAGCGCTGAAGACATGCATCATACTCCAGCAGAAGATGAAGAGTCATCGGTTATTTGGGTTGGAGACGCGCACGACCCAGAACCCGATGCAGAGCAGCAAAATACTCCGGAGGAACAGCAGCCCCTCCAACTAGACGAAGAGTCCACACCCCAGCCAGACCCTGTTCCAACTCAAGATTCTATTGAACCAGCAGACACGCCGGTTGAAGACACACTCTCGCCACAAGAATCTACAGCAGAGCTAGCGCCTGAAGCAGAACCTGAAGTAATTACTACCACCGCGGAAGAAGCTATCGAACCGATAGACCAGATGGATGGCGGTCTTAATGCGAACGGAGCTGAGCAAGATTTGGCGGAGAAAGTCGAGGTACCAGAGGCACCAGAGATAATGGAAGCACCTGAAGTACCAGAGGCGCCGGAAGTGCCAGAGGCACCCGAAGCTCCAGACACACCCACAGTACCAGAAGCTTCAGAGACTGCAGAGGCTCCAGAGGCACCTGAAGTGCCAGAATTACCAGAGGTACCTGAAGCTCCCGAAGCTACCGAAGGGCCGGAAGCACCAGAGGTATCGCAACCGCCAGAAGCTGTCGAAGCGCCAGAAGTACCAGACGCACCCGAAGCACCAGGGGTATCAGAGGAACCAGAAGTCCTAGAAGCGCCAGAGGCTCCCGAAGTACCTGAGGTACCAGAAGCGCCTGAAGTACCAGAAGCACCGGAAGTACCAGAAGCATCGGAAGTACCAGAAGCACCGGAAGTACCAGAAGCGCCAGAAGCGCCAGAGGCCCCCGCTGCACCTCTGGCTCCATCAGTGGTGTCAGCTGGCAGTGATGAGGACGACATCATCGAAGCTTTTACGGTCGAGGATCTATCAGCACCAGAACCAGAGCCTGAGGCCGTTCCAATAGCAGTCGAACGGTCGGTGGACGTCGGGCTACCAGATGCGCCTGTCGAAAGAACATCAGCATCAGAAGCCCCTGAGACAATCACACAGCCTGAGTCTATTCCCGAGACTTCGTCTACAGATGCCCACATTGAGCCGATAGAAGAGCTCGTCGTAGCTGCCCAAGACGAAGTACCAAGACAGCATGCCGACCGAGAGCAAGAGCGGCTTGAGGCCGAAGCAGCGGCCGCGGCTGAGGCTCAAGAATCTGCCTCGCTAGCGCAGGCCGCCCAATCCCAGGAAGACGCACAGCGAGAAGAACTGAAGAGATTGGAGCAAGAAGCAATCGAGCACGAGAGGTTAGCGAAGGAGGCCGAGGCCAACAGACTACTGGAGGAGCGACGCGCAAGAGAGGCCCAAGAAGAGCTGGAAGCTGCCGAAGCCGTGAAACGGGCTCTGGAAACCATGAGAGCCAAGAAGGAAGAGCAGCATAAGGAGACCGAGAGGCTCGAACAAGAGCGACTGGCCCGTGAAAGGCTCGAGCAAGAGAAGTTAGAGCAGATTGTCGAAGCGAGGAAGCTTCTGGCATTAATGGAAGAAGAACGGAGGGCTGCAGAGATCCAAGAAGAGGCCGAAGCCGTTGCAGTCGCCGAAAAGGCTCGGAAAGAGAAGGAAGAGGTCGAAGCTGCAGCTGCTGCCGAACGTGCTCGACAAGAGAAGGAAGAACTCCGGCAGGAACAATTACGACGTGAGAGAGCCGAAGAGGCTCGAATTGCTAGGAAAGCCCGAGCAGCTGCGGATGTCCTTGCGGAAGAGCAGAGAGAGGAAGCAGAACGGTTGGAACGGCTGGCCCAGGACGAGTCACGTGAGCAAGCCGAGATACCCTTCATCGCACGTCGATCCATGATCGAATCAGCACGTGCTCCGTCACCTCCTTCGGGAGTACCTGACATGCACGATCGTTCTCCAGTCTCTGATCGACCATTTCGATCGTATCGATCTTTTGCGCCACATGCACCGAAGCTTAGAACACACGAAGCGGGTCCAAACCATGCACCGAAGCCTTATGCTGTGGCACAGCTCATTGAGGATAACAGACCTGCGGCCCCAAGCCCGCCAATGAGTAAAGCTCGACCAAGGTATGTGAATTCCATTTCTCAGTCCGGTGAGGTAGTCGCTCGGCGCTTCTTCGGCGACCGTCAACCACGACGCCGGACCCAAAGCGAACATGCTCGAGATACATAAGGTTCCTGGCCGAACTCTGATGAATAACGATACTAACTACATGTTTCCCTCTAGACACGCTCCCACCTTTGACAGCGACGACGATTCAGATTCTGCTCTAGTACAAAACAGGATAGCGTCGAGGCGTCCATTTAGCGGTGAAGCGCATGAAGTGTCGCGGTCCCACTTAGGCCCACATCAACCACGTAGCGCTTTTGCATCCCGAGTGCCTGTTGAGCCCACCTATCCGGCCCCTCCACCAAATTATCATCCCAGCTACTATGCCCCGCCAGCCCAGCCGCCTCACCACTACCCAGATCATGCCTACGGCATGAGTCAGCAGGGTTATCCCGCGCCTAACCCCAATCCTTACGGCCCTTCGTCGCATTCTTCCTCCCCTCCCTACCAGGAATCATGGAGCCAATACCCACCCGGGTACCCTCCTTATGGCAGCCCACATCATCGACAGGACTCCTCTGGTTCTAGAGACCTTCATTCACATGTTTTAGCCAGTCGACCTGCAATCGAACACGTGTCTGGCGACGCACTCTCACATATCCCGCAGACTGATCTGCACGTTCTACTTGCGCATTACAAAGAGACTCACAACCAACTGCGTGCTAGGGAGGACCTGCTTCGTCGGCAAACTGCTGAGCAAGAGCAGAAACTCCGCGCAAAGGATGGTGAGATTGGTGAGCTGAAGCAGAAGATTCGCAACTTGGAAGACAGGCATTCAGCCGAGGCAACCAGACTACACTTTCAGATCGGGAATCTGGAAGAGCAAGTCAGAGAGCTCCGAGAGCTGATTGCTGAAACCAAGAAAGCTAGAAGAGACGCCGAAGAGACCAAGTTGGTACTGGATGCAGCCATGAGGTCGTGGGAGGACAGGTACAAAGAGCTGGAAGATGTGCATCGCACGCTGGAGAGGACCTCTGCCGAGGAGAGGGAAAGAGCATGGAGAGATTTCGACGAATGGAAGGAGGCCACGAACACGAAACACGATGCGGAGAAGATTGCCCTTGCTATCCAATTCGACAAGAAGCTGAAGCAAGCTGGGCAAGATGCTGCCGAGGCGGCTGAGCTCAGGGCTCAGCTTCAGGCAGCTCTTGACCGAGAGCAAGAACTCATCAGGGAGCGCGACGACCTTCAGAAGATGCGAGAAGACTCAGATCGCCGGGCTGGGGAAGAAGCGGCGAGAGCCGATCAACTGGCGAGAGAGAAGGATGAGCTGATGAACTCGTTCGACCAACTCAGAGCCGAGAGTCAGAGGGAGAAGGAGGTCATCAGAAGCGTTGCCAGCAACCTTGAGTCGGAGAAGTCTAGACTTGAGAAGATGATGGAATGCTATGGTGACATCGCCGAGATCAAGAGCAAGGGCGACAGCTACTAGTAAGTGATTCCCAGTTTTGCACATTCGCTCTTGATGCCGGCACGATGGTAGCAGGGGCCGCATTGCCGCCAGTGTTGGTTGATGGTGGGCGGTTTGGGTGCGCTTCGTTATCCTTCAACGGACAATGGAGTGCACCGAGATCAGTTGCTTATCTTCTGGCCGGTGGCTGTGATGATGCAACGGGAGCCACCATGTCTTGCCATACACTGTCTTTCTCGTCTACCGCTCGCGCAATGCGATGTTTGTTATCACGTCCCTTCACTGTCGCTTTGTTCAGTACAGAGTCGCTCGCTAACATCATCGCGTCTAGCCTGGTATCCTTCACTCAGCTTCAAAGGCAAATCATCGATCTTGCTACAACCCATTTCGTTCACCTTCCAGTAAGGCCGCCGCCGGAGGATCTTGCGCAAGTGCCGTCCAACCTACCGTCCTTCCTTGGTGATAGCATTGCCTCCAGACAAGTCCGAACCGCATACATCGCCCACACTGTATCGAAGCTCATCACTTTCCGTGTCTTTGGCCCATTCCTGTTCAGTCTTGGACGCCGCTACGACAAAGCCGACTCTCTTTTCTCCTCGATGAGCCACCACATTCGCGAGAAGAGCACGCGCAAAGAAGCGATTTGGCGACAACAAACACTCCTTGCTGCTTTTACCAGCACTGGCGCGAAGCAGCGCATCAATACTGCTGCCGGAACCGTTGTCGAGGAGATCGTCAACGCTATCCGACACTTTGCTGATCCAAAAGAGGAGGAAGGCATCAAGATCGCCGTGAAGCGCATCGTGAAGGTCGCTGCGGAGACATGGAGATTTGCTCGTCTCGAGCGAGAAATGATCACCGCCGTCATGCCTGCGCTGCACGACGAAGAACATCAATTTACCAGCAACCAGTTCTGGCCAGCTTACAGCCCAGAAACAGGCTCAGCGACGGATGACCCACCTCCTCCTGATTCGCAACGACAATTGCTACTCAGGATCTTCCCGGTTGTATACCGCGAATCGAAGCACGAGATCTTCCAGAACAACGAAGAGCAGCGTGACGAAGGCTGCATTCTCCACCATGGGCTGGCTCTGTATGATGATGCAGAGCCAGTTGTGACGAGAATGGAGGAGCTCAAATCTGCTGGTTTGCCTCCCCATACCACTGCATTAACGAGTCCGACTGACGAGGGCAAGTTTCCGCCGCCGGTACGTAACACCACCCGCGTGTTCACCTTACCCCAGCGTTCCTAGCACCGCTTTCGAGCTTCCTTCACCCAGCCTCTGACAGGCTCGCGATATATCGAGATCTACGTAAGATGAAAAGACTGCTTCAGATCACTTGGCTAACACGCTGGCTTTCCAGGCTTGCCCGCCTCCTCGCGACCCGATACCACCTCCCCCCTCTCCCCCCGCCCCTCGATCTCCGACGAAAGCCGAGACGAATACGGATGAGGAATCTCCAGTGTCACGTCCGATGTCACCGGAGAAGCCAGAGAAGCCCAAGAAGCTCTCGGCCATCGAGCGAGCGTTGAACCTCTTCTCTAATCCTTCCTCGGATGACAAGATGAAGCCTCCACCTCCAGGCTCCACCTTCTCACGTCCGCCGGCGCCCCCAACGTCCGTGTTTACGTCGCCCAGGAACTTCATTGGCATGCCCGTCGAGAGTTTGGCTCCCTCACATGCTCCGAGTGCAAGGAAGAAGCCTCCGCCACCACCGCCGAAACCCGCGTCGAAGCCTGACATACCTTCAACGGCTGCAGAAATCGCGGAAGCCATACGCCATCGCCAGTCTGTGGAGAGCGCGATCCTACCGCCGTCCTTCTCACGGACTACGACGGATGACACTATCCACGAGCATCCCGATTCGCGAGCTCCTACGCCGGTAGACACGGTGTCTCACATGTTCGATGCCATCGATGAGATCGAAACGCTGGTGCCCCAACGTACGCGAACTACGTCGACCTCTACCACGCATTCGCGACGCCGCTCTACGCACACTCGCCGATCTACCGAACACGCCATCGAGGACGAGCTGTTTGACATCACTCCTCGACCGGATCACACTCGCAGAAAGAGCGGTTATGCGGCAAGCATTCGCACGACCAAGTCTGCCGATACCGAGCGCACTGATCGAAGCGAGCGCACCGACAAAAGTGAGCGCACCGATAAGAGCGAACGTACCGAAAAGAGTGAGCGGACAGACAAGAGCGAACGAACAGACAAGAGCGAGCGAACCGAGAAGAGCAGCCGCAGCCATCGGACAGAGAAGAGTGACCGTTCGGATAAAACCGAGCGCGAAAAGGCTCGTTATGTGTACGAGACGCGTGGTGCTGCTATGAAAGCTTTATATCCCAACACTCCGGTGAAGGGCTCCCATGGCAGCGCTAGACACTCCGAGAAGAGTGTGAAGAGCGAGAGAAGGAAGGAAAGAGGCAGCAAGGACTCAACCAAGGAATCAAACTTGACGAGAGAATCCCGAGAGTCGAGAGAGGCCAAGAGAGAATCACGAGAGGTCAAGAGACAAAGGAGTATCTCCGATGCTGGCACATGGGATACGAACAGCATCATGACTCACGACTTTGCGCCTACAACCATCACGACCAACGCACCCTATCCTTTCATGTACGACTCAAGACGAGACTCGAAAGAGTTGAAGCGAGAGTCCAGGGAGATACGGCGACAACGCAGCATCTCTGACGCTGGCACTTGGGACACGAGCACTGAGATCAGTCAGCGTCCTCCACCGACCACGGTCTCGACCAACGTTCCCTATCCTACAGGAATGCCTTGGGAGCTGAAGCGATCACGAAGCATTTCCGACTGCGGTACCTGGGACACGAGCAGTGAGGTCACTCAACGTGCGCCTCCCACAACCGTATCGACCAATGTGCCCTACCCTATGGAACAACACGTGGACGAGTCGGAACGATGGTCTATGCCACCACCTCGCAACTCAATGAGGATGGAGGTCTCCGACGACGAAGTGTCTGACACTGGGACCTGGGATACCAACACTGAGATCAATACCCACCGTGCTCCCCCTACGACCGTGTCTACGAACGTGCCCTACCCTTCCTACAACGCTCCTTCTACAATTATCTCTACCAACACCCCTCGTTTCACACAGCCTCCTCGACAGCTACGACGACCCAGCGTGTCCGACGATGACGCGTCTGATGATGACGTCTCCGACACTGGGACGTGGGACACCAACACCGAGATCACTACTCATCGCGCGCCTCCCACGACCGTCTCCACCAACGTCCCCTACTCAAGCATAATGCACCGCCAGCTGAGAAGGCTGAGCGGCAGCGATACCGGCACATGGGACACCGCTAGTGAGGTCACTCAGCGTGCGCCTCCCACAACAGTGTCCACCAACGTCCCCTACCCCTCCGCGCAATTCAGCGACCTTGGCCCATCGAGCTACCCACCCGGCCCCTTCGAGCAGCTCAAGCGAGTCGAGCAACTCCGAAAGCAGCACGAGCACCACAGTTTCTCTGACGACGGGTCCGACTCCGGCACCTGGGATACAAGCAGTGAGATCACTCACGCTAACAACGGGCCTGCTACTGCTACGCAGGTGTCCCAGAACAAGTCCTACCACCGTTCTGAGAGGCCGAGGGCACCAAGGAGACAGACGAGCCCGGCTATTTCCGAGGCGGGGACATGGGATACCAACAGTGTGATTACGAATAACGACATGAAGACGACTGTTTCGACGAATGTGGGGTATGCTTCTGAGCGAAGATCTCGATAGGTGGATGCGAGCATTGTGTGTGAAGACGGTCTAAATGGTCCGCGTGACACGGCTTTTTTTCTATGAGTTACTGTTGTTGCGCTTTGTTTCTTTTTGGTTTCGCTTTATGCGTATGGCTGCAGCTACGCAATACCGTAGGAGCACACGTTGATGATGCAGATGAAGGATGAACACGAGTGAGGATATATATGGATTACGGCCGAGCAATGCATGATGAAGAGAGTCTCGAGATGGTTGCATTTCTGTAGCAGGGCGTTCTGGTTCCTTGCTTGTTTGATTCGACGTAGACGAGCTTGTAAGATAGTTATCATATCATCTGTTTTCAAGTGCAAGACACTGCTCTCATGATGGGACTGTGTGAAAGAGTTTGAGTGTCTTTAGTTGTGCATGGCGAAGTCATTGCTGCGATGCGTAACTCTATACTCGATGTCAAAGCCTTGAGCACTCCAAAACGTATTCTGGTCTAGAAGTTGTGCTCTCGTACAAGCGGAGGTCGTGGTGGTGCCATCAAAGAAAGTGAAGGAAAGCTCCAAAACGCCGAGGCTAGCCCGAACATCGATCGCGCTCGAAGCTCAAGCTACCAAGACGCTCTCAAGAAAGTCCAACTCGCCATCCCAACGCCACAAACACCAATTCTCACCTCCTCCAACCGCGCCAATTCGCGTCAAACACCCAGAAAAACTCATACCAAGCTTCAGAAATGGCAGAACCATCTCCCAACCCAGCCGTCGCAAACCCCGACATCGACCCAGCGCTCACAAATGGCGAGGCGCAACAAGCACCCACAGAACAACCCGCAGATGTAGAAATGGCAGATTCAGGCGCAGTACCAGCGGTAAGCTACCATCCTAGACATAACCACCAGAATTCCCTTACTAACACACCCCTCAAGCCCACCACCCTCGACGCCTCAGCCTCAACACCCACCCACCAACCCAGCGTCCAAACCGTCCCGCCCACTCCCTCCACCTCCACGCCCGCACCGCCCTCCGCACCAACTCTACCGACCGCTACCACAGCGCCGACACCCACTCCCGCAGCCTCATCGCGCAACTCACCGCACCCCACTGCGCAAGCGCCCACACAACCTATTCCACACGGCAGTCCCACGCGGGTGTATCTGAACCAACATGTGACGCCGCATTTGCTCGAGGCGATGAAACATCTTGCTACTGCGGAGCCAGAGAAACCGTTGAAGTGGTTGAGTGAGTTTTTGGCGGGGAAGAGTAGGGAGATTGAGGGGACGTGATGGGCTTGTGGAGGATGAGAGATGGGATGACGGGGTGGGGAGGAGTTGAGCATGGCATATTTGGGACGCAGACAATGAAGCCATGTATATGGGCGGCTACATGGTGAGCTCTCACTCAGTCACTCGTGGACGAGAAGGAGACTGCCATACACATGCGTGTATGGGCGGTGAGCTTTGCGATTTATTTGTCAAGCTCGACCACCGGACGGGTAGTATGCTTTCGGAGGGCAGACAGCATTGGAAGACTCGAAGCGCGTGGGCAGGTGTTCACAAAAGTATAAGACGGCGTCAGGATGATACCCAAGTCAAGCAGCATTACAATATGGAAATTTCAGACTGTGACACTTTCAATGCAAATTGGGTATATTTCAATTCGAGGAGATGCTTTTGATTGATTCATTCCATATCGTGATCCTGCTAGGTATCCGCAAAGCATCCATGCCCGTGAAACTCCACTTAAATGTCTACCATGACGACTACCATCCACACCAATCCGACATCTGCTTATGCGACGAGGGTAGAGGCGGTGGCGCTCTCGTACCTCCAGGTAGGGGGGAGGGCACCGACGGTCTTGTAGTAGCGGGAGAGCTGAAGATGATTAGCACGTGCTTTTGACATGGTAGAGTTTGGGTAAACTTACACGGTGGATACGGGACTCGATGAGAATGAGGCGGAACTTGGAGTCGCGGTCCTTGCGGTTGGTCTGAAGGTGCTTGCGGACGGCAACGGCCTTCTTGATCAACATGTAGAGGTCCTCTGGGATGTCGGGGCTGAGGCCTTAAGCGCAAAATGTTAGCCTAGACCAACAAATGCAGTTTTGTATAGCGCGCAGATGCTCACGAGGAGCAGAGCTGTGTCGACATGCGCTTTCATGTGTATAGGGCGATCGTACCGTTCGACTTGAGGATTCGGAGGATCTTGTTGCCGGTGACAACCTTGACCTGAGCGACACCGTGCGAGTCACGGAGGATCTCACCAATCCTGCGATTGTGTTAGCCGACCAATTCCTGTGTATTCTTTTGCAAGCGATTTTCTTACTGAGATGGTGTAGCACCCTTCTTCGCGAGCTTGCAGATCTGGTCGACAACCTGCTCGGGGGTGGTCTTCAACCACGCCGGGGGGCTGCGGGAGTAGGGGATGGCGGAGGCTGATATGCCCTTTCCGTTGCTGTGAAGACGACCCATATTGAATGAATGTTCCGGATGGCGACCTGGTCGATTAGTACGGAGACGTGGTGGTGGGCTTGTCGTGGGTTGAAGTTCGCGATCGAAGACTCCAATTTCTCGCGGCTCGGCTAGGTCTGTGGTGGACCGTGCGCGGCTAGCGTCAAAGCTCCTGCCTGACAAAAAGTCTGCGACGTCCAACCTCGTCTTCAGCACCTCACAATGTCAAAACATTGACCTCGGCGTGCAACCGCGATTGTCTCGGCTATGTGGAAACTAGACACTCGCGCCTTGCAACGCGCTTGATACAGCTCCTGAATTGCTCACGATGTAGCCAGCTACAACAGCTCACTTTCAAGGTACGTTCAACTCAATCCCTCCCTCCCATCACAATGATGAGATCCAGTGCATTCGACGCCTCTTATTTTAGGCGGGGTTCTTCGGAACTTCGCCGGTGCATAAATCTCTATTCTGACAAGTGCCATTTCTGCTTTACTGCATGAAATCTTGCGAGCGACCAGTGCTGACAAGAACTAGATATACAGATCACCTCCACTTGCGCTTCCTCCTGTATCTACTACTTGGTATGTTTTTCCGCCGTTCTCTTCATCGCACAATGATGACAACCCATACTTTTGGCACCTCTTATTTTAGGCACACCCGTAAGGGCGTTGCCAGTGCATTCAACTTATACTCTGATCTGCGATCTTATCAACTTCTTTATTTACATGAAACTTTACTGGCGACATGGACTTACAAGAAGCAGTTTTCAATTACATTAGGTTGTTGTCGCCTTCAGCCTCGTTCAGATCGCACTTTCTTGTTGACTCACACGTACGCGGTTTCTCGTACACTGCTCGTGGCTTCCGCATGCTAGATGTCGTCACGCCATAGTCAAATATATCAATAATAATACATCCATGGATCCTGTGCCAGCTCATCACAACCCTACCTCCAACGTTTTCTTTCACGCTTCATACACATCCCGCAACCCATTGCTCGTACAATAGCCTCTTTCAATTATTCAGCATGAAGCATACAATACTAAGCGCAGTCATCCTCCTCCCCCTCGCCTACAGCAGAACCGCCAAAGAGCTATGTCGCGGTACCGCTGAACTATCCTCTGATGGCAACTGGTACTGTTCTGAGGTCTGGGCCATCACCTACCGCAACATCAGCCAGCCTGGTGCCTACAATCGGACCACTACAGTCGATCCAAAGACTGGTATCTGTGGTCATGAACGTGTCGACTATCCTAGCGCAGGACCACTGACACCATTGTTCGGACAAGTATAGTTTGACTCGGGCTCCAGTTGTTACATGGCTGACAGGATCAGGTGTCCATGCACCTTCGCGGGCCGATGAACGTCTCTCAACTCGCCGTATACCAACTACCTGGTGACGCGCGCGCTATGGGGAAGCGAACTACAGTACCTTTCTACAACCGTCGGCGATCGTTGGAGCAGCCAGAGACACCAGTGACTACAAACCCTACTACTATGCTGACACAGTCGACATCTTCTGGCCGGCCCAGCCTTTTCAACAGGGATGCATGCACCACATCGTCCAGGTGCGTCTCGACGACAGTGACACAGACGGTGACCATAAACGCGGCCTGTTCCCCGACTGGTATTACACAGTCTGGAACAAACACAACCTACATAGGTCCTCCACTGCCGTGCTTACCAACGTCTGGTGCTGTATCGATCTCTGGCTCTACACCTCCAGAGCCGAACTGTACTTGCGTTGAAAACGAAAAGCCCGAGCCCATCTTTCAGCGACCCAATGGGCAGGTTTACGTCAGTCCGACGCCGACACTAAAACATGCACCGGAAACATCATCGACTCAGGACACGCTACCAGTGTCACAGCATCCAGATGGGCAGCCCTTCGAGGTCCCTCCACCCTCATCATCACCACCGCAAGACACATTACCAGTGTCCCAGCGTCCAGACGGACAGCTCTTCGATTCCCCTTCGCCCTCACCGTCATCAACACAAGACATATTACCGGTGTCGCAGCTGCCAGACGGACAACCTATTCAATTCCCCTCGCCCTCGCCATCATCAATGCAAGGCATATTGACGGTGTCTCAGCGCCCAGATGGACAGCCTATCGTGCCCTCGCCTTCACCATCATCACCACAAGAGACGCTACCAGTATCGCAGCGACCGGACGGACAGCCTTTTGACATCCCTTCGCCCTCACCGTCACCTCCACAAGACCCATCACCAGTATCACAGCGTCCAGATGGACAACCTTTTGACATGCCTTCGCCCTCGCCATCGCCCGTCTCGAAGAGGCAGGTTTCAGATTGGAAGCGGATAGCATACTACACGTCTACATCACCGGCTCAAGCCACCGGGCTCAGCTTCATGGCTAATCTGGGTGATCCTCAGAAGTCTGGTACTTTTGACTAGTGAGTATTTTCTCATCCCACAAGTTTCGCAGCTGACATGTTCAGTGCATTTGGAAACTCGCTCAGCTACGTCACTCCACGGGGTGACAAAGTAGCGGCTGAGAGTCAGCCGTTCGAAGGCACGCTAAAGACGTCTGAGAACGAGATTGTGATCCTTTCCGATAAAGAGTGTGACGCGGATTGCCCGTACTGGAGGCCAGACGCGACATCTCACTACGGCTGGTCAGGCTCCTCAAAAGCCTTCTTCATCGAATTCCAAATGGATCACCACGACAACATAGGCACGGACCAAGGCCTCCTCTCTGACGCCCCGGCCTACTGGTTCCTTAATGCAGCCATACCTCGCATCCTCCAGTACGGCAACGACCGCAACAACGTTCCCTGCTCATGCTGGTCAACGGGCTGTGGCGAGTTCGACGCATTCGAGCTTCTCAGCAAAGGCGCCGAACGCGCAAAGTCGACCATACATCGGCAGGGCAATCTGGAGGGTGGTGACTCGAATTACTTCAGCAGACCGGTAGGGAAGAAGATGAAGTTTGCGGTTGTTTGGCATTATCCGCACATTACGGCATTGGTGCTGGACGACGACTTTGACTTTTCAGAGAGCATGTCAAATGATGCGATTCAGAAGTTGGTGGCATACGATCCGGATAGCTGGGTGCATTCTCTGTATGCTATTGGGGACTGAGATAGGTTTCTCTTGACTGGACGAATTGAGATATTCATGTGAAGACACCTTACATGTAGCCATACACCTAGCAGTGCAATCGAATTGGTCTTGGAACACACAAGACAATGATTTCTTAGGTTCTGACGCGTGAGACGTGCGACCGAGGCAGGCTCATAAGCAATGCAATAATCATCTGAAGACGGACATGGGCGATGCAGCGGAGTGGGCCGGCGATTGGGGTGGTGGCAAGCTGACGGATAGGCCTGCCCAAGCGGGCACGAGAAACCGAGGTCTGTTCGCGACTCAGCGTCCGTGAACGACGACCAGCCGCATCCCGGCCGACGACACTGCGCATCTACTCATCGCCTCCATTACCGTCTACACACCACGTCGCGTCTTCGCATCTAATACATCGCCCAACTTACTGCTCACGTGCAGCCACAGTCGACGCGGATCCGCCCCTTGAGCGATTGCCAGTCTCGGCCGGCGCAGTTTCCCCGCAAAAACTCGCTGCCCCGATCGCCGCGAATTGCCAGCCTCTCGACGTTTGCTGACGACATCCGCCATCGTCTCTGCAAAGTCACTTTCTGTACTGCGCAATAGCGCGGAGGAGGCACACACGGAAATATGTCTGCGCCATCGCCGCCAAAGCCCTGGGAGACGAGCAACGGCGCGACGAGTGCCTCGGTTGGTGAGTCCGCCAGCCATCCGATACGTCAGGGACGCCGCGACTAACAACAACACAGGCCTCACTGGATCGAATAGCAGCACAGCACCCACCTCAACAGCCACATCCTCGAGTGCGCCTCCGCTACCATCCGTACCAGACTCACTCAGCACCGTCGCGAACCGCAACGCGTCCAACTACTCGAGCATGAACAACCGATACGGCTCCCCCTACAGCAGCGGATATGGAGGAATGAGCAGCTACAGCTCGCCCTACTCCAGCATGGGGGGTGGCTACGGCTCCATGTACGGTGGAATGGGCGGTATGGGTGGCATGTACGGCGGCATGGGAGGTATGGGCATGGGCATGGGCGGAATGTACGGCGGAATGGGAGGCATGCAGGGCGACCCAAACAGCAGCCTCACACAATCATTCAGCCAGAGCACAGCAGCGACTTTTCAGTTGATTGAGAACATTGTCGGCGCATTCGGCGGCTTTGCCCAGATGCTTCAGAGCACATATATGGCGACACATTCGTCATTCTTCGGTACGTCCGCCCCTTTCCAACTTTCAGCGATATGCTAACATCCTCAGCCATGGTATCTGTAGCAGAGCAGTTCGGAAACCTACGACAAACGCTTGGCTCGGTATTGGGCATCTACACAATAATGCGATGGATACGGACGGCAATCGCAAAGCTCACCGGACGACCCCTACCAGCAGATGCGACCGCCCTCACCCCCGCAAGTTTCGCAGCCTTCAACGGACGTATGCCCGACGGCTCGCCGGCCCCCGCAAAGCCTTCCAAGAAGCCATTCATCGTTTTCATGCTCGCAGTCTTCGGTCTACCCTACCTAATGGGTAAGCTCATCAAGGCGCTTGCACGATCACAAGAAGCCCAAGAGCAACAGAAGATGCTAGAGAACCCGCAAGCAGGACAGCCCCTCGACCCCAACAAGCTCGAATTCTGCCGCGCGCTTTATGACTTCACACCCAATGCCAACATGCACGCAATGGACTTGTCAGTGAAGAAGGGAGACATGGTCGCGGTGCTCAGCAAGAGCGATCCCATGGGCAACGCATCAGAATGGTGGAAGTGCAGATCAAGAGACGGACGCATGGGCTACCTTCCAGGCATCTACCTCGAGCCTATTCAACGCAAGACACCCGCACAGATTACCAGTGGAAGCCAGAGCGGAAGCCCAGCTGGTAGCAGAACACAGACAATGACGAACAGCAGCGCCGCGAGCAGGACTGCCACCATGACCGGAGCTCCAGGATCGGCACCAGAGAAGGTTGGCCCGAAGGTGGACAGCAAGGCGGGCGATATGGGTGTTGAGAGTTTCCAGAAGGGCGCCTTCTACTCGTAGGCTTTGAGTGACGTTCTTGAGCGTATTCTTCTTGATTCTACATCGCGTTTTTAGTAATGATTATCGTTGCAGTGTCGTCTGCAGGTGTGTATAACTTGGCTAGGAAAAGCTACGGTATGGCGGGCGTATGGCGCGAGAGATATCATGGGTCAATACTATTTCGAATATTCAACAAAATATCCATTGCCAGCGGTGGCTCAGATTCGTGTTGCTACATGCACAGTGTCTAATGTTGATATACAGATACTCCCCAATGCAATATATAGTCCTACGTCAATAACAAATTTGGGGAATGCGGTATACACTACATATATCCCTAGTGCCATCTAGTATTGAAGAGCATAGTTGGTGAACTATGAGAATGCCCAGATGATTCACAGCAAAATGTACCTGGATAGCCGCGTTCCGCCCTGGCGCGCCGCGTGAACCAACCTTCGCAACAAAGCCGAGCACCGAGACATCAGGCAGCGACGGCGCAAACAATTCACACGTCCTATCACCTCTACCTCGTACCTTCCAGCCTCTTCCCTGTCGCTCACTCCATTTCTACGATCGAACTTTCCGGTCGCTTCTTACTCCTAGGCTGCTACCTGATACGCGCGCGGTTGCCCCTCCCCCACACGTTGTCCATTCCACCTGCAGGGTCGCAGCTTGTCCATAAGCTTGTGAGCTGTTCAGCTACCTCGGAACAAAGCTACGATACACGTCATTCACTCTGAGTCCGCCCAGGATACATTGTTAGCTACATATACCTACGCGTACACCCCAGGTTGAGAGGCGCGCTGCTGCTGCACATCTCGAGATGTTCGCGTCGAAACGGTTAGGCAAGGTATGTTGTCATGGTCTTGAGCTCTGGAGTGGAGCTTGACTGCAATGCGATGTGTATAGGAGCTAGAAGCTAACGTGTATGATAGGAGCTCGCAAAGGTACCGTAATCCTCTCGTTCATTGTTCGTTGCCCGTCGAAGCACATTGTCACCCGTCAGACGCCTATAAACTCCACGTATCGACGCGCGGAAGCCTGCACACACAATATGGCCACGATGTGAAGGCAACGGATATGGAAATTCACATACGGAGGAACAGAGTCGCTAATACAACGGCGTATAGATGCACGAAAAACTCCCGCCAGGCATAACTCTCATTAAGGCTGACGACTTCCAAACCTGGCTCATGGACATTCAAGTTATGGACTCCAATCCGTTGTACCAGGGCGAAACGTATCGGTTGAAGTTTAGTTTTACACCGCAGTATCCTATTGAGGTACGTGTTCCCTTTCTAGACTAACTGCTTACTACCCAGCACCCTACCCTCCCATCCTCCCGTTCCTGCACCCATCCAATATCCGCACCCTCCCCCAAACCAAACCTCGCTAATACCCCCCACCACAGGCCCCCGAAGTAATCTTCCTCCGCGACGAAACCCACCCCATACCCTGGCACCCACACATCTACTCCAACGGTATCATCTGCCTCGACCTGCTCGACCGCTCCGGCTGGTCCCCCGTCCACAACGTCGAAAGCGTGTGTGTCAGTCTTCAGAGTATGCTGACGAGCAACACGAAGAAGGAGAGGCCGCAGGGAGATGAGAACTTTGTCAGGTATAACACTCAGCGGCCGAGAGATATTAATTTTGTCTTTCATGATGAGACGGTCTGAGTGCGAAGACATGACATGGATTATTGGGGTTACATTGGGAAGGCGGGCATAAGATAAGGCAAAGCATGGAATTGGTGTTTTGGGCGTTCATGGCATGGTGAAGGGCGGAGGGCATGGGATTGGATATGACGTTACGGCAGATTTCATGATCACCGAATATGGAAAGCGATACTCTGTGTGCAGCCTTGAGTTCTCCCCCAATTCGTGGAGGTCGCTCGCTATTGAGAGACATACTGTCGCCTTTGATGCTACTCCTATCAAGCAGTACGGTGTATCAT
The DNA here is from genome assembly GCF_023757995.1 of Alternaria metachromatica. NCBI lineage: Eukaryota > Fungi > Ascomycota > Dothideomycetes > Pleosporales > Pleosporaceae > Alternaria > Alternaria metachromatica. The sequence continues at coordinate 718,376 of NW_026055504.1, forward strand.
TGTCAGAAGTTCGTAAGAAGGAGTATGGCCATCTTCTGCCCTGAGCTTCTATGAATGCAGCTTCTCGGTTTTATCGTGAAAAATACAAAGTACCCAATGCATCAGAGTGAACACGCTACCCAGAAGTTTGAGGCATCTCAGAAGACGAGGAACTCAAAGCACTGTCCCAAGACCTACGCCAACCGACCAAAGGTTACCACAGAGGAGATCTTCTAGTGTACTATCTGCAGTGTTTCTTGTGGCGATCAGGACGAGTTCGATGTTCATGATGATACTGCACGGCACAAAAGGTGGACTGAGGAAGAAGAACAAGGCCGAAATCACTACGCACCTTGCAGCGAGAACTTCAGATACCCTTCTGACCTTGCGACATCTCTAGGAAGGCTGTGCCATAAGGACGCGGTTGCGAAATATGAAGAGTGGTTGTACGCATTAATCAGAGGATGGGGATGGCAAAGACATGGATGTGAAGCACCAGCAGTACCCAGTATAAGGTTAAGAAGATATTTTGAATAGTTCACCACTGCCGATGCCGGCCGGTAACGACATTTCCATCTATACTGCGCACTATTCACATAGTCCTCTAAGGTAGCCTTCTCAGCAACTCTATTCCGCTGTACAGACTAACTCTTCGATCATGAATCTACGTCTCCAGGGAAGCAGCCTTCTACTCTTCCTAAGTGTCAACCACGACCTTCTTGACATACCAGTGATGTTGCAACATGCCCATTGTTCTTAAGCCAGCCAACTGCTGTGACTCTTTGTCTCCAAATTCCGCTGGGATGCTAGAGGTCGTTATGTTGAACTCCGCCTGTCCATGCTTACATCCCCTGTTATCAGTCCATTCTATCTCATCCTTCCAGTAGTTACCGCACTTACGCTTCATAGCTTCGCATGCTGCCCACGCATCATGTGCCGTGCCCGATATCTTTGTTTCGACGATACTGTCGCCACATTCGTCGATGGCCAGGAAGACAGTGTTAGCAGGGGTTGTAGACGTGCCAACTATATCGCTGTGCTGGAGTTCGATTTTGATGTCGCTATCGTCGCCAATGCATCTTATAACACAGGGCTCAGAGCTATTAGGTACTCGCGCACAACGTGGTGTAATCTTTTTGACAGAGGCGACGGCTAGGGCAGGAGTGGAGAAGACGCCGACCACGCGGGGGATGAAGGTCGCGGAGAGTTTGCCTTCGATACTGACAATGTAGTAGGGTTGGGTGCGAGGCATCGTGGTTTGTGGTAGTTGGTGAGATGGTTGCACGGGATCTCTGGGACTAGGGAAGTAGATATAGAAGAGGGGTTGGAAAGACCTTGAAAGAAAGATCGGAAAGTATCAAACCGGGGGTTACAAACATTAGTATGACGGCTCCAGGCGCATCCATAGGTAGAAGCGTTACGCTGGTCATGGAAATAATCTATCGCGAAGATCATCGTGGTCTTTGTGCCGGAATCCATGGACGTGAGACGAAGGGCAACAAATTGGTCCATTCATGAAAACGACGTCTCAAGTAAGCATCTGGTCTTCTACGCTGGAAACTTACCGTGATACTCAACACTCCAAAAGTTTCTGAAATCATATTGCTAGACGTATACCAGGTAAGCTCCCTGGGCTGGGGCGGATGTAAGCCACGACGAAGATAGCCAGAATCTTGGATCTTGCGGCCATTGATCTGGCCCGAGGAGGCGACACGATGGTCCAACTTCAAGAGAGGCTCGTTGGGCCCAGTCTGCTAGACAAGTACCGTACCACTCAACGTTCCAAAGTGTTTTCAGATGATAGCGCCGGGCGTGCACCGGCGTGGATTGGCAAGACTGAGGACGACATAGGCAGGTCTTGTTTCAGAACCCTCCTAGAAGATGGGAAAGCTTAGCTGCGGGGCACCCTCTCGATGTCACGGTCCGGACTCATTTCTTTCTCAGCGGGCCGAGGCTCGAAGATATATCGATGTTGGATGGGTGGTTTTCATTGAGTATCGATAAGCGCCGCGCCAGGTTAACCGAGTCTGCCTAGCGTCATTCGCCGACACTACGAGAGATCCCTGCCAGGCCAATTTTTCTCTGATCGCTCGCCTTTAAGCAAGCGCGAAAAAGATTCCCAACCCTCTTTTCCACCTTCTCTCCAACACCTTCCTGCTCTTCAATTTTTCAGGTTGTTCCTTATACACATACCGCAATCATGAGCGACGAAGTCTACGAGGGTGCCATCGGCATCGATCTTGGTGCGTAAATTTCGCGAATTACCCCACAGTGGGATGCGTGTGTGCTAACAATATCGCAGGCACCACCTACTCTTGCGTTGCCAACTACGAGGGCACCAATGTCGAGATCAGTATGCGCCCGCCCCTCCTGCACTCAGAGACCATCGTCTAACAATGTTTGCCCACAGTCGCCAACGAGCAGGGTAGCTTCACCACCCCCTCGTTCGTGTCCTTCACCAGCGAGGAGCGTCTCATCGGTGAGGCGGCCAAGAACCAGGCTGCTATGAACCCTGAGAACACCGTCTTCGATGTCAAGTGAGTTCTGCCGTTCCATCGTCGCACGCGCGCGATCAGCCGACTGACTTTCGCAGGCGTCTCATTGGTCGCCGATTCGAGGACGAGACCGTCACAAAGGACATCAAGTCATGGCCATTCAAGGTCGTTGACCAGGGCGGCAGCCCTCTCGTCGAGGTTGAGTACCTCGGCGAGACCAAGCAGTTCTCTCCCCAGGAGATCTCTGCCATGGTTCTCGTCAAGGTAAGATCTGCGCACACACCAGCATGGCGGGGCAATGGCTAACAAAATCAACAGATGAAGGAGGTCGCTGAGACCAAGCTCGGAAAGAAGGTTGAGAAGGCCGTCATCACCGTTCCCGCCTACTTCAACGACAACCAGCGTCAAGCCACCAAGGACGCCGGTGCCATTGCTGGCCTCAACGTTCTCCGTATCATCAACGAGCCTACCGCCGCCGCTATCGCTTACGGTCTCGGTTCCGGAAAGTCTGACAAGGAGAGGAACGTCCTCATCTACGATCTCGGTGGTGGTACTTTCGATGTGTCTCTTCTCCACATCCAGGGTGGTGTCTTCACCGTCAAGGCTACCGCTGGTGACACACATTTGGGTAAGTTCTGGCTGCACGCCAACCTAAGGAGAAACTGAACAGCCTGGAGCCTACGTTGACTTTCGGTCACCTCTTTTGCAAGGTTTTGGGTCAATGTAGTCTGCAGACCTGTTCAGTTTTTCCCTTGTATAAGGTGGCTGCACAAAGTGCATTTGAGACATATACTGACTTCGTTGCAGGTGGACAGGACTTCGACACCAACCTCCTTGACCACTTCAAGAAGGAGTTCACAAAGAAGACCAAGAAGGACATCAGCGGTGACGCCCGTGCCCTCCGTCGTCTCCGGACTGCTTGCGAGCGTGCCAAGCGTACCCTCTCCAACGCCACCCAGACCACTGTTGAGATCGACTCGCTGTTCGACGGTGAGGACTTCAACGCCAACATCACCCGTGCTCGTTTCGAGGACTTGAACCAGAAGGCCTTCGCTGGCACTCTGGACCCCGTTGCCCAGGTTCTCAAGGACGCCGCCATCGCCAAGGACAAGGTTGACGAGATCGTCCTTGTTGGTGGTTCCACCCGTATCCCCAAGATCCAGAAGCTCCTCAGCGACTACTTCAACGGAAAGAAGCTCGAGAAGAGCATCAACCCCGATGAGGCTGTTGCCTACGGTGCCGCCGTCCAGGCTGGTATCCTCTCCGGAAAGGCCACCTCCGCCGAGACTGCCGACCTCCTCCTTCTCGATGTCGTTCCCCTCTCCCTTGGTGTAGCCATGGAGGGTAACATCTTCGCCCCCGTCGTTCCCCGCGGTCAGACCGTCCCTGTACGTATTGCCATGGCTATATGACTTTGCATTCGCTAACTTTTGCACCTAGACCATCAAGAAGAGGACCTTCACCACCGTTGCAGGTTTGTTCACCCAAGAAACACTTTTGATAAGACCATGCTGACAAGCCCAAATACAATCAGCAAACGGTACAGTTCCCCGTCTTCCAGGGAGAGCGTGTCAACTGCGAGGACAACACCTCTCTCGGAGAGTTCACCTTGGCCCCAATTCCGCCCATGGCAAGTACTCCGCGTCCCCAACACTCACGCACTTCAACTAACATTCTTCCAGCGTGCTGGTGAGGCCGTCCTTGAGGTTGTCTTCGAGGTCGACGTCAACGGTATCCTGAAGGTCACCGCCACCGAGAAGACCTCCGGCCGCAGCGCCAACATCACCATCTCCAACGCTGTCGGAAAGCTCTCGTCTGCCGACATCGAGAACATGATCAACGACGCCCAGAAGTTCAAGTCCTCCGACGAGGCCTTCAGCAAGAAGTTTGAGTCAAGGCAACAGCTTGAGTCCTACATCTCCCGCGTTGAGGAGATGATCTCCGACCCCACCACATCCATCCGCCTCAAGCGCGGCCAGAAGGAGAAGATCGAGTCTGCTCTCTCTGACGCCATGGCTCAGCTCGAGGTTGAGGACGCCCCCGCTGATGACCTGAAGAAGAAGGAGCTTGCGCTCAAGCGCACTGTCACCAAGGCCTTCTCCACCCGATAAGCGCATCACATGACAGCAGCGCCACAAGGGCGTGCAGGAAGGAAGGAAGGGCGCACGTGCAGGATACCCAGACTGCGAGCTGCGAACGGAGTTTCATCTATTGCGGCATTTAACGATAGACTTGGTGTGTTTGGTTCCTTATCTTTCATGGGTTCCCGGTATTCAGGAACGCGGAAAAGTCTTCTTTGTACTTTCACGACGATGCCTGACGAAACGATCGTAATGGATGTTCTGCAAAAGTATGCCAGCGGTCAATGTCTCTTATGTAACTCACGAGGTAGCTACATGAAGAGAGTGGAAAGGAAATTGAAATGACTTCACTGAATACACCATCGTTATGAATGTTGCTGTGACGACTACATTGCCGTATTTTCCACCGGTGGTCTTTGCGATGAGCAGCGAATACCTCCTGGCTCTATCATGATTCTGTACCGTGATACTCTTCCAACACACCTCGGATCACAACAGACTCTATCATGTTTAGTTCCTATGTGGCTATCGCTCCCACCGACTACCTCCAGGCTACATCATGATCAGCATCTCGACAAGATGATGGGCCCACGTATTCGGCAACTTTGCTAGCGCCCTTGACTGTGGTTCGTAAATCGAAGCATATACATGGTGGCTTCTGAAGGAAAGCGCATTCTCCACAGCATGACTTCTTCTTCTTCCTTTCCTCGATGTCGGCCAGCCATACAAAGCTGCTGTTCCCACAGCCCTCTCCTCGACCCTGTTGAGGGTGACCTCGACCTTACTAAGGAAGAGCTTGAGGAGCTTGAGGCTGCGACAAGGGCGAAGGACAAGGCTTACGCATCTTCATACGGTCGAGAGAAGAGAGCGAGCCCTACAGAAGGGTAGAAGGCCAGTCAAAAGGCCCGCAACGCAAAACAGTATCCTCAGACACGAGCCAAACAAGTCAAGGCGATTAAGGAGAAGACCTTCTACTGTTCCGTCTGCGATGTCGCATGTGCCGTTGCTTCTGCTCAAGCAATCCACAATGGCACACCTAAATACATGGTGGCTTCTTCCGGGAGGATGGCGCATTCTCCACAGCATGACTTCTTCTTCCCTTCTTCGATGTCGGCCAGCCATAGAAAGGAGGAGACAATATTCTCAAAGAAAAGTGTTCATTAGGAGAGTCTACTTCGACATATGTGCGCTATCACGGCTACCACCACCACCATCACCATCTCAAGCCTTGAACCTCTTCTTCTCAATCGCACTCCCCACCAAACCCTCCCCCTTAACCACATTCGTCGCACACACCACAATCCTGCTACCCCTCCCCTCCCCACCACTCTCCTTCAACTTCTCACCCACAAACCTCAGCGCCGCAATCTCAGCTCTAGTCACACCACCAAGAAAGAACACAACAATAGTCTTGTTCTTCTCACCTGCACTTCCATTCAACAGCTGCCGCGCTTTAACAGCCTTCTCCTCACCCTTCTGCGTCTCATCGAACGTCGCGCCGCGGATGTATTTACTTGCGTCGTCGAAGATGCGGAGGCCTTGGGCAAGGGGGTTGGCTTGGGCGCTTGCGCGGGGGTCGGAGGGGGGTTTGATGGCGTTGGCGAGGGTGTGCTTCTGGATAATGGATTGGATGATGCGGACACTGAGGGGTGCGTAGCCGGAGAAGGTGTAGCTGATGTCGTTGGGGCTTGCTTCGTTCACGTCGTCGTCCCAGAGCTTAAGACTCTTGCGCAGGGGCGTGTAGTTTGTTACGCTGCCGGGTTTGGCGGGCGCGCCTACGCCACCGAGACTTACGCCGCCTCGTGGGCCTAGTAGGCCCATCTTCTCGAGTGAAGCGAGAGTCAGGATGTGTTGCGGGCCATATGCCTGGATGATGGCGCGCTTGAAGGCCTCGAGATCCTTCGGACGGATGCCGGCGTTGGTGGTGGACTCTAGGCAGAGCAAGCGAAGGATGGCGGGTAGCGGTACATCACGGTTGATGAGCTCGTTGATGAGATCGTGTTGTGTTGTTGGGTCGGCGCCAGACATGATATTCTGCTGCACTTCCAAACTCCGCGTGAAAATGTCGGTGCGCGTGAATTTGATAATCTCCTCAGCCAGACTGGTATGTAGCTTCAAGCTTGCTTGCTCAGCCTGGTAACCGGGCAACTTGGCGACAAAGTCACGAAGCTCTGTAGTCGTCTTTGTGGCAAGCTGGTCGCGTCCTGTGCTGCTCTGCAGACGACGAGCTGCTTGATTGAGCAAGTTACCGACGATAGCAAAGTTCGCATCACCCAGATCAGCATACAGAGCGTCTTTCGAATCTATCATAATCTTGCGCTTCATGCTCGTCGATGCTGATCCCGTCTGACCTTGCTGGGGCTGTGCACCACCAGCTATGGAAGAGTCGACTTCAGTCTGGTTGGCGGTGATGTTGAAGACTTCGTCGATGAGTCCCTCATATGTCAACTGAGTCAGTAGCGCTGTGGGAAAGTCGACTTCCCGATCAACGATGATGAGGCTGTCGATGTTGGAACTAGGTGCTAAGCCCAGGAATGATGGGCCGCCGCCGGTAGAGGTCTCACCGGCCGTTACTTCGGTACGCATGCGGATGAGTAGGTCGGCGAGCCGCTTACCATTGTCACCTTTTCCGATGATGCGCGGGAAGAGACCATACTTCTGTTGCTGAAGCATGAGTGCTTTGGCCGACAAGTAGATCGCGGTAGGATCTTTCTTCTACGCAAGGTTAGTATCAAATCTGCACCAGATCCAGGACGCACATACGAGATAAAGATCTGACACAGCATCTTCAAGTTCAAGCGATAGCACATCATCTGCAAGCGGTACGAAGAACAGCGGCCATTCGCTCACGCTCGCTTCACCCAAGACACCCGCCTCTTCAAGCAGTTGATCCGAGGTCATAGTACGGCGCGGCACCCAGAAGATGGAGAATTCATGTTCAATTTGGCTGTCTCGCCGAATACGTTTGATTTGATCTATCTAGTATGTTAGCACCGTACAATAGACTGCTCCTACATGGAGATGAAGGGCAATCCAAAAAAAGTGCTATGTTCAATCTAGGGATCAAGACTGGCTAGGCAGAGTGGGTACTGTCTGTCTAGCCTACTTTTTGACCCAAAGCTCCAGATGCCGTGAGGCAGATGGAGGAAAGGAAGCCGAGGGAGCTTCACTTACCAGCAACGGCCATCACAGTCTTCGCTTTCTCGCCTCTGACGAGGAAGACGATGTTGCGCTGAGAAGAGTCGACATTGTCGTTCTCAAGGAAGAAGGGCTTGTCGACGCCATATTCCTGGAGCGTGGAGAACTTGACAAGCAAGTTCAGCGGGCCTGCGAGAGCTTTCTCTAGCACGAGGTTCTTCTTTCCTCTGATCTGTCCGCACGCGTTAGATGGTGCAGCGACCTGCGACGTTGATATTACCTTACACCCTCGAGCAGGAGCAGCAGCTCCCGGCGCGCTTTTTCAGTTATATCCGCCGCATTGAGAGGTGTGATGGGCGCCATCTTCAGCGCTGTATCATGAATTACAGCTATTACGAATGAGCCTCAGATGCATGACTACATGCAGTCGCCCTTGTGATGTGAAGGTCGATAGAGGGTGAGAACGAGGTGGTTGGATTTTCGGCTCTTAAGCTTTGGACCCAAGGCACGTGCACGACAGAGTCTTGGCAGAATTGTGGATATACGGCCAACAGATGCGCTTGATGATCTTCACTTGGATATGATTATATCAAAATTGACTATGTTCAGATAACAGAGCTGGCGCTTGCGTTCGTGACTCTGATCGTGTATGATCAAAGCTTGTCTATCATTGTAGCTACCTCGGCTCACCTCTTGAAAGCGGTGCATCTATCTATAACACAGGGGTATACATCACACTAACAAGTGATACGAGATTATGGATCCATGTTCCTCTCATCTTCATGCTACGTAAGAATGACCACGTTCCTATAACGCACCCAGAGCCCGTAACGCTGTGCGTAGCTCCTTCACAGCAGTATCTGCATCTTCAAAGTTCATTGCAGAAATGGCCCATTTGGCGTGCTTTGTAGCTTCCATGATGGAATCTTCGTCATTCCTGAACGGACCCTGCGATGTTTGCTGGAGAGGAGGTTGTGGTTGAGCGTATGGATTCTGGTGGGGCGTTGACTGGTACTGCGGCTGAGCAGGCTGAGAGAATCCGCCTTGTTGGTACTGTTGTTGAGGCGGCTGTGGCGAAGGCGAGGCAAACTGATGTTGTTGTGGGGGCGCTCCGAAGCTGGAAGATAATCTCTGAGGCTTTTGCGGAACTTGCGGGGGCGTTGGAGATTGGTATGGGTTTTGTGGTGGTGGCTGCTGAGGAGCCTGAGCAGGCGCAGGAGACGCCGGGTTTTGATAGAAGCTTGCAGGGTCTGATGGTTCCGGAGCTTGTGGTGGCTGAGGGCTCGTGGGCAGAGAAGACGTCATGGGGTCTATGTCCATTGGAGCGGTTGGTAGACCTGGTGCCGTCGTCTCTGCCGTGAATGTAGGAGGATCTGGAGCATCGGTCCTCGGAAAGTATCCACCACCGATCGAAACGACAGAGCCCTGCCTCGAGGTGGCGGGTTGTGATATTGGAGATACATCGTTGTGCGATGACTGGGTGTATCCAGTAGGTGCAGAAGGGAGGTTGGGAGGTGGTGGTGATACTTGGCGTGCGGAGAAGTTGGGCGATGGTTGGGTAGAGGTATTCGGTGCTGTCTCTACGGATGGTTGGTATGGGTTCGGGGGTGGAGCGCCTTGGTTTATGCGCTGGACTTCTGGGTCGTTTGGATCTAGAGCAGACGGCGACATGGGCTGCTGCGGTGTTTCTTGTACGGGGTTCGTCGCATTGGGGTCTTCGTTGGCTTTGATGGCTTTGACGATGCGTAGCGCGTGGTATTTGGCGAACTTGGTTTTGGAAGTGATCTCAGGGTCGTTGTTCTTCCATATCGACATTATCTCGAGGAACGTGGAGGCGGCGAGGAGGGTATCGGCTGTTTGTCTGGGAGGATGTCAGATGAAGCGGCAGCGATAAGACTATAATACGAACCCATTGACTCTGTTCTCAGCCATCTCCCTTTCTGCCTTTGCGAGAGTCTGTAGCGCGAACTGTTCGCAGTATGCGCTTGCGACCGTGTCATCCAGCAAGGCATCCTCGTTGGGGTTCTCGGCCTTTGCTTGCTCGAGCTTTTCCATGAGGTCGGTCGTGTAGGCGGTGCATTCTTGGTCGGCCGAGTGCAATCCACCGGCGATGATTCTTTGCACTATGTAGAAGCGTACTGCCTAGCTTTAGTATACAATTCTCGTGTCGACGCGCGCGGTACTCACACCAGTAGGTGATGATAGGCTTGAATCGCTCGAGCTGGGCAGCGCGCTTCGCGAAAGACGCGAGCTGCAGGCTCTTGAGCTTTGCCGGTACTGTGTCGGCCATTGTGGGAGTAGAAGGTGTACTAAGAAGACGCGGTGTTTAGTCTGGAGATGGATGCGTAGAGATGCCGGCGCCTAGAATGCGGTCATAGGCGCTAGTCCGGAGTCCGTACCCCTGTCTCCCCGCATCTCAGCTATGGCCATGCAACTTATGGCAAGCTGTTACAAGTGAAAGAAAAGGCCAACCTGGCAACTCCGCCATGTGAGGCTATATCATCACTGCAGCGGCGCCCCTCCTGCTCAGTCCCCATTCCATCCTCGCAACTCTACTTACACTGCAACCATGGTCCGCGCAACCACGCTGTTCGCCGCCACGGCCGCGCTGGCCCTCAATGCCCACGCCGAGAGCATCTACGGCAAGAACAGCGCCGTCGTCCAGATCTCCGGCATGGACTATGACCGAGTAATCGCAAAGTCTAACTACACTTCTGTATGTATACCCCCGATCTACTAGTCAGGACTAGCTAACAATGCTCCAGATTGTCGAGTAAGCCGTCCCCAATCGTCATCATGTCTCTTCCTGACACGTCCAGATTCTACGCGCCATGGTGCGGCCATTGCAAGAACCTCAAGCCGGCCTACGAGACGGCCGCCAAATCCCTCGCCGGTATCGCCAAGGTCGCCGCCGTTAACTGCGATGAGGAAATGAACAAGCCCTTCTGCGGAAAGATGGGCGTCCAGGGTTTCCCTACCCTCAAGATCGTCCGGCCTGGCAAGAAGCCCGGAAAGCCTACGGTGGAGGACTACCAAGGGCCTCGTTCGGCCAAGGGCATCGTCGACGCCGTCAAGGACAAGGTTCCCAACATGGTCAAGAGGGTCAACGACAAGAACCTGGACGGGTGGCTGCAAGAGAACAAAGACACTGCAAAGGCTATTCTCTTCAGTGAGAAGGGTATCGTCAGTGCTACACTACGCGCCCTAGCGATTGACTTCGCTGGCATCGTCTCGGTCGCACAGGTCAAGAAATCAGAAAAGGCAGCAGTGGAAAAGTACGGAATCACCGATTTCCCAAGCTTGATCCTCATTCCTGCGGGTTCCGACACTCCCATAAAGCATGGGGGCAAGGCCGACAAAGCAGCCATGGTCGAATTTCTCTCCCAAGTCGCCCCACCAAACCCCGATTGCCCACCCGGCAAAGAGAAGAAGTCAAAGGCTAAGAAGGATGCCAAGAAGGAATCCAAGTCCTCTAGCAAATTTGCGAAAGCCTCAGCTTCGCACAAGTCAGCAGATTCGTCGTCAGCTGCCGCGTCAGCGACGGATGAGACTGTGGAGGAGGCTGGCATGCCTACCGAGTCGCCTGATCCAAATGTCAAGGACGAGAACACACCCGACCCCATCGAGCTTCCAGTAGAAGAGACCAAGCCCACTATTCCTCTCGTCACCGAATCTGCCGAACTACAGACAGTGTGTTTGACCGAACAGAGCAAGACCTGCATCTTGGCCCTCCTTCCCAAGGACGAAGCCTCGGAAGCTGCAGCCACTGCCATTGCATCCCTTGCATCCATCCACAAGAAGTATGATGCTACAGGCAGCCATCTCTTCCCATTTGTCGGCGTCTCATCCACAAATCCACTTGCTGCCACCATCATCACGGAGCTTGGTCTCGGAAGTGCAGATGGCGTCCACCTTATTGCCACCAACGGAAAGCGCGCATGGTACAAGAAATACTCTGGCACCTCTTTTGGAGCCGATGAAGTTGAGCAATGGGTCGACGCTATTCGCATGGGTGAAGGCAAGAAGGAGAAGATACCTGACTCCCTTCTGATTGCTGGTGAGGAGCCAGTGGCAAAGGCGGAGAATGTAGAAGAGCAGGTCAAGATTGAGGTTGAGGAGGTTCCAGAAGACGTCTCACAAGATCCGGAGACACCTGGCCATAACGAGCTTTGAGTGGGAAAAGCGAGCGTATAGTAGGGGGATTTTCATGTAAGAGGTACATCAATTGACTGATATATTTACTATCTTGAACAATCTTGAAGGTATTTGGTACTCCTGATTCACTCTTCAAGATTTCAGGATCCTTGGAGCATTCACGCTGCGTACAGCAGTATCATAATTTTCGCTCAGGCGATGGCACCGACCTTAGCCGTCCGGTCTAGCCCACCACCCAGCCCACCACCATAGCGGCTATTCACACACCCCTGTTACATTCCACAAGAGGGACTATACCAGACGCATGCTATACAGAACTCTAACTCTCGGGAGGGGAACCGGGCCCGGGCGATTGCTCCTGCCCATTCATGAGGAACCTTCGAATGTGCTAATGCACGTGCCCTTGTCTTTTACCTTGCACCTACTCACTAGATACCTGACTGCCTGCAGCACAACTCCATCAGTAACAAACATTACTCAACCATGATATTAACTCTTCTGCTTGCGCTGAGCACCGTGCAACGGGCATCAGCATGCCAACGAGAATTGCGCAACCTCGATCTCGGCCAGCAGTCACAGCTTCCTCTACTGCCTCGCCAGACAGCGCCATTCCCACCGGTATGGAATGAGAATGAAAAGATCCTACAGACATCTTTTTCAACTGCTCTTATCGATACGTGGTCCTCTTACTACACCCATGGCGACCACATTGCCGGACGCAACAAATCCATGGCGGAGGAAACCGCGAAGACGTGGACAGAGAATGGGGTACCTGCCTCACTTGTAGAGTATGAAGTATTCCTCAATTACCCGAAAGAGCAGAGTCTGGTCCTGAAGACGGGCAATCTCACGCAGCACACGGCTCAACTGTACGAAGATGCTTTACCGGAGGACGAAACGACGAGCTACCCGCAGAGTCAAGCATTGCCAGCGTTCCATGGCTATTCTGCTTCTGGTCAGGTAGAAGCCGAGTACGTCTATGTTGGGTAAGTTGCCCATCATCCTACTCTGAACGACTTTTACTAATGTCTCATAGTCGTGGCCACAAAGACGACTTTGCTGCACTCGTGGCGGCCAACGTCAACTTGGCAGGGAAGATCGCCCTTGCAAAATATGGTGGACCGTTCCGAGGTGTCAAAGTTCGCAATGCTGAAGCACACGGCATGGTGGCAGTTGTTATGTTCAGTGATCCTGGAGATGACGGGCCGCAGGTGGCAAAGGGACAAGCTGCGTATCCCAGTACGACTTCCTTTGCTTTGGCATATCGCGTATGAGTTCACTAACATCGAGCAGATGGTCCAGCGCGCCAACCCTCTTCCGTCCAGCGAGGATCCGTTGCGTCCATCAATCAGTACCCTGGTGATCCAACAACTCCCGGATACGCGTCAAAGCCCGGCGTCGAGCGTGTCAGTCACCCACCAAATCTTCCCAAGATTCCATCTCTACCTATCTCCTACCGCGATGCATTACCCCTTTTGAAAACTTTGGATGGGTATGGCATATCAGGCAGGTCTATCAAACGTGATGGGTGGATTGGCGGTCTGGCTGCAACATACAGCACTGGTCCTGCACCAGGCATTACTCTTGCTCTCACGAACTTCATGGAAGACAAGATCACACCAGTCTGGGACGTCATCGGTATCATCAATGGTACGAATGCAGACGAGACTATCATCATTGGAAATCATCGAGATGCATGGATCGTCGGCGGAGCAGCAGATCCGAACTCAGGCTCAGCTATCATGATCGAGATCACAAGGGCTTTCGGAGAGCTGCAGAAGACTGGTTGGGTGCCTCGTCGAAACATGTAAGCCTACAACGCTCTGTCGCTTCATCACGAACTAACTCATGTCTAGCATCTTCGCATCCTGGGACGCAGAAGAGTACGCCCTAATCGGCTCAACAGAATGGGTCGAAGAACACGCCCCCTGGCTTGCCGCCACAGCAATAACCTACCTCAACGTCGACATCGGCGTCGCCGGTCCCCTCCCCGGCGCAGGCGCCACCCCCGAACTCCGCACCATCGCGCAAGAAGTCATGAAGAAAGTCGTCTACGGCAAGAGAACTCTCTACGACGCATGGTACGATCTCTACCGATTCCGCCCAGAAGACAACGGCTTCTCCAATCTCGGCAGTGGAAGCGACTACACCGTGTTCCTCCAACTGGGTATCGGTGCGCTGGACTTCGGTATGGATGCGTCGAGTGCGACACCGGTTTATCACTATCACAGCAATTACGACTCTTATCAATGGATGAAGACTATGATTGATCCCGACTTTAGTATCCACGCTACTGTGGGGCAGTTCATTACGCTGTTGGCGTATCATCTAGCGGATGATGCTCTTATCCCGTTCGATATGGATGCCTATGCCCGCAACCTCAATTACTGGATCCGCGAGCTTGTGGGAGAGACGATGGGAAGGCCGGACAGCGGTGAGCTTCAACGTCAGATCAAGCTTAACGAGCTCGCGGCTGCGGGGAGGACGTTTCAACAGGTTGCTTCTGACTTTGCGGATCGGACGGCTGAGAAAGAGTTCTTGAGGGATGGGGTGAGAGTAGAGAAGGCGAATCGCATCATGCGCGATGTTCAAAGGCTGTTTGTGAGAGCAGAAGGCTTGCCTGGACGGCCGTTTTACAAGAACGCGTTGTATGCGCCAAATCGGGATGATGGTAAGAAGCAGAGGACTTATTGCGGATTTTGACTGACTAGATGCAGGGTACAAAGCGCAAATGCTTCCGGCGAGTATGGAAGCACTGCAAGATGGGAACTTGACGCTGTGTCTGGAGTGGAACGTTTGGCTTACGGTGGCGATTGATAAAGCCGCGAAGTTACTGGCGACAGCATAAGAAGATGGGCAAGGAGAATGGGGCGTCATTGCGCCAATGTGGGTAGGTTGAGTTCGTTGCTGATGTCGCAGTAGCGATCATTGGGAGTAACTTTGGAACGCTGTCAGCCCGTAGCACGTGCAATATTCCATCGTCTCATGTTTGAGTAGAGTATAAATACCCCTCGTCCGCTCGCTCCTCTCTCTCCTTCTTCATCCAAAAGTCACAATTTTACTTCCCAGAAACATACGTTCGCTGCCTGATGTGTTGTTCGCCTTTCTCCACCAAAAACACTTCGAAGATGGCAAAATGTCTGCCCTTCTCCGAAAAACACTCCGGCTACCTTCATGTTCCGAGCGGACGAAACCTTCACTCCCTATATTCCTCAAAAACTTTCAAAACTTGCGTCATCTTGCGTTATGGTCTCTTCACCGGCTTATAAGCGTCTTCCAAATTCTTTCCACCTTCTTTACAATCTCCAGGGTCCACCAAACAATTATCAAAACAGCTTCGCATCATTGACATGGTGCGCTTCGTCTCCAAAATTACGCAGATGCGAGACGATGTCTGCTCCTCGGCTCGACTACCGACATTTCTCAAACTTCTTGATATGTCTCGGGTTCCTCCTCGCCGAAATACATCATTTTCTTGGAAACTGTCGAAGAATGCAGTTAAAGCTACAAAAATGGTAGAGCAGTTTCCATGTGTGTGTGTCGCTGCCGACAACACATATATATAAACCTCCGCCAGTTCCTCCTCTACTCTTTACGCACACTGGTAATTCTTCTCTTTCTCAAAAATCGCACCCTAAAATTTGATGGTGCTCTGTCCCTAAAATGAACCGATACAATTGCATGGGCAGTTCCTTCCGCCTTTGAGTTCAAGCACTCGCCATCTTTACTGGACACCAAAAGGTCCGTCAGTCATACACATGGCCTGTTGGTGGCCTCGTTCAAAGATCCTAAGAAAACTTGCCATGTGTCGGTCTGGAGATCTGCGCTTCACGATACAAAGCCGCCTCCTTCGCGGCTCTCTCTTTCTTCCCCTTATTCTTACCCAGAGCCTCTTGCTACCAAAAGTACGATGTTCGCCTCCATGACTGTCTAAAACAGTATCGCAAAAGCTCTATGATTTGTGCGCCGCTCCGAGTACCAAATATGCACGATTTCATCACATGGCTGCCGCGTTGACTTTCTCCGAAAATTTATCGCCTAGCTCTGAAGGTCTGAGTAGTTTGGCCTGTGGCTCCAAAACACGTGGAGCGAGGAACGATGATCGAGGAAGCCGTTCTCGGGGCTATCGCCGTATATAAACCTTGCCTTCTTCGCCTCTCTGCTTTCTTCCACAAATCGCACAATATTTCTCTCCAAAACCCACAGTAGGGTAGCTGATGTTTCGCTCCAGAAAGGCTGTACAAAAACAGCAATGGACTGTTCGAGTAGATCTCCAAAAGTCATAAGTTCATCCGACCATGTTTCTGGTCGCTACTACAAGCTACAAATTCCAAAATACACGACGGGTTCCATATACTGCCGTACTACCAGACCTCGCGCGCACATCGCTATGGTCTGGTGCTCTGGCTCCTTGGTTGCGGTTTGAGGTCTAGACTTTGGCCTTCCTTCCTCATCTTCACGCAGCGACATGCCTTTCTCCAAAAGCAATGTTGATGCTAACCATATTTCTCCAAAAACACCCAATACTACTGGATATGTTCGCTGCTGTGCGTCCTCGCCCCGGCGCTCAAAAACAACGTTCCCGAAGTGTCATGGGAAGACGAGAGTCGCTATTCTATCACGCAAAACTACTACACAGAACGCTAGTGTTCCTGGGAGAGTAAAAGCAGGACAACAAGGAGACCATGTCTGCCGTCTCGCTCGCGACTTCGAATATAAGACCAGGTCCTGGCTTCTACCAATCTTCTCATCTTACGCTCCTTCCTTGCATTATCCAAAAATCGCAACGCTGCAGGTGATGAGAGACTCGAAAGTCAGTACCTGCGAACTCATGTCTGCTTCGCTGGCTTTATGAAACAGTATCTGAATCCCGCTATGCGCTTAAAAAAAGATCTGGCAATTATCAAAACGAAAAGGACGTTTGCATGGATATACTAAATCAATACATGACTCGGATCATGTATTGGGAGTCCGAAGAGTCCTGAACATTATCGAACTTTCAAGCACGCCGCAAAAGTCAAAGACAAAGCGTTTGATGGGAGACACGAAGAAACAGCCGATCAATAAGATTATGAGAAGAGAACGAGTGTCAAAAATCGCCTATATAAACGTCTCATGGACTTGTTGGAGTTTCTTCCTTCATCATAAACTGCGGCGCTTGATTTCAAAGTAATGTTCCGTCTGCTGCATGGTTTCTTGCTTCTTTTCCAAATTCCAAAGTCATCTGGGCCTTCTTTATGACTGAGACGAAGCACCAAAAAGTTGATTGCCTTTCGCCATGTACCAGGCTGCGAAAAGACGGTCAAACCCATAACGCAAAATCTCCATGTTTCCTGAGTCTTCGTCGACTTCAAACTACTACGGACTCAAGCCATGGAGACTGCCGCAAGTTGGACTAGGTATATCAATGCCGCAAGTTCTGCAAAACCTTCCATCACTCCCAGTTTCATGCGCAATACCTTTCGCGTACCTCTCAAACCATGAAAGTCGCCTTAACATGGCTTCGCGCCTGGACTTCCGCTTTGAGCTCTACCTAGGTATGACAGCAGTCAATGAATTCGGCACAACTCTCCTCTTTATTCTATCTCAACGAGTTAAACATTATGTTACCCCAAAACATCCCTCGTTCCTTTAAATGTCTCCTGTGAACGAGCGCGAGCCTCAGGTACTTCGACGCAGATCAAACTTGCCAATTCCGTGTACATGTGTTGAGAAAATTCCTTTCCACGTCTTTGCCATGTAAAATTGCGGCAAAACAGAATCTCCCTGCGACACGACGATGGCACTCCAGGATTTTTGGTGTTTCCGTATCTAGTTGGCGTCGGCGGACGCCATACAAATCATGTCCGCGGTATCAGTTCTACGCTGACTAGATCGTCACTGTGGGGTATAAAGTCTTCTGACACGAGCTCAGTCTTCCTTATTCTTTATATTACCACCCTTTATTCTCTAAAATAAAGAGCTAGCAACAGAATGGCTCTGGTTTCCTCCAAAATCTATAGCACGAGGAGGCATGTTCTTGTCTGCTACGCTTGCTCTTCCGAAATCCGAAAAGAGAAGTGGGCATGTTTTGTCGTGCGATAGTTTTGTGGATATGAGCAAAATCTACCGCTAATGTCGCTATGTGGAACTTCTGCGATAAGCCTCTAAAACGTACGGATCGAAACCAATCCAAAGAAATCACATGTGAGAGCGACTTCGTACCGTCAACAAAAAAGTAGCAAGTGAACACCCGATCTGTCGCTTCTCCTTCCTCGTGTCTTCGCTACCGTCTATAAAGCCACCTCTTCGCCATCCTCACTCTACCTTCCTATACCTCTACATCGCCGCGACATTACCAAAATCTGCGGAGTCCGGTGTTATGTCGTCCAAAAACTTCGAATCCGATTCCATGTGCTGCTCTTCCAAAACGTCTTATCAGCAGATCATGCTGGTGTGGACTTCTGCGATCGCGTCCATCCAAAACTCAAAGACGCCACCGGTATGCAGTGCGGAAATCCAAATACCGACAGAGGGAGCTCATGGTTGGAGCGAGTGTGGAACCAAAAATCTCATGCTATCGGCATATGTGTCTGCGCGCGCAAACGGAACAGCGATAGCGTTTGGACGATTCCTTGGGCTATATAATGACTACCTCGCTGAATCTTGCTTCGATACATGCGTAATTGAGGCCTTTCTCCAAAACCACACCATCCTACACCACATGTGTTCCGAAGCACCTCGGCCGATGGTGATGCATTTGCGTCCGCAATCCTTGATACTAAACCACCCAACGTCATTCATATGGCGACTTGGAGATGGGCGGTAGCGCCGATATACACTGCGTTCTGAATCGATCGGTTTGAAAAAGTTGATTTTGAAGGCCGTGCCACTGTGAAGAACATTAAAAGACTGTTCGCTGTGTTTGATGTAATTTCTACGCTATCGTGATTTCATGGTATGCTGGTCGTGACGTTGAGAAGTTGTCGAGTGTAAAGCGAGACTGAACGTGTATGGCATGACATGAATGAATGCATCGTGTGTTTGAAATGATAGATAATCTTGCACTGTTACCGTCTGAGGGCCCAAACGCAAGGGCAGACAGTCATGGTAAGAATGATGACCCTGGATATCGTGTACATCCTTCAACTCCAACATGTCCGAAATCGTTCGCATGTGTACCATTAATAGAATTCCTTCCAGTTGCCCCATATGATGTCTCGTTCATACTTCTTCATAAGCTGACCGGTGGGATCTTCACCCTTGACATGTGCCCACGCGCCCGCGAAATGCAGGACGAACTTGCCCGGCTTCCACTCGCCCTCTTCGTTCTCGAAACAGGGTATGTCCTTTGGAAAGGCGTTTAGCCTTGACTGCGGCGCCACGACGTGTCTGCTGACATATGGTTGCTCTTTGAGCAGTTGAACCATGGCATCTTGCTCGCTATAGCTCTTGCTGTCGTCACTCTTCTCAGCTTCGTCGCGTATTTGGAGTGCGCGACGCACGAATTCGAGCGATCGGTCGTGCGCGCGGACGAGGAAGGATCCAAGGTTCAGGCCGTTGCAGTCGTGCGTGAAGATGTAGTCGACTTCGTTTGCATTTTCGGCTTTTTCTAGCTCGTCTCTGACTACGTCGGCCACTGCGACTCCCGTGTCAGTGATGAGTGTGTCGAAGTCTAGCCACCATATCCAGTCATATTTGTTGGTTTTGACCAGCCGCTCTACCATGTCGAACTTCCAGTATACAGGGCTGCGCGGCTCGGAGTGCGCTTCGAAGTCGGTGATGAAGTCGTAGCCGTGACGTCGCGAGTAGTCTATCCAGTCTATGCGTCAGCTTCATTCCGTGCGATTGTTCGACAAGGCTGGGCTTACGGTCTTTGTTCTTGAGCGAGAGATGGAGATAAGATCTCTGATCTGTGACAAACGTCACGACGGCAATGCGTGACGGCCTATTATCTCCTTTGGCCGGAGGCGGCGGCGGTGGTGGAGGCTCTTCATGGCTCGGACCTTGACTGAGTTGCCATCCTAGGAAGACGAGGAAGACAAGCAGGACGAAGAGCGACGGCGGTATCTGTCGCGCTGAGCGGATGAGCATTTTTGTGGCGAGCGCAGTATGCCTAATATGTGGAAGGGGTGGAGCAATGATCTCGCTGTGGCATCTATACAGGCGCACAGGACATGGTTATCGTGAATGGTAGTACTCGGGATGGGAGCCAAGCGTGCGAGGTGCGCGGGATTGGATGCGGGACAGAAGGCCAAAGGGGAGCCATCGGGCCATGGTCGAGAACATGCCCGGAGTCCAGCTGCGGAGGCGGCCGCGTGTCCAAGCCGGGATGGGGCCAACGGCAGTAAAAGGGTCGACTTTGAATTTCGTTGTCGACGATTGATTGCAGGTACATCCAGGCCAGCGACTCTCCGAGTGGTCAATACGAGATACGGCGGGAACCAAGTGGAGCGTTCGCCCCAGGAACGCGGTGCCGTGCCTGAGGTGACCTCACACCCCGCCAGGGTTCGAGCTCGGACCACCATAGCCCCAGCCGCCGCTTTGTTACCAGCCACCTCTGTCTACATGGATACAAACATGACCCTCCGTACTAGTATCGCACCGACACTGACATCATCACGATCTAATCCTCCCTGAATCATCATGTCTGCTTTTCGAGGAGGACGTAGCGGCGGCGGCGGGCCACCCAAGGGCCAGTTTCTCAACGGTGTTTGGCACTGTAAGTCCAGACATTCCCACAAGACATGAGCACCACTGACAACGACTAGGCGACTGCAATCCCCGACTGCCAGCAGTACACTTCGAAACCAAGAAAGCAGGCCCGAACAAGGGAAGATGGTGTATGTTACTTCTACTTTACTGGTCAAGGGCTAGCTCTCTAACGCGCTCCAGTTCGCTCTTGCCAAAAGCCTCAGGATGCGGAGGACCGATGCAAGTTCTTTCTGTGGGATGATCAGGCGCATGCCAGGGAGCAGAGCGCCCTCGCGAACAACTCTCGCACCGAACCCGGCCCTGCCAACCCAGCTCCCACCAACCCAGTCACTCCTTCCCGACGTCAACCCTCCCCTCCACCACCTTACACGATCGAAACGAACCCAGTCGCATCAAGTCGCAAGCGAACACGACCTAGCAACGATGATTTCGATGACGAATATGGCATCGGGCAGGTTAACGATGATGATCTGAATCAGGCCATGGTCGAGGCTGAGACGCCGAGCAAGGCCGCGAGGACGACCAACTTCACGACCCCTGCACCCAAACGACAGAAGCTCCCATGGCAGATGGAGACAGGCAGTAGCTCCAGAAATAATGGGCTGCAGACGCCCCAAACCGACCGAAGATCCCCAGGAGACAACCCGTTCGCACCCAGACACCCAACACCAGGCGGCGCTCTCTTTACTCCCTCATCCAATGTTGATGCGAACGAGCACCATCAGACCGCAACTCCGTCGTCTTCGTTTGACGCGACCCCCACCCCAAATCGGTTCAGAAATGCAGTGAACGACGACATCGTCAAAGACGTCTTTGACTTGCTGCAGAACAGTAGCACACGCCTCGCAGACTCTACCGAAAACGAGCTCAGAACTCTGCTGGTTCGACACGCCAAGAACGCCGAAGGATACAAGAGAGGTCGCGACGTCAGCCGTAGCACAGTCAAGGCAAAGGAAGCGAAGATTACGGAGCTGACATATCGCATCAACACACTTGAAGCCGAGCTTGAAGCGGAAAAGGCCATGGTCAAACATCTTCAGTGGGAGGCACAACACGAGTCGGACACCTGATCGTCTCGAAGTGCACGATCCCAACGTTCGGCTTGGGCTCCACACATCAACCACAACAAGCCTGCAGGTTTCGTCGGTCATGTACTCGAGTGGAGCACATCACCCAACGTCCATGAAATCACTCAAAAGGCCCACCCCCAGATCAAACACTGCATATGTTACCGAGGTGGTGGGCTGCCCCACTGTGGCCGACGTGCTGCGAAGCATGGCTCACCACACTTGCATCCTACGCGCAGCCAACGCGTCCGACGCGGGTCGCATGGTACGCCTTAAGTCGGCTATGTCGGCTATCGCAAGGGACTGTCTGGCCTTGCCACAGTTTTCTGTTCACGAAAGCACGTTGGATGAAGGGACTCACTCTCGCCCTGTGCGATGGTTCCTGAGCACGCCATCAGAGGCTGAGATTCCTCACAAGCACTCGGAAGTGCTTGAATGGTAAGTGCGAATCAATGCGGAAGAAGGAGCGATCGTGACGTGACAGCTGCGGCGGAACCGAGCCACGCCCAGCATTGGCACGCGGAACTCGGCATGTAGACAGAATATGATTTGTCGGGATACTTTCGACCCCAACCATCTTACGTACGCCAGGCCTTTGCCGATGAGCTTTTCTCCACACCCTCCCCGGCGGAAGCTTGGCTATCAACGGCGGCCCCCGCCGAGCCACTGGAAACCATGTTCTTGTCCCATGAGGTTTTGTGAATTGCGAGCAAGAAAACCCATCTTGCAGGAAAAGCTTGTTTTGTGTCATGGCGATTGTTAACGTCGGGGTTGCCGTAGTCGTACCCCCGGTGTAGGATCGGGTGGGTCAACCATGCGATGTGAACTGGGAAATGCAGGGAAATCGCAACCCATTACCAACAGCAACCGAACGTGGGTTTGAAGAGACTGGTACGATCTTGGCGGACGTAGTGGGGCGTTTGCTCTGAACGGAATACAAAAGTACTTCACTTCTCACATGTAATGGCTAGGTCCGCCCACATTTCACAGTCTCCCGAAGAAGGGTCGATTTGGGATCGTTGCTCTATCCCGATACTTCCGTTTTGTTGAGGCCCGGCCTTCTACACCTCACTTCAACTCTCGCAATATAGCTGTTCATACAAGATGGCGATGCGATTCCTGCGAAAGATAGGCAGCTATTTGGCGCCTCAAGCCTCGAAAAGCGAAGATGGCCGTGACCAGTGGCCCTCGAGAGCAGCCTTCCTGCTCGCTGCAATGGGCGGCTGCGCAGGACAAGGAAACTTGCTCAGGTACCCGAGTGTGTTGTACAACAACTATGGCCTTCAATGGTTCATTCCATATCTTCTGGCCGTCTTCCTCATTGCTATCCCGGCGCTCATCCTGGAAGTGTCAATTGGTCAAGCGTACCGTGGTGGTACTGTGATTGCATGTAAGACAGCTGTTGTGTTGATTACGTATGGCCACCAACTGACCATCTGCCGCTAGTCAATAATATAAACCGCCGTCTCAAAGGAGTTGGTATGGGACCTGTCATCGTCAGCTTCCTCGTGGTTCAGTACTTTACTGTTAACTTGGCATGGTATGCAATATTTCCAAACAATAGCGACGTCTGGCCTATACTTACTTTGTCGCCAGGATTATGAGATACTTCCAAGAAAGTTTCACGAGTCCCTTGCCATGGGAAGGCCGCATCGAGGATTTCTACTACAAAGACGTTCTACAGCGTGGAGAAATCAACGAGGGAAGCCTCACTCCGGATGGCAACTCCGTAGCTTCATTCACCGGCTATCCCAACGGAGCTCTGATCGGTTCAACTGTAGGCTGGAGTATCTTTGTATGGTTCCTGATCTGGATATCCATCTTCCGTGGAGTCGGCATGACCGGTCGCGTCGTATACTTCACCATGGGACTACCCATCGTCACCACCATCATCTTCGTTGGCCGAGCGCTGTCTCTTCCTAATGCGAGTGAAGGTGTTGCTCTTGTTTGGAGAACTTGGAGGAGCGATCAACTCGCCTCGGGAGTCGTGTGGCAGACAGCTGTTGGCCAAGTCTTCTTCTCCACCGGTATCGGCTTCGGATACTTCACGTCGTACGCCAGTTACAACACAAAACACGCCAACGCCGTAATGGACGCTTGTCTTATTTGTGGTAGCAACGTGCTTTTCGAAAACTTCGCTGCATTCGCCGTCTTTGGCGTTGTAGGCTTTCTTGAAAGGTGGCCACAGGATGGCGAGCGACTCGGCGCCTTTGTTGTGGGTTTCTTGACATTACCTGAGGCGGTGCTGCAGATGCCCGGAGCGAACTTTTGGGCCGTTCTATTGTTCTTTACGCTCATTGTGCTCGGATTCAGTTCGGCTTTCGTCATGCTTGACGTTGTTGTCACGCTTATCTGCGACTCTGGCATGGTCAAGGCTTCGAGGCCTGTCGTTGTTACTGCGCTGACCGTCCTCTCATTCTTGATGTAAGCAATGACTTCCCGCTTACTGGCTGAGAACTGCAAACTGACTATGACGAATTAGGTGTCTGCCATATTGCACAGAGTTCGGCTACTACCTCCTCGATGGTATTGATCGCTGGGTTAACAACGTCGCTCTAATCTTTGTCGTCTGGAGCGAGGTTTCCAGCGCTACGACCGTGTACCGATGGAGAGACATCGTTGAGGAAACCGGCCTGCCCGCCTTTGTCATATACAATGTTGGTTTCTTCGGCGGCCAAGTCTTTGGTATCAGTCTCGCGCACGGCATCAGCCGACCCGGAGCAGGCGCCGGTGCTGGTATCGGTTTTTACTTCCTTATGGCTGTAATTGCTGTTTTAGTGGCAAAGACCCCCACCGCGCGAGCGCCGTCTTTCTGGCACCGGAATACTTTTGTTCGGAAGTTCTGGTTCCTCGCCTTCTACTCGGTAAGTCGAACCAACTAAACGACCCTAACATTTCAGTCAACTAACAAACACGGCAGGGTAACCAACTCCGTCGCGACCTGAACGTCATCGTTGGCCAGGGCAAAAACTGGACGATACCAGCCTTCATGCCATTCCTCCTCCGTTATCTCAGTGGACCCGTCCTCGCCATCATCTTCTCCTTCGCTTTCCCCGAATTTCACACTCTACGGTACGACCCAATGATGATTGCCGGATTCATCTTGTCCATAATCACTATAATCGTTATCCTGCTCGGCTTCATAATGCCGCGATACTACGATGCTTTCATCCCTACGGAACGCCGTTACGAAGGAACCGAGCCGACGGCACCGATGGAAACCAAGGGTGAACTAGCTGGCAGGCCCATTGCTGAGGTGGCAAGCGCTGAGCAAGGACACGGCGTCATGAGGGACTCGTCATCAGGGCAAGAGATGGATGCTCACAAGCATACCAACCCACCACCGTACACACCCAAAGGGCACATCAAGACGACCAGATCGAAAAAGACCACAGCTGGGATCTAGGTTTCAATTTCCTTCTCGCGAGAGCCCGATGGATGGGCCTCAGGCGGCGCTGGCAGCGCCGCATCTCCTTGTTTCTTTAGGTGGTGACTTCCTTTTAGCGCGGTATTTGCGACATTTGTGGAAAGCAACCGTCATATATGCTGAGAGCCCAATACCCAGAGCCCAAATTATGCCAAAGCAACTCGACTCTGCTGTTTGCAGCACACCCAATGCGACTTTGCCGACCCAAGCCCTGATGTTTTCGCCCTCACTACTGGAGTACTGCTGACAAACTCTTGCTGAAAATTACACGATCTATCGTGCTTTTTGAGTGACTCTGTCTTCTATACTGATCATCTTCTGGAAGTTTTGTGCCTAAGATTTGGCGATCAAGAGACGCGCCTGCGGAACATCGCGCTTCTAGCGCGGCATCTTCAGATTCTGAACTGCTGTTAACACGGCCGGAGTTCAGATGAAGACCCACTCGCTCGCAGAGTCTTTGCGCTTGCCTACACACGCCTATTAGAGTACAACTCGCTTACAAAATAATTTCGCGGGACGCACAGCTCTCCTTCTAGATGGCCCGTACCGGTATTGGTCCTCCGCAATCACGATGCCGCCCTTCCGCGTGATACACTGCATAGGGCTGTCGGTATTTCCAGATTGATATCCATATATCTAGATGAAGACATATGCATGTCGGAAGCCAAAGGTGGACGAATCCGGGGCAAGCGAGAAGCTTGTTTTCACGTGGCTGCAGATCCGCTGACGCCAGTACGGCATAAGCCAAGCCAGCACGCAGACAAAGAAGAGTGCCTGGAATGAGATTCCTTCTACATACACGCAATGCTGCATGCACATGTTTGCGCAAGGGTTTATTTGCCAACGATGCGGCCCGGCGAGTTAGACGGGTGGGCTGCCACTGCGCAGTTTGTGCGGAGACCCACTCAACCTCGCTCGTGGCAACTGCGCGACTTGTGCGGCCGCCACTGTCACGCTTTTGGACGATGAATCAGAAATGTAGGTAGTAATGACACATTTCGCAGAAAAGGCTCGAAAATTCGGGTTTCACTTATATCTGAGGGTTCCAGTATCGTGTTGTGTTTCCTTGAACGTTCCTTCCTTCGTCCACGCCCAGTCGCTTCCTTGATTGCTTTGATTGCGCGACGACAGCCGTTGGCTACTACCCCGGAACCGGCGCCCACTGACATCTATCAATCACTGCCTGAGCAAGAGAGTCATCCACCCGATTGATTGAGGAGTACCGACACTGTCGATATTACACAGCCAAGGTCACCCCGAACGCGAACCAGTCACCATGTCTCCCGCCGCGCCGTTACCCAGATTGCGCGATCCTGCGGTGAACGGCACCACAACGACGACATGCTTTATTTCTAATCTCCACTGCCCATCATGTGTGGACGGTATCCAAGCCTCTCTCACCGCGCTCTCACCGCCGCCACAAGACGTATTCGTCTCCATCGTTTCACATTCAGTGGTTGTACGCCACGCCGCTTCTCTCAACCTTGACGACATCACCGTCTCGCTAGAGGCTGCGGGGTTCGAGATACACAGCGTGTTTCAAGACACCAAGGCTGTCCGGAGTCCGATCGAGGTTAAGAACCCCGAGGGTAAGAGCAAGGAGTGGCACACTAGCTTTGAACGCGCCGTCAATCACTGGCTACATCCTGCTGCCGACCTTGAAGACTCACACGACGAAATGAAGAAGAAAGAAACTCACCTAGCTCAGTGCGAGCAGTGCAAGAGAGAAGGTGGTGGGGTTAGCTTGCACGGCGACGAGTTGCTGCGATTCAAGCCTGCGCCTATCGTCACGACTTCACCCAGAGGTAGCTCCGATGGCTTCTCGTCGCCCGAACCAAAGTCGCCTTTATCCGAGGCCTTCGTTGCTGTTGACTCACCTGCGACCCCACAAGTCTACCAAGCAACGCTATCTATTAGCGGCATGACGTGCAGCTCATGCGTCTCTGCCATCACGCACGCAGTCCAGGAACAGCCATGGGTTCAGTCAGTCAATGTCAATCTCTTGACTAACAGCGGAGTGATAGTCTTCAGTGGCAAAGCGAAGTGCGAGGAGCTTGTCGAGACGATCGAAGATTGTGGGTTCGATGTCGCAGTCGAGAAGCTCGAGGAGGTGCAGACCACATCGCCCAGAGCTGTAGCCGCGTCGAAGCAACAGAGCGAGCGGTGGCGGGCAACATATTCTCTCGGAGGTCTGACATGCTCCGCCTGTATCGGAAACGTCAACCAGGCGCTACGGCCTTTGACCTGGATTGAGAAGGTCGATATCAACCTTATCTCGAACAGTGCGACCATCATATTCAGAGGCAAGGAACATCTGCCAGAGATCAAGGAAACTATCGAGGATGTCGGGTACACCGCTACCCTCGATCAAGTTGTTCAAGAAGGGACCACAGTGACCGACACCATCGAGCGTTCCGTCGCGATTCGCATAGATGGTATGTTCTGCCACCACTGCCCAGACAACATTACCCGAGGGTTGCAGGAAGCGTTTGAGAACGAGCGAAGTTTTGTGGTCGACTGTCCATCACTATCACTCGAGCAACCCATTCTGCATATCAGATATGTACCGGACCCTCCTCGTTTCACGATCCGAAAGATCTTTTCGACCATCAAGAGCCTCAACCCAGCGTTCCAGCCTTCGGTCTTCCACCCTCCGACACTGGAAGAGCGCGCGCGCGAGATGCATGCGGAAGAGCGGAAACGTATCCTGTACCGCCTCATTCTATGCATCCTCATCGCGATTCCGACGTTCGTCCTCGGCATCGTCTTCATGAGCTTGATTAGCTCCAAAGATCCCATACGCAAATACCTCATGGGCAATATGTGGGCCGGCAACGTCACTCGGCTAAGCTGGGCATTATTCTTCCTCGCTACGCCCATCTACTTCCTCGCCGCTGATACATTCCATCGGCGTGCACTGAAAGAGCTGAGATCAATGTGGCGACCAGGAAGCCGGACCCCTTATCTGCACCGCTTTACCCGTTTCGGCAGCATGAACATGCTCATCTCACTCGGTACGACAATCGCATACCTGGCATCAATCGTAGAGCTCATCTTGGCTGCCACGAAGAAGTCTTCTGGTTCCATGAACGACTCTTACTTTGATGCAGTAGTCTTCCTGACGATGTTCTTACTCATCGGCCGTTTCTTGGAAGCGTATAGCAAAGCCAAGACTGGCGATGCTGTCACCTCGCTTGGAAAGCTTCGACCAAACGAGGCTGTTCTTGTCGACGCAGAAAAAGGCGACACCAAGATCGCGACTGATCTTCTCGAGGTCGGTGATGTCGTTCGAGTCCACAATGGCACCTCGCCACCGTTTGATGGAGATATTATCGAAGGCAGCACTAACTTTGATGAGTCTAGCTTGACTGGCGAGTCGCGTCCGGTCAAGAAGACCGAGGGTGATACTGTGTTCTCCGGTACAGTGAATAAAGGTTCACCCGTCAAGATCAAGGTTACGACAGTATCGGGTACTTCCATGTTGGATCAGATAATTCATGCTGTGCGTGAAGGGCAGTCACGTCGCGCACCGGTCGAACGCGTCGCTGATACTATCACTTCGCATTTTGTACCGTTCGTCATCGCCGTTGCCATCGCCACCTGGCTTGTCTGGCTCATCCTTGGTACTACTGGTGTAATACCGAACGACTGGAAGAATGAATCTGCTGGCGGTTGGGAGCTTTGGTCTCTTCGCTTTGCCATTGCCGTCTTCGTCATCGCTTGTCCTTGCGGCATCGGACTAGCCGCACCCACTGCGCTCTTTGTGGGAGGTGGACTGGCCGCCAAACACGGCATCTTGGTCCGCGGTGGTGGTGAAGCTTTCCAAGAAGCCAGTTCACTCGACTGCATCGTCTTTGACAAGACTGGCACCTTGACACAGGGTGGCGATCCAGCAGTCACGAACCACAAGTTCTCTAACGGCCAGGACGCTGCAATAGTGTTGGGTATTGTCAAGGCATTGGAAGAGAACAGCAATCATCCTATCGCTCGAGCGCTAGTCTCCTTCTGTAATAAGGAGACCCACAATACACCTACAGCAGTCAACGTCGATGAGGTCCCTGGCAAGGGTCTCAAGGGCACTTTCAGGGTCGATGGACAAGACATCGTGGCGATCATTGGTAATGAAAGCTTCATGGCTGATCATAACGTCCCTATCCTCGCCGAAGACGCGTCATCACTGCAGAAGTGGAAGTCGCAGGGAGATTCGGTCGCTTTAGTCGCCTTGTTTCTACCACGAACTGGTGAGCAAAGTGTGGCAGAGCAGTCCGAGCCATCCAACACGTCGGAGGCCCTGTCACTCGCCGTCACTGAAATTCAACCTGCGTCATCCTGGCGACTCGCATGTAGCTTCTCCATCGCGGATCCGCTCCGCCCCGAGGCACCAGGCGTCATATCAGCCCTACATGCACGCGGCATAGACGTCTGGATGTTGTCTGGTGACAACCCAACTACAGCCAACGCTGTAGGCGCGCAAGTCGGCATCCCGACATCCAACATTATCGCCGGCGTCCTTCCAGACCAGAAGGCTGAGAAGATTAAGTACCTTCAGCAGACCCTCACCAAGCCGCACAAATCTGTATTCAACATTCCCTTCCTATCCCAGAGAGACAAGAAGCAAAAACGCGCAACTGTCGCCATGGTAGGTGACGGCATCAACGACGCACCCGCTCTCTCCACCGCCGACCTCAGCATAGCAATCGGCTCTGGTTCTGACATTGCCCTCTCGTCTTCCTCCTTCATCCTCATCAACTCCCGTCTCACAACCATTCTCACCCTTCTCGATCTCTCCCGCGTCGTCTTCCGTCGCGTATACTTCAATTTCGGCTGGGCGCTCATCTACAACCTCGTCGCCATGCCCATCGCCGCAGGCGTTTTGTTCCCCATCACCACCGGAGGCAAACAGATGGACATGCACCATAACGGTGTTGGCATGGAAGGCGGTATGGCAATGGAAGATACGGGGAGGAAGCATATCAGACTTGATCCTGTCTGGGCCAGTTTGGCGATGGCGTTGAGTAGTGTGTCTGTGGTTTGTAGTAGTTTGGCGTTGAGGAGTAGGGTGCCTGGTGTGGGGTTTAGGGTTAAAGGAGAAAAGGAAGGGAGGGAGGAGAACGTAGATGGTGTGGAGAAG
The DNA here is from genome assembly GCF_023757995.1 of Alternaria metachromatica. NCBI lineage: Eukaryota > Fungi > Ascomycota > Dothideomycetes > Pleosporales > Pleosporaceae > Alternaria > Alternaria metachromatica. The sequence goes on from NW_026055504.1 coordinate 748,543, forward strand.
CAGAGAGTAGGGGACCAGGAAATGGTTTAGGGAAGAGTCAGGTAGCTGGTGGTATGGTGTGGTAATGGTATCCCTATTCCGACAAATTCTCCAATAGCTATTCAAAATCTTCAATCACACTGTCGTCCAACTTCTCTCAACCCCAATGCTCATCCTCTGCCAAACTCGGCAATCCTCTATCCTTAATTTCGAGACTCAAGTTCTTTTCTGCCACTGCCCACCCCTCTCCTGCCTTATACTTCTTCCGTCTTCCAACACTAATCTTCATATCCTCTTCACCCGTCCTATGCATTGAATAAGCCGTCTTCCATTGCCTCTCAGCAAGAATTAGGTACTGGGAACCCCAGTAACCCTCGAGAAGCGGGGAGGGCTTGTAATACCAAGGCACTTCCTTGCTCTCTCGCTTTTCTTGTGGAGGTACTGCAGGGTACCAAAACTCCTGGTAATGGCTTTGCCCCGTCGCATCCCTATACCAGAAGTGAGGATCGGGTATTATGATTGGCAGAGATATCTCTTCAGTGTTGTTTGCACCCTCGTCATCGGCATCGTACGCTGTGTCTGGTATTGCCTCCCTTTTTGCGACTTTGGCAACACGTCTCTGCTCATGTCCTTGTTCGTATTTGTCCTCGTTTTTGACGTTGTTTTTATCTTCACTTGGCGAGCGTTTTCGCTTTGGTGTGATGGTGAAGGAGTGGATTGGCGTGGCGAAGAGGAGGGAGGGTGAGACGGGGGAGTTCTCACGGACTTGTCGTACTTTGATCTCCCATGCGCAATTTGAGCGTGGGCTTGGAATGGATTTGTTGGAAGATGGAGGGAAGGTGGGGGTTTGCTTTGGTGCCATTTTTGTGGTTGTTTGTGTGGGTGAATGTGAGGGGATGATGGGAGGTTTGTTGGATGGGTTGGATGGGCTTTGTAGAAATGCTAGAGTTGAAGCCATTCTTATGTGAAAAGCATGTGAGCTTTTATCCAAAAAGCCATGACTGTGCCTATGATTGTTTGGTTCATTACTCTCAAAGGACGGAGAACCACTCCGAGGACTATATTGGGACTGGAAATCGTTGCCTGAACCTGGAAGGGGGAGTATCGCATCCAGGCAGTATACAATAGGGATGCGCTGAATGGATAGGTTGGAGCTGACAAATGTGGGATGTGGAGCCGACGAAAGAGTTGGGCGCCGTTGTAGTCGCCCGGGTGTGGTATTGCAAAGCTTTCTACCATGGAAATCAACGTTGTAGTCAGCAAAGGTCGCGCACAAAGTGTTGGATATTATCTGTATGGCTGGAAAAATTCGAGTTCGTGCCTAGCACCTGGGGGATTTTGAAGCGACTGTTAGCATATACCAGGGTCTCAAACGACTGCGCGTGTATGAAGATTATAGGTCTTGCGAGTGAAGTGCGATGTGTTCGAAGATATCGCGTATTGATTCTAAACGATGTATGAAACAAAGAGGTAATGCGAAGCTTCTCGCAAGTATTGCTGTGTGCTAGCGAAGCAAGATGCAGGAAACATTCCTACGTCACACCTTCGCGTTGACTTTGAGTATGCGCATTTCCTAAGCCCATATGGGGCTAATACCCTGATATCACCCTTCCCGATGACCCTCGTCCTTCCCTTAGTCTTGCGACCACCTCATCGGGTTGGCACGAACACCCTTCGCACCAGACGCCGAGGCAACAGCGCCCCTGCTATTCTTCTTCACCTCAGCCCGTCGAACTTGCGGTCCCTGGCGTTTCTTGTTGTCCCTCTCGATTTTCTTGATCAGGTCGGGGGTAATCATGATTGGCTTGCGGGGGCCGTGACTGCGTTTGGCCTTTGCCGGCTTGGGTGGCGTGGAGTCGACGACTTTGACGGTTTCGGCGATTTCTGATGGATGTGTCGACGAGTATGTTGGTTCTTCAGAGATTGCCTCGAGATAAGAACTTGCGAAGGCAGGGGCGGGAGCCGAGCGACGAAGGGATGCGGGTACAGATGTGGACCGCGCAACAGGCCTCAGGAAGGCAGTCGGGTCCACCTTCGTTGTGCCTTCGATGCCTTCCTCATAAGTACTGGAGGGAGCGATGGCGATGGTGGATGATGCTCTGGGAGGGGAGACTTGGACGAGAGACTCCTCGGATTTCTTCCCGCATGTCGAACACTCTGACTGCTTTCGTGTGTTTTGGGGGGAGACAATTTTACGAACAAAGCTGAACCAGCGCCTAACAGACGACTTATCTTTTCGTTGGACGCGGGTGGAGGCCTTCAAATCGGCTTCGTCGATGGTAGTGCTGCTGTCGGTGCTCGCGCTCAGCCGAGCAAGGTCGGCGTTGGTGGTGGTAAGAGAAGCCATAGCTAGCGATGGGATGTAAGATAGACAGAGGAAGTCTTATATGTGTCTGAGGAAAGTCATACAGAAGAAATTTCCAGGCGCACAGCTAATTTATGGATGCTACCGCTCTTTACGCTGCCACCATCAGGTGGTCACGCTGCACTCAGTGATGACTGAAACCATGAGGCTCGTAGGTTGCGAATACATCATACGTAAATTGGCGTTGTAGTAGAGCACCTACTGTTGGCTGAACCAGATCCACATGGCTCTATACCGAACTTTGAGTTCGCCAAGGTCAGGCGACAGTGATCGTGGGAGACGGCCCAGGGTATGAAAAGGATCCAGAGCCAAGGCGCACTCATTAAACGCAACCATAAATCTATGAGTCGTGAGCGTTAGGTAGCGAGAGGCAAGTGCATGTGGAAGGCACAAAACACGGGCAGTGACCTGATGGCTGCGAATGACTGCGATGGAATACCAAACCAATTCAAGACAACGCTGTGGGCCGAACAAGATCAGATGGTTAAAAAGTGGTATTCCCTGAATGATCCTATAGCGCCAGCCCAATGCCCATGTTCTTATACACCAATATACAAGGTCGTGTATTTCGCTACTTGCGCGCTTCGACTGCCTGCTGGAGTGCTTGGGTGGTGCCCAGTGGCTGTGCGGCTCGGTCTAGAGGCTTGTCCGGTACGATGACATCCTCGAACTCATCCTGTGAGATGGCATTGATGGTGTATGTGTCTATGCGCAATTAGTCAATGCTCTAGGCAGAGAAGGCGTGTGCCATACAGATGCCAACAACCAGGGTGCAGATAGCGAAGCCGGTGATGGTGTTTTTGATCAGGTACGGCGCGCGGGTTCGCAGCAGGGCCGGCGATGCCCGCATGCGGTCGTCATAGTAGGTCGAGCGGAAGGGTTTGCTGTCGACGTTAGCATACACCCTCGAAGTACATGCGCAATGCCACTTACTATCCCATGTTGGCGTGCTGAGACTCTCACTGCTTTGCGGGGAATCGCCAATGTCTCGCCGCGGTGGTGAACTTCCACCACGCTAGGCGGCCTTGGCGGCCAGGCGTAGATCATCATGGCACTGCCGCGAACACTCCGCGTCACTCACCACCCGCAGCTGTAGTCAACAACACCAGTCGCGCAACCCCCCTTCGCTTCTCCACGCTCTCTACGCCTCTTTGATTATTAGCTTTGCTGGGAATGGGAGCGCCCTTGACGTCGGATACCGGGCTTTGTCGCGTTCTTAGTCTGACTGCCGTGCGCGCGTGAGGCAGCGTCACTTGTCTTCACCCTTTCGAAGAAACAAAGCTCGTCTCGTGTGCACTCGCCATCAGCCATCGCCATGAGTTCGCAAACGATACAGCAGATGGAGTCCGCCCGGTCGCTCGCGTTAGGCGACGGTAGATACTATCCTACCATCATACCGGGCGTGCTTCCCATCATCGGCTACAGTGAAGACCAGAGCATCGAGATACAGCGCTGGGGTGCCGACTTTCTAGCCGAGGCTTTTGCGTCGCCAACATGGCCCCAAGACGTCAAGCAGAACAGCGCGCCCTCTGTGTTGGCTACCCTGAAAGCCTACCTCGACAATGTTGAAGACAAGAGCGTCATCAAGAGCGCCATTCAGGCGGCTGCCAGCGTGTACCCGCTCGTTTACAGACACATGTAAGTGACATCCCAGGCATCAGATAGAAGTCCCCATGTCAAATATGCCATGCGCATCTTGAAGTCCCCTTGCCAGATGCCTATGATTGCAATCCAGCGAACACGTTCTTATACTTGCATGTGTCAGTGTCTCCGACGCCAGCGATGCCCAGAAATGGCAGCTCATGGCCGGCATCAAGTCCAACATCTTGCGACGAATGGATGCAGCTGCGCCCGGTGTGCGGATATGTTGCGTCAAGTTCCTCCAGCAAGTCGTCCTGGTACAGACACCAGGCGTTACGGACCCTAGGGTAAATACCACACTCTACCCAATGTATAGACAGCCATCTGATCCCTCGCAGCGCGCCGACCCGAACGACATCTCCCTCTCCCTCGTATCCCGCGACCACCCCCTCATACCCTACGCGAGCCTCGAGGCTGAAGGACACGGGCTGTTGGACAGGTTGCTGGATATCATACACGGAGATCACAGGTTAGATAGACAGTCGCAGACTGTTGGGATGCCTCTAACAGAGACTAGTGACGGCTTGCTTGTGACTGCGACACTCAACAGCTTGGGCATGTTAATTCACCGCCGCCCAAATGTTGCAAATAAGATCTTAAACGGTGTCTTCAACTTCAACCCTCTCAAGCTCGCCAATTCGCCCATGACGCCCAAGAACAAGGTCATCATGAAGTCGATTGAGCGCACAACAAGGGCACTGCTTGTGAACATCATAAAGAGGTATGTCTGCCTTACTGAATGATAGTACTGCTGATGCTCATAAACGTAGAAACTCCCCAGATAACCCCATCAACGGACGGATACAGCAGTTCCTCGAACGCATGCATCGTACACGGATTGAAGTGTTCGATGAATCTAACCGTAAACGTCCAGCGCCGGTTGAGCCTACTGATGGTCTTGACCCGGCAAAGAGGCAACGGCTGGTTGCTGAGCCTCCAAGTCGCACTCCATCCGTCCAGCCGCTACCGCCTGGTGAAGTGAGTTGGCGACAACTATACACACTGAACGCTGAGGGCAGCACTGCGAACTTTGATGTACAAAACTTCAGGGATCCCGAGCAATTGCTGAGGATAGTCGTGCCTGTTCTGCAGTCGGTGAACCCACAGAAGCTTGAACAAGCTATCAACGTATGTGATGTTCCCTGTCCAATTCATACTCACGTTGGCCTACACGGTTCGGGCTTTATTGGAGGTATCAGTCATGGCCGTGCTAACACCATCTAGGCCGTCCGCGCTCGTTATCAGACACTCAAACAGACCGCACCCAGTCGCCCTGTACAGCCCCCACCGACCGCCGCCGCAGAAGACGAAGAAGAATACGAGCCCGACTTCGAGCCCGAAGACGCTGAACAACTCATCAACAAGCTCGATGGCATCCCCTCGAATCCCTTCTCCTCACAAGGCGGACCGTCAACCGCGTTAGCACCCTACAAGCTGCCCGAAGCACCTCCGTTATCAGAACAGGATGTCCAGAAGTACGGTGACATGACCGTACATCGAGCCTTCGGCATGCTGAGCAGTGTAGATGAGACACAGAAGAGCAAAGTCGCTAAAGGCGGCTTCAACCGACTTGCGGCCACCGATTACAACAGAGACGCCTGGGTCACTATACTCTCTCGGCTAGCTACACGAGCCAGCGCTGGCCTAGACGACCCGGAAGAAGGCATCAAAGATGAATACGCCGTTAAGAACGCCAAGGGCAATATGCACATCAGCGATGCGGTAAGAGATGGCCTGTATCAGTACATACTGTACAACTGGAAGTCTCGCATCGACGTCGCCATCTCATGGCTCAACGAAGAATGGTACAACGACATGGTCCTCGCCGAGTCCGCCGAAGACACCGCTACAAACGGTTCCTCCAACCACCACACATCGCCGAAGCCACCAGGGAACTACCACCGCTGCGCCCTTCGCCTCATTGACGGCATTCTACCCTACATCGAACACACCGACAAAATCATCATCCGCTTCCTCTCCGAGATACCTGCCATCGACTACAGCATCCTGGTGCGCCTCAAGAAGATGGCCGAAGACCCCGAGCGCATCGACTTGGCGTGTAACACACTCCACTACCTGTACATGTTCCGTCCGCCTGTTCGCAAGATCGTCGTCGATATCCTGGCAGAGATGTGGACGGAGAACGAGAGGGCGAAACCTAGTGCGCAGAAATTGCTGGTTAGGTGGAGGCCTGAGGTGCTTGGTGAGGGTAGGAGCGTCAGTATGCCTACTATGGTTAAGAACGAGAGTAGTGCGGGTGCGGGTGGGGATGTGCAGATGGTCAAGGAGAGCGCTAATGGCGCTTTGGAGGTTAAGGCTGTTTCGTAGATGGGGAGTTGAGGAGAGAGGAGACTAGGGCAGAGAGGAAGGAAGGAACATACCATGGGTTTGGATTCGAGGCGTTCGTTTCTTCACGTGTATACCTATGGGCTTCATTCATGGGCCAGTGTTACGATAGGAAGTAGGATTGCACCACAGTAAGATGGGAGAAAATGAGGTTGCAAATCGAAGGGGTCGGAACAGAGAGATTATGCGTAGTTCCACAAAGATACAGTGCAGCCAGTGTAAAACATTCCAATTTGTTCAAAACACGAATCTGCGTTCATCCATTGGCACTTTTGCTTTACGTCGTAGTGATCGTTTCTATGCTAATACATCTCCATCGAAATCACGAGATCCCCCCTTCTAGCAAGCCACACATCTACTCAATCTTCATCTTCTGGAACTGCTCAATACTCGCCTCCCAATTCCTGGCCTCCAACTCCGCAGTCCTCAGCTTCTCCTTCTCCTGCTCCTTGACCGCATCACTAACCTTCTGCTCCCACTCATCATCCATAATCTTCTTCTGGCGCGTAATCGTCTCGTTCGCCTTGACGAGGCGGTCTTGAGCCTTGGTAATCTCCTTGTCGAGCTCAATGCGGCCCTTGACGTCGAGATACGCGGTCGCGGCGGTGCCGATTGTGTAGACGGCGCAGCCGGAGGGTATGGAGTCGGTGGGAGAGAGGATTTTGATGTCTGCGACGGTCTTGCCGGCGAGGGAACGGATGGAGGGGAGGGAGGTGGGTGTTGAGAGGGTGGCGTGGGTAGAGTCGTCCAGGGACTTGATGTAGGTGGATGCGCCTTCCTTGATGGCGTATTCGGCGGTCAGGGAACGGAGACCCTTTGCGCTGTCGACGAGGAGCTCGTATTCGGCGTTTGCAGTCTCGTCTTCGAACTCTGGCTTGTATTGGGGGAAGGGCGCGATGGTGATGGAGGGGGTGGAGTCGCCTTGGCGGCGAGGGAGACGCTGCCATAGCTCTTCGGTGAGGAAGGGCATGAAGGGGTGGATCATGTTCAGTCCTCCCTCAATGGCGGTGTAGAGCGTCTGTTTCGCGCTTTCCTTCTGCTCTTCGCTGCCTTCGTCGAAAATGGCCTTGCTGTTCTCGATGTAGGTGTCGCAGAGGTAGACGTAGAAGTACTTGTAGGCGGCTTGGGTAGCCAGACTGAACTCGCGCGCTTCCAAGTGGTCGTTGATCTTCTTGGAAGCGACGTTGAGCTGGTGCAGAATGTACCGCTCAGGTAGTGACTCTGAGCCTCCCTTTGTGACCTTCTCTCGTGGTGAAAAGTTGTCACCCAGACGTCCAATGACGTACTTGGTGGCTTGGTAGATCTTGTTGCAGAACCTTCGGTATCCGTGGATGACCTGATATAGTCAGCATAGAACGTCGTGAACAAGTTAAGACGATCACTTACATTAACATCGAATGAGATGTCACCTCCTCCTGTGGTGTACCCAACAAGGGCCATGCGCAACGCATCAGCACCGCACTCGGGAATACCCTGAGGGAAGGCTGTCTTCTGGTACTTCTCCGCCTTAGTCAACTCCTTGGGATCAAGGTTACCAGCGCGAAGCTGGTCGTGTAGCTTCTGCAGAGTGATACCATCCATGATATCAACAGGGTCTACAACGTTACCCAGCGACTTGGACATCTTTCGGCCGTCCGAATCACGGATGAGCGAATGGCAGTAGACCTCCTTGAACGGAACCTTGCCGGTGAGGTACAGCGAGAGGAAGATCATCCTAGCAACCCAGAAGAAGAGAATGTCCCATCCGGTCTCGAGAACAGATGTGGGGAATAGCTTCTCTAAGTCGGCAGTCTGGTTGGGCCAGCCTAGGGTGGAGAATGGCCACAGACCGGAAGAGAACCATGTGTCAAGGACATCCTCATCCCGTGATAGCGTGAACTTCTTGCCAGGGAATTTCTTCTCTGCCTTGGCCCGCGCCTCTTCCTCTGTCCGGCCGGTGATCCAGAGTTCGTCCTCACTTCGGTCACCCGCTTGACCTTCTATTTCGACAAAGTACGCGGGGATCTGGTGTCCCCACCAAAGCTGTCGGGATAAGCACCAATCTTGGATGTTGTTCATCCAGTGCATGTAGACCTTCTCGGAGGTGGCGGGCCTGATCTTAATGTCGCCCTTCTCGACGGCTTCGATAGCGGGCTTAGCCAGGCTGTCCATCTTCATCCACCATTGGGGCTTCATGATAGGCTCGATGACGTCGCCAGATCTTGAGCAGATGGGGACCTTCATGGGGTTGGGCTCCGTCTTTACGAAAAGATCCGCCTTCTTCAACGCATCAACGACGGTGTAACGAACATCGAAACGCTTGGCGCCTTCGAATTGACCAGCGTTCTTGTTCATAGTTCCGTTGTCGTTCAAGATGTTGATGAACTCAAGACCGTGCTTCTTTCCAAGGTTGAAATCGTTGGGGTCGTGCGCTGGAGTAAGCTTCACAGCTCCGGTACCAAACTCGGGGTCGACATAGTCGTCGGCGACGATGGGCATGAGACGGTCGATGAAGGGGTGACGGGCTTTCTTTCCGACGAGGTCCTTGTAACGGTCGTCCTTGGGGTGAACAGCGATACCGGAGTCACCGAGCATCGTCTCGGGACGTGTTGTAGCGATCTCGATGAACTGGTCGGTACCTTCGATGGCGTATTTGAAGTGAGTAAGGACACCGAACTCAACCATCCTCTCGTACCCAGGCACAGACAGCTTGGTAGGTCCAGCCAGGTCCTTGTTGTCGACCTCAAGTGTGCTAAGAGCCGTGTTGAGAGCCGTACACCAGTTGACCAATCTGTTACTGCGGTAGATCAAGCCATCCTCATGCAGGCGTACGAAGGTTTCCGTAACAGCCTTGGAGCAGTTCTCATCCATGGTGAAGGCCTCGCGTGTCCAATCAAACGATCCACCCATTCTGCGCAGGGTGTTGGTGAGATGCTGATGGTACTCCTCTTTCCACTCCATAGTCCGCTCAAGGAACTTTTGGCGCCCAAGATCGTATCTCGTCTTGTTCTCCCTCCGCTTGAGCATCTTCTCGACAACGGACTGTGTAGCGATACCAGCGTGGTCGCAACCGGGCAGGTACAGGGTGGTGTACCCCCTCATCCTATGCCACCGTATGAGGACATCCTGGAGACTCGTAGCGAGCGCGTGTCCGCAGTGTAGCTTTCCGGTAACGTTGGGTGGGGGGATGGGAATGACGAAGTGACCGGGCCCCTTGACGTCTCCGTTCTCGGCGAACTGAGGCTTGAAGAAACCCTGGGAATCCCACCATGCATCCCATGCCGACTCGACGACCTTGGGTATGTATGCCTTTGTGTAAACATCATCTAGTGGCCTCAACCTCTTCTTCTCGCCCTTGGGTGTCTCCTCGACGTATTCTGGTAGTTGCTCCTCCTCCTTGCCCTTCTTCTTCTTCTCTTTGGCTGGAGCGGCGACATCCTTTGAGGCACCGGCCGCAGCTGCTTTCTTTGCCTTGAACTTTGCGTCCTTCTCGGCCTTCTTGCGCTCCTTCTCGAGTTCCTTGGCGGACTTCTCCTTCTTCTCTACGCCCTTGTCGTTCTCACGGCCAGGCGCATGTTGGCCGGTAGCCTCGTTCTCAGCAGCGCCAAGGATGTCTTTCTTGACGTCTGCGCTGAGCTCGGGCGGCGGCGCAGTGTTTGGCGTCGTCTTCTCGCCGGTCGAGTTGTGGGAGGACGCGTTGAGCGCCATGGTTGCGGTCGAGTAGTGGTGTTTGTGGGTGAGCACGCGCTCAGCGTGAAGCGGCGTGTAGGTTCGCGATAGGCTACGGGTTGGCCGTCTCAATTGCAATGGGCGTCTGGCAAGAATTTGAGAATCGAGGTTTCGTCTGCAGGCGGCGCGCAGTGTAGTGGGCGCGGTGCGGGGCAACATTAACAAAAAAGTGCCTGGGTGTGAGTCGTCCAAGTCCGGCCTGCGTCACCCCACATCCTGGAGCTCGGACGGACCCCGCCTACGACGACGAACCATTGAGCCATGCGTGTTGCTCCATGACTGCATAAAACACAGTCATGACGGGACACAGTCATTACCAGACGATAGGAGCTCTCCGATCTCACATCGGAAATGTCCGACGATGATTCATATGCGATGAAAAGCAAACAACCAGGTGAGGTGCACAAGTCGAGTCAGAGATAGGTGTGTCACAAAAAGATTCATCATTGACTACCGTGAGCATAAGACACTTCTAGCAAGAATGAGCGTCCACCAACACCCCAATATGCATTGAGCCGAGTACTTGTTGAGCTTTGTTTGCTCCCATGCGCCTGCGATGTACCATTGCGCTCCCCATCGCTTATACAAGAACGATACCTAGCACCTTGCCCTATGCACTGCCGCTCCGTGATGTGCGCCTTGTGCTTGTACGCCGGCACCTCAGCTCTGTCTCCAACCACAATAAACTTGGAACAGATACATGGGAGACCGAGTATTTCGTTGCTGTAACTTTTATGCTATTACATAAAGTCTAATTACGTGAATGGGTATCTCAATCATGCCGCGGTGCTGTTTTGCTGCGCAGCCTGTCGGACGGGCGCAAAGTAAGGATGTTGCATAGCCTCTTGGGCAGTCAGTCGGTCCTGATACATGTTAGTCTTTGACACCGCATCTTTACATACGACAGAACGTACCTGGTGATCGTATCGCAGCAATTTGTCGAGGAAGTCAATCGCATCGTTGCTGACAAAGCGCTGGTTCTCGGCATTGATGAACGAGTGCCACGGCTTCTTGGGATACCGACTAAGTATGTCGTCGTACTGGGCGTCTAGCTCAATGTCGTACTTGTCGAGATAGTCGAACAGGTCCTCCGTTCCAAGCACTTTGGCAATCTTGACGAGCTGGTCAGAGTTGCTGTTGCCGTGGAAGAATGGTTCCCGCCTGAAGATCATTGAGGCGAACATGGCACCCAGCGACCACATATCAAGCGAGTAGTCGTACTCTTGGAAATCGACTAGTAGCTCGGGGCCCTTAAAGTAACGTGACGCGACACGGACGTTGTATTCGGTTCCTGCATGGTAGAATTCCGCTAGACCCCAGTCGATTAGGCGCAACTAGTACTCGTTAGCTGTGCTCCTCTGCTCTGATAGGATGTGCCCACCTTCCGCTTCTCATGATCGATCATAACGTTATGAGGCTTGACATCACGGTGCATGATGCCTTTGCTGTGGCAGTAGTCGAGGGCCTTGAGCAGCTCGAAGATGTAGTATCGCACGTCGTAGTCCTGGAACTTAGGGTACAGACTCCTGAAGTCGGTATTGTTGACGTATTCGAATATCAGCGAGGGTGTTTTGCTCTGTTGATCGCCGGTCAGCTTTTCTCTCAAGCACGCGGCAGCGGTTGGGCCTCAGTACCCAGTCGCCAATCCAGTCGGAGCCGTCACTAACCTGGTTGTCGCGCACCACGTCCAACAGCGAGACGATGTTGGGGCCACCCGACAGATTCTGCAGGATCTTGATCTCACGCTTTATCTTCTTCTTCTTGACAGGCTTGAGGACCTTGATGACGCATTTCTGGTAGTTAACCACGTTGATGCCCTCAAAGACCTCCGAGTACTTTCCGCGGCCAATCTTGCGGACGACCTCGTAGTTCTCGAGCACGCCCCAGGAGATGTTCACCGAGTCGTAGTCCCAGTACGACCGAGGCATGTTCGCGTTGACATCGGCGTAGACGCGAGCGAGGCTTGTAGCCCCGCTACTGTTGTTCAACGCCATTCGGACAACAAAGCAGTTCTCCGGGAGATCTGTGGAATTCCACTTTGCGCGTTCTTCAAGGTCTGTACTGAGATCTCTGCGCCAAGGGGCTGTTGTATCGAGCGAGGGGTCGTATAGTGGGGTGAAGAAGCGGAGGAGGTCGGGACCCTGGGAGAAGAGGGCAAGGCCTGCAAGCGCACCAAGGACAGCGAGCGCAAGGAGCGGGTATGGAGGAAGGCGCGACAGAGGGCCGTCACGGTAGTCGCGATGGGCCTCTTGGTTGGGCGGGGGTGCCTGGGTGTCGGCGGTAGTGAGCTCTGGCTGCTCGTGTTGGTGGTGGAGGATGGCTTGTGGGCGTTAGACTAGTACCAGGCAAGGGCCAAGCTTTTCCGGCAGGCGGGCCCAGGTGCTGATGACGATCGCTTCTATCTCACTTACAATTATTTAGCTTGCGCTGCCGCATTTCTCCCTCCACCTCTGCAGTAGTCATTCTAGCTAGTGCAGCCATGTTTCACGACCTGAATGTTCCCTGGACGGACGCGACGCGCGAGCTGCAGCGCACAGTAGCTTTCCTCGACGAATGTGAGCTCTTCGAGTTGTAGTTGAATGCGCCGGCGGTGGACTGACGCGGTGCAGTAGGATACGACGTCGTTGCTCTCACGCACACCTATTCGGGGAAACTGCCGACTGATATAGTACGTCGAGGAAACTGCGACCCTTTCACCTTCCTCTTTTCAATCGCTAATGCGCTGCTCAACCAGAGTTCGCCTGTACCCACAAAACTCCCCTTCCCGGTCCCTCCACGCATGCGCATTCTACGACGATGCAACATCTTCCTTACCGACTCGGCCTCCAACTTCCGCATACCACAACTCCAGCAGCAATATGACCTCGTAGCCGCGCGACCCACAGACGACCGCACCCTCCAGCAAGCATGTCAGAGTCTGGACGTAGACATAATTTCACTCGACCTGACCCGGCGATTTGAGTCCCACTTCAAGTTCCCTACGCTGGGGACAGCTATATCCCGTGGTATTAAGATCGAAATATGCTACAGCCAGGGTATCATGTCGAGCGACCCGGCCGCAAAGCGCAACCTGATTAGCAATGCGACACAGCTCATACGCGTGACCCGTGGTCGGGGCCTCATATTTAGTTCGGAAGCGAAGAGCGTGCTAGGCATACGCGCACCCAGCGATGTCATCAATCTGGCTTCTGTCTGGGGACTCGGCACTGAAAGAGGCAAAGACGGTCTTACAAAGGAGCCTAGGAGTGTAGTCGAGTATGCGCGATTGAAGCGCCAGAGCTTCAAGGGCATCATAGATATTGTCTATGGTGGAGAGAAGCCAGCGCAAAGCTCTGCGGCTAAGAGCAAGGACAAGCAAGATCCGAAGGGGAAAGCAAACAAGAACCAGAACGGCAAGCGGCCAGGCGAGAGCTTAGAGGGCACTCCTCTGCACGAGACCAAGGCTGAAAAGCCAATCTCGAAGCGCCAGCAGGCCAAGAACAAAAAGGCAAAAGTACAGGAGGGAGGTGGAGAAGTGACAGAATCCTGAGGAAGGAGTATTTTGACTCTATCCTCACAGACGGCAGATACAGACGGCAGATGATACCCATAGACACGAGCAGCAATGCACAAGAAAGATCATATCCACACCTTTGTATTCTCCCAACATTACTACCTCGCAGGAACACTCAATGCTCAACTGCTACAATCAACTATATAACTTAGAAACTAACAAAGCACAGAGATCTGGATATTGCCAAATATGAGACATCTACCACCACCACATCGCTGCCTGAACCTCCGGCGTCGGCTTTACCAACCTCCTTCCGAGATTCACCGTGACACGACTCTGTAGCGCAACAGTGCTGATATCGAAAGGTAGGGGCTCTTCAACGGGCGTAGGCGCAGGCGCGCCGGCTGCGACTTGGCTCTGAGCCTGCGCGCTTGTTGTTGCTCTTGGAGAAGGGGAGGAGGAAGTTGCCGATGCAAGCGATACCTCGACAGATGGTGTGACACTTGCAGATGATGTCGCAGCTGTCGAAGAAGCAGAAGCAGATCCGCTAGCCATCATAGTAACATCCGCTCCAGCCGCACTCGTCGTAGTTCCTGCGACAAGGCCAGGCCGAGTCAGTGTAGCCGAGTCGATAGCTACGGTGCTGCTTGAGCTGGTCGAAGCAGCCTGCTGTGCTCCAGGGGGTGGTGAACCCCCGGCCTCAACTGTTACCGCACTGCCCACGACAGTCTGCATGGTGCTTTGACTCATTGTTGGCGCGCTGCTCATGGATCCTAGTTGGAAGGGCTGGGCCTGTGGTGCGGACATGGGGAAAGATCCTGCCGGACACATGCAAGCGCAGTTGCATTGAGAAGCTGCCGTAGCAGCGGCTGCACCACCAGATCCTGCGACGACGGTGACTGCAGCCGCAGCTTTTGAGGTAGTTGTAGCTCCCGCGAGGCCGGCGGCGGTCCCATTGCTTCCTCCGCCTGCGACAACAGTGACCGCGGCTGCTGCTCCACCCGAGGATGCAGTGCTGTTCATTCCAGATCCTGAGCCGGCGACAACAGTAACCGCGGCTGCTGCTCCACCCCCACCAGAAGCGCTGGCAACTCCAGCAGTACTGTTTCCATCGGCTTTGACTGTGACTGCCATGCCTACTGCAGTTGTTGTCGTTGCAGCAAGACCTCCGGCTGTAAGTTTGGCCGAGTCGATCGCTGCAGTACTGGTGGAAGTGGAGTTTGAAGCACCTTGAGCGCCAGCTGCGAGCTCTGATCCGGCCGACACAGTTACAGCAGCTGCAGGTGCCATGGCGGCTTCCGAACCCTGCGGTAGCGTTAGCGATGTACAGAATGGAACATAACTCAACAACGTACAGTAGAGTTCTTGCTTTCCGCTAGACTGGCTGTCTGCATAGGCTCAGCAGCGGGCATAGCGGCCCCCTTAGCACCCATGCTGCTTGAGTTTCCAGCAGCCATACCACCCATCTGGGAAGGCGCATTCGTCCAGGGAATAGGAGTCACTTTTGGCAAAGCTGACTTCCCAGCGGGAAAGACTGTCTTTACCGCCTTTGACGAAGCGGAGGCCTCTGCTGGCTTCTCAACGGCGGCAGATGATGATGATGATGATGATGTAGTGGCTGCCTCTGGTGCCTCGGCCGCAGCTTTCGACGATGTAGCTGAGGCTTCTCCGGCAGCGGATGACGAAGCTGATGCTTCTCCCTTGGCTAGTGAAGATGCCGGTGCTGCTTCTGCTGGCGCTTCCCCTTTAGCTGAAGACAACGTAGTTGGTGCCTCTGCCTCTGCCTCTGCCGTCGATGAAGCAGATGCTTCAGCTGGTGCTTTTGCGGCGGTTGATGACGATATGGCAGTGGCTTCTCCGGCTGGTGGTGATGATGCTGATGTCGCTTCAGCTGGGGCCGATGGCAATGCTGCTGCTGGCGCTTCTCCAGCGGGTGGCGTCGCTTCGGCTGCTCCCTGTGGCGCTGCTTCAACCAGCGTTGCCGCAATCTCCTGGCCATTGGGTTGAGTAACGATGGTCTGAACTATTTGAATCGTTTGAAAGTTGCTACCATTTTGCGGTGCTCCAGACTGGGATGGTAATTGGCCTTGTCCATTCGGTGCGAGTTGATTCGCGAGATCTCCAGCAATGTCGGCGCTGCCACCCTGACTAGCACCGGGTTTGGGGGCCAGCTGGTTTGCAAGATCCCCGGCGATGTCGCTCGACTTGATGTCCCCTCCTGCTCCTTGGTTGGCACCCTGTGACGTTCCTTGCGCACCACTCTGGCCCTGCGGCTGCGGGGTGCTGGTCTGGTTTGTCGATGGACTCTGCTTTTGCCCATCAAGCCCAATGAGGATGCCACCAACGCTCGGAGAGCCTCCACCAGCGATCTGGTTTGCGAGGTCTCCACCGACATCATTCGTGTTGATGTCTCCGTTGCCACTCCTTTGGCCTTGTCCTTGGCCTTGCGCGAGCCCATTCAACAAGGCGTTTGCGTCCAGGCCGTTCTGTGCAAGCCTGGCGGCGATGTTTCCATTGTCCAGTGCACTGGCTTGCTCGGCAGCAGGTACGTTGAGTGCTTCTGTATCCCGTCGTTGCCAGTCGAGTCCCGATACCAAGTTGTCGATACGTCTGCCAGAGACTTCGGTTCGTATGTGAGTATTGTGAAGATCAAGTACTGCCTGAGTGACCGTCTATACGCGGTCAGTGAAGAGTTCTACAAGGATATGACATACGTACTGCACTCATGAGCAGCAGGGCTGGTACCCAGGACGATCGGGTTCTAGTCATAATGGAATCCTTGATGAAGTGAGAACCGGAAACGATAAAAAAGAAAATTAGTAATTAGTACATCAACAGTCCAGCTGGAGTAGAATCGAAGGCGATGTCACAGACATGCAGAACCTCTCAGTACCTGCACAGCAGAAAGACCGAAGAGTTGAAGATGGAACGGAAACGTGTGGACACACAATGGAAACAGATAGTCCGGATGCAAACGAATGTAAGCTTCCGATAGTGCGAGAGCGTGCCAAACCGTTCAAAGGTTCATGACTGAGGCGAAAACTATCCTACTTAACGGGTCCGACATGTCAGCCCCGCTCAGCATGTTTCTAACCGTGTGGTGCTGGTTTCGAGCCTTCGCGGCTACTCGAACAGTGTTCAGGTGCGTCTCAAGGGTCGGAACGGTGTTCCTCAAATGGAGTCCCAGCGCGCAGTAGTGCAGCCGGTGATGGCATTGTCGGGTCAGCCTAGTCATCAGGGTTTGTTCCAGGCCAGTAACGCGCGACCCATGATCGACAGGCCCGCGAAAAGCGATTTTGGTGGTAGTCAAGCTTCACGATCGTCTGGCCAGCCGCTATGGTGGTGTAGTCTGACACGCGATGTGCGCGAGGCGATGGGGTTCACACCGGAGGCGTTTCACTCTGTGGAACATGGCGTTTTCTTCCTTCCGCTCGTGCATGAACGAAATCGATCTTCCATTACCGATCTATTTCCGCCCAAGTGCCGTGCGATAGAAAAGGCTTATCAATCGCGAGGCTGCAAAGTCGCGTTGTTCTGTGAAGCATGTGCGTAGCTGGTGATCGCGGGAGAAAGTCGTGCCTAGTAATCGTGGCTTGGCGACCGATGACGTGCGTCATTACCCTGGGCCTGACGCTTGCCAGCCCCTGGGGCCAACTTCCATCGCAAAGAATACGATTCTCGCTCGTCGGAGTCGGCCAAATTTTGCCAGCGCAGCGTGGAACGTTCGGCTTCCGTACGTAGCGACGTAGCTGTAAGCTCTAGGCTTTTGTATATGTAGGCGCAACTCTGCTGTCAAGGTTTGCGCACACAACAACAGCACCGTCTAGAGGTCATCATGGCCGCCATACACGTCCTCGATGACTATTATCTTGCCATCACCTTCCTGGTCACTGTTGCATACCAGCTGATCGGCTTTGCGATCGCTTTTTCGTTCAAATTCGACAAACTTACTGACTTTGCCGGCGGCACCAACTTCATCCTTCTTGCGATCATCACGCTCTCGTGCAGCGAGAACCGCGGCGATGCGCGCAACATTGTGGTATCGCTCTTTATCATGCTATGGGCGGCACGGCTGAGCGGCTTCCTCCTTTTCAGGATCCTCAAGACTGGCAAGGATGATCGTTTCGACGATAAGAGGGACAAGTTCTGGTCGTTCCTCGGATTTTGGGTGTTGTGAGTAGCTACAGACGTAAGCTGGGTGTCATTACTGATGGGTTACAGTCAAATGTTCTGGGTCTGGACTGTATCCATGCCGGTCACTATTCTGAACTCGCCAAAAGTCACTCGATTCAATCAGCCAGACTTTGGAACAGGTTGTGATATCGCTGGTATCATCCTGTGGTCAATCGGTTTCATCATGGAAAGTGTTTCCGACGTCCAAAAGTACAGGTTCCGTACTGCTCACGGTAGCGACGGCGCCGTCTGCAACGTCGGGTTCTTTGCCTGGACGCGCCACCCGAATTACTTCGGCGAGATGCTCATTCAATTCGGTAAATGCTGCTCATTGAGTTTCTTTGGACCGAAACTAATCATGACAGGTATCTTCACGATCGCTGTATCTCCGGCTGCAAACAACTACGTCTCGGGCGGTGCATATGACGCTCTGTACGCGTCTATTCTCGGTCCATTCTTCCTGACTCTGCTGCTCATGTTCGTATCCGGTCTTACACTGCAGGAACGACCTGGCGCAAAGAAGAGATACGAGAAAGGCAACCGATGGCCCGAGTACGAGCAATACCTCCACCGAACGAGCATTCTCATCCCTTTCCCGCCACAGCTATACGCCAAGCTGCCCGTGATTCTAAAGAGAACCGTCTTCCTCGAGTTCCCAATCTATGTCTTTGATCCCGCCAAGCATGCAGACCAAGACAAAGTGCAAGCTAGAAACGCGGAGGAAGGTCAAGCCAGGCCGAGTGATGAGCAAGGCCTTAGAACTTGAAATATCAGATGTTCGATATGATGATACCCCTTTGTTGATCCTCAATCTTTGTATAAACAACATTGTTAGAGCGCTTCGTACCGCATAATCGTAATTCAATATTCGCCCAAAAGGCATGCCCAAATCAAAACCATCATCCGATTATGTGAGATCGTCATTGGGACATCAAAACTTTAGGTGTAGGGTAACAAGCCAAAAGGCGGTTTCTGTGTGTTCTATGCTAGATCTGTGTACCGACGTAGTCTGATGAACCACACGTCGCCTGCCCCTGCGTTAGGGGTGGCAAGAGCTCCAAGACTACAGATCCCAGCAATCCTCGCGCAGCGCATCTCTCGCCAAAGCTTCCACCGACCTCCGAGCAAGCCGTGTCCATGTCGGCGATGACATGTGAGAATGCAATCACCAGGTCGAGCAGTGGGATACAGCCCGCTTAGTCAGTCGCTGGGCGAATCAATCCACCCGGCCTTATCGCGCGAACATTGAAGATCACCTCACGCCATCGCATAAACCACACCCACGGGACGATGAGAAGAGTCAAAACCATCGAAATTTGTAACTCATGCTCGCATCTTTCCTTGGCTCGTCGTCTTAGTTGGACGACTAGCAGCCATGAGCCTGCTGGCGCCTGTTTCCAACTCGGAAACTACTTCCATCCCGCGTCGCCAATCGATTAGAGCACCTGGAGATGCGATTGCGTCATTGCGTCACTCTGAGATGGCCTGTTTGTAGGACTGGATGGGTGAATATAAGAGCCTGAAAACGCGCTTCGCCCTGCCGTTCGACCACCCTAGCATATCCTACATCCTTGACACCAATTCTTTGTCATCTCAACGAGACAACATTTGTTTTCACAATCATCGCGAAAGCTAAACCATCAGAATGACTACTACCCCAATCCACTCAACTGGCCGCGGAGGTATGCCCTGCATGATACTTCAATATGCAAGAACAGGAAAAGCTGATCGCTGACGCAGGCGCCGGCAACATTGGCCCCGATACCAACGTCTACACTGATGGAGGCATGGTTCGCGAGGGCGTTCAAGGCGACTCTCTCGATGGAGATTTCTCCACCGGCCGTGGGGGAGCTGGCAACATCGGAAAGTCGCCTCGCGTTGGGCCGCAGTCTGACGAAGGTCGTCGCTCAGTAGACATGGTACCTGAAATCAACCAGCGCAACCCGCAAGACGAGTTTCACACCGGCGTACGTCATGTTATATGAGTAATAGCAGCCTCAACTGACATAATTGTAGCGAGGTGGAGCCGGAAACGTATACAAAGAAAAGCATGGCGGCCACAGCCAGTCACCCGACCGCAAGGGATTGGGCGACAAGGTCAAGGAAGTACTTCATTTGGACAAGAAGAAGGAACATGAGCCATCTCCTTTGGCACAGAACACGACGACGAACTAGATATGATACCCAAGTCAAGCGACTTTCCTGGAGGACTGGTAGTGGTATGAGCGTTGGACATCGATGATACCTCAGGCTATAATCTCGACTATGAGACAGCCTTGTTTTCTCTTTGGTAATTAATAGACACAGACACTCTCTCAACCATGTCTTTAAGTTTTGTATGACCTACCTGGATTGATGTCTGCATCGTGCCTGACTATGATGGTGGGATGAACACTAGCGCGGACCACGTGGGGTAGTCGCGATCGCAAGTCGCGTCATTGGGCTCCAGAAAATCCACCAAACTTCACCCTTCCACAACACCTTTGCGCAGCATCACAATGAGTTCCAGCGAACATGATGCCGAGGCCCTCGTGCACTCCGATGACCCAGGTCACCCCGCGAACCACATCTGCACGCTCTGCGCAAAGTTTTATAGCTTGGGCTGGGTACGATGATCTCCAGGCGTCAAGGGGACGCGAATGAAGACACGGTCGAGTGATGGCTAACACGGAGATTCCGCCAGGTGACAGGCACTGGCGGAGGAACGAGCATACGCCATGAAGACAAGATATACATTGCGCCTAGCGGCGTACAGAAAGAGCTCATGAAGCCTACCGATATGTTTGTTATGGACTTCAACAGCAAAGAGTACTTGAGGAGACCACAGGTATATCGCGCGATGTTAGACCATGGGAAGATGGCTAAGAAGCATTTAGGTCCTTAAACCCTCAGCGTGCACGCCTCTCTTCCTCGCAGCCTTCGAACGCGGCGCCGGCTGCTGCATCCACACACACTCGCAATGGGCCGTCCTCGTAACCCTCCTCGTCGAGCGCGATTTCGGAAAAGACGCGTGCTTTGAGATCGAAGAGATTGAACAGATCAAGGGCATACCGAAGGGAAGAGGGAAGCAGGGTAACCTAGGCTACTATGACCGTCTGCGTATACCCATCATCGAAAACACCGCGCACGAAGAGGATTTGAGGGAGAGCTTGGAGGAGGCGATGGAGAAATACCCCGATTCGTACGCGATTCTTGTCAAGAGACACGGCATTTACGTGTGGGGCGATAACGTACACAAGGCGAAGACGCAGTGCGAAAGTATTGATTATATTCTGCAGTTGGCAGTGGAGATGAAGAAGCTAGGTCTCCCTTGGACAAAGTGAAGACACAGCAAAATTCAGGCGTAATGCGTTGCGTACACGAGTGGGGTAAACATGAGCAGCCAAGAGTAGAGTGTGTGTACTGGAGGGAGAGTTTTTTGACCTAGTCTTGAGCCGCCATATCCTCCCCAATCGTTTCGCTCTCGATTTTCTTCATCACGCAAGCGTTTACAGTGATCTCTTTGTTGTTTTCGCATGAAGCCATCAAGTCCTGTCCCTACAATCTGTACCGAGTCGCCCCTACTCACGGAACGCAACTTCGACTCCCTCTCTATGAAACGGCGGCCACGAAACTCGAGTATCAAAACTGCATTTCCCCTGAATCCCATTCGCATGACAAGAACACGCAATCACGATTTTATGTAAATTGGGAAATGTTGACAGTAGACCAGGGATTACCAGTCGTATGATCCATCGCAGATCCTGTTCCATAGGATCGTGGTAGTTTAGAAACTCTTCCTTAAGATTGTTGGAGTATTGATAGGAGGCTTGAGACCTGTCAGCCTCCATGAGTTCTTTTTGAAACGTCAGAAGAGCGCCAATGGTCCTCACGGAAATGGATCGTATCATCGCGAAGTGGGCATTTCGGATTCGATCTCGAAAACGCTTGAAGGCTTTGTAATCGTGGAAAGCAAAAGTATTTTCGCGGTAGAAGACCAGAGCAGCCTCCGAGTAGATTTGTCGGCAGGTACGAGGGAGGCTAAGCTGCCCTAGATTGCTTTTGAAGAGACCCGTTGATGTAGAGCCGTATTTGCGATATCTCAATCGTTTGAGGTTGGGATACACGGTTATACCGCCAAGTGCGTAGTGCCATATCTTTGTGCGGAGTTCGGCTGGTAGTCGCAGGAGAGGAGAGTTCACACTGTTGTCTTGGGCACTGGATACTGTTAGAGAGACATGAGGATCGTTAAGGTCTTTACTTACATCGTCACAAGATGGTCGGACGTTTGTGAAAGATCCAACAAGCCATCCTCTTTTGGCTCTTCGACAGGCATCTTCTTACTTGAGGCGCTTGCTTGATCACAATTCTTGTGGGTTTGAGAAACCATGGGTAGTCTTGCGCCTGTGGTACTTATCGTTCGATTGGAGTTACTTTAGTTGGGTTTGTGACCGAACGGTTCGGTGTATGTTCAGGGAATTGTGTCAGGTAGTGGAGAAAGTGAGGTAAGAAGGAGGTCAAACTTTTGAATAAGAGCTGAAGCGACTAGTGGTTTGAATGAGCTTAGACAGTACTAAGTGCGGCAACTATTCACTACGATGCATTGACACATGCTTCTGTGTCTATGGCTACCTCACTGCACGATGAATGACCCACCCTACTAGAGTACATCAGCTGACGTACTCAAGAAGCCCCCTTGATACTTCAGCTCGGCTCCTTTTGACTTGACTTGGGAATCACTATTCAGTGTCTCAACTTAGAACTGCCACCACTATGAACAAGCCCAAGCTCCCAGAAGAGGCTTCTCAGCCCGTCCCCGAAGCGCGCTACAACATGCGCAAGCGTCCTGCCAAACCGATCATGGAGTCTTCCAAGCGCGTCTATCGTACTCGCGGCGGTCTCGTCTCCTTGCGGAAAACACCAAAAGACCTCGTCCCCATGTGAGCCCTTATGAAGCAGAAGAGTTGCATACAACTAATAGTACCCAAAGCGTCAAGTCCAACACGCAACAGTCTCCCCTTCTCCGTCTTCCCGCCGAACTTCGAAACAAGATCTTCAGGTATGCTTTGGGAGGCGGCCGGTATATACACCGTTGGTAAGAGATATCACTGTACGATGTAAGACATTCACTGACTTCGTACACCCATGTTTAGGCACGGAAGTACCCGCGAATGGCGCCACCTCAACAGCGATAACGACGTCTTCCGGTCAACACCTGCCAACATCGCCCTACCGCGCGTCTGTCGTCAAATTTACTCCGAAACAGCTACTCTAGTATACTCCGAGAACTTGTTTTCCTTTAACAACGTCTTTGAACTCGATCGCTTTGTCGCTTCACGGAAACATGCTCAGCTCGAAGCCATGACAATGATTATGGTTGATATAAGTTGGGGCGCGTTTCAGAGTGGAAGCGAGGCTCTGAAGATGGTGCTTAGGAGCCTGGGTAGATGCAAGGGGTTGAAGAAACTGTATATGGGAGAGCTTAGGGGTCTATGGAGCACCAAGAAGGAGTTTGCTCGTGTGAAAGAAGCGGAAGCTGCAGTTGCAAAAGGCCAGGCAGGTGATATCGAGGTTATATTTGTGTCGCCATACGCATTGGAACCTCTGCGGTGGTCATAGCACTGGTTAGGGACACAGGTCAATCGCTTTGGTTGCGTTCGGTGAGGTGCGCTTGCTTCGCACATTTCAATAGACTATGGTGTCAGGTCATTTCATGCGATCGTACATTGCTTGTAAATGTCATAAGCCCGTGCACACCTAGTCCAGCTCCTTCATTTACCTATTAATCTGCCAGTCTTCTGCCTTCTACCTTCATCGAGAACACCTTACCATACCTTGATCGGCAATCAATACATCCAATAGACTCAACCAACCAAATCAAACCAACGGAGTTTTCATGGAGGATTCAGGAGAACTTCAGGACATAACCTGCCTGAGTACTTCGCATGCTGAGCGCATACGTCGGTGAGTTCAAGAGTTCGCACATCCGCTACAACTCACTTACAGTCTGACAGAACCCAAGAGAACCAGGCAAACTCCCCTCTCCTCCGTCTTCCACCTGAGCTTCGTAACATCATCTACGAGTATGTGCTACGTATGAATCATCCGATAGAGATGATAAGAACAGCGATGAGGGACCGAGCCGGCCCCAAGCGACATCTTCTCGCCCTCCTTGGAAGCTGCTCGCAGATAAACACAGAGGCCGCTATGCTGCCCTACACTCTCAACGTCTTTGCCATGACGGGTTTTAGTTCCAATGCATGGAAGCTACTCCATCATACCGGCCAGAAGCAACTACAGGCTATTAAGAGGATGCAACTTAGGACAGCTGTGGGGAGTATAGTCATGGGGCTAGAGGACGATATGGCCTCTTTAAGGGGCTTAGAAATGATTGAGATACGGGACAGCCATGGCCGGTGGAACGAGGATCTGATCCGACGGATAAATATGCGTTTGCCAGGCGTTGTTATTTCTAAGAGTGAGGCGTTTCCTTAGAAACCACTGAGAGGTCTTCTGGCGAAGAGACCCTCAGGCTCGAGCGCGAAAGACAGAGAAGAGGACCTCGGGAGGTAGGGGAAACTGCCTAGGGAAGTTAGACATCGAGTATTTGTGCTACCTACCTATGTAGGTACTCTTAATGCCTGAGTAACTAGGTAGGGCCGAGTAACGATGCAGTCAAGAGACACATAACTTGATATATGGCTTGTTGAATCGAATGAGATCGAATGAGATTCAAACAGACTTCTAAATATGCGATAGATATGAGGATGAACCTGCACGATATCGCGGCGCGAATGACATTCGCGACAGCCCCTGTTAGCTACGCATTGCGTCATCAATCCCGGCACGCGCTAACCAAAGTTAGCATTCCTGCGCGGATGTCGCCCATGCCTCGTACAATTACCTACGAAGCCAGAGAACATGCCTCACTGGCCGCAAATGCGTATCTTTCCCGAGCTACTATAATGCACGTGGTTCGAGAAGTATGAGTCAAAGTTTCATAGCTTCCAAGGTCTACAGAAGACCGGCTCGCAGTTACCACGCCTGCTACTGACTCACCATTCTTGCGCCTCTGTGTCTTCTCAACAGATTATGTTGGTTCAACTTGCAATCTACCCGGTGAGTCTTGTTGGTCATTTAATGGCCGGACGCAGTCCTGCAGGCGAGTCACCACTACTGCGTTCCTGGTTCTCCCAGCCAGCGCGAACCGCTAGTGAGTATGTCGAGTGTAACCATCCACGGAATTCCAAAAGAGAAAGAGTCATCTCCAACTATATGAGATTTCTTAAACCCTATCACTGCAACCATCACTCATTCCTTGTATACTATCTGCATCTTCAGATATGTCGACAAGCAACTCTACCCACCGGAGTAAAACTCCATCGATGGCTACAGCCCAGTCGGCGAACACCTACTCGACGCAGTTGCGATCCCCGTTATACCGCCTACCTCGAGAACTTCGCGATGAAATCTACGAATGCTATGCAAGCGGTAGGCGATCATACGAGTACAATAAAGACACGCATAAGTTGCGCTATCGGGATGCATCTGCGCGTACGGAAAACCTTGGCTTGCTAGCGACTTGTAAGATTGCGGCAAGAGAGATGGGACAAATCGCTTTTCAAAAAGCCGAGTTTAGCACACGGCGCTCTGCGTATGATGGATCAAAATTCGAAGAGTTGCATTCCAAGGCCGCTCGCTTCCACTACTGTAAGTACGGTACCGTGCTATCATCAGCCCAGAATCTCACTAATGACGCCGCGCTCCAGTGACCAGGCTGGTTCAAACTCAGAGGCAACGAATGCTCGTCTGTGTCGCCGAGTTACTACACCCTTCAGACTTCGACGATATTGACGCGCGTCATCCATACATGGGCACATTTTTTGGCAACATCCTACAAGAAGCGGTCGCTCGGCAATCCGACAAATTGAGACTCGAGATGCCTGTCATCTTGGAGAACGATACAGTCAGTGAAACATTTGTCAACGCCTTGCGATTTGCATTGGTTCTTGCAGATAGACGCGATCCCGACAAGTCCGCGCGGCTCACGGACAAAGTCTTCGGTCCCGGAATATGTTATATCGAGCGCAATCTGGAACGCTGCAACCTGCTCATCCAAGGATGTCACAGTGAGATACTTTCCTGGACGCCTGACCCATGGTGGGTACCCCACGACAAAGATTTACTTCAGATGGAAGCGATGCTCTACTTGACCAGGGATCATCAACCACCTTATCACATGGACTGTGATGTGGACTACTATTGCAAGGAGAACACTAAATACTACTTCTCTGCTGCAGCTGTAGCAATCGACTACTGTAAGTGAAGCTTTCTCATGTCTCGTTCCCGTCATCGTAGATGGATCGACATACACGCAATACCCGTATCTCACGTTGTGTTCCTTGTTTGCTGACCTTATCTCCAGTACAAAGCCTCCCGCCAAAGCAGTGGCTGAATCTACGCAAGATCGTCTTGAAGGAAGATCGCGTATCTCTAAATCGTGCTGCATGTCATTCACGAGGGTTGATACCATTCTGTCGTAGCTCCCCCACCTTACGCATATCACAACATATCGGACTTTTTGATAGTCTGCTTCCAAGAATGACGGAAAAGCCCCGTAGGCGGCCGTACATAACAGGCGGCCAATGCTTGACAGCGATCATTCCATGGATCGAGGAGACTATGTCGCTTCCCACCTACGGCATGCCTGCCGGTGCGTACCAACTCATCATAGATGGTAGCACGAACGAGGCCGCTCAAGCATTCGACACCATCAAGTATGCCGCAGCCTTGCAGGAAGCCATGCTCGAACAAGCCCGACAAAACGGAGTGCAGCCTACCTCATGGCTCCAGGAAAATGGAAGATACGATACCTTTCCGTTACCATGGCACCTACCGGCAGGCTTGCCGGAAACTGTCCGCAAGATGGTGAATGGAACGTCAAACATACGATTCACAGGATCTGTAGGCGACTTGTGGGATGCGGATCTTATGTCTTTGAAGGTGAAAGACTGGAGTCAAAGGGATTGGCGGATAGAATGGGACGATGAGGTCTTGATTCGCAGCATAGAGACTTCAATGTATGCGGACATGTGGGCGTGGTATGGGTTTCAGTCATAGAATCCCCAGAAGAGCTTTGCATAGTGGAAGGATTTACGCAGTTCTATCTCCAGCTCCAGCAACAAGTAATGAGTCGGTGCTATCTAAAACATGCTTTTCTCTCATCTTAGAGCACACTTTCTTAGTGGTTGTGACCCCTCCGTTGCTCTTACCACTAGTAGCCAACTCATCGATTATCTACAACTTCGCCACCTCCCTCCCCTCCAACAACCCCTCAATAGTCTCCCTCCACACCTCCGCCGCCTCAGCACTAATAGCATTAAGATCATAGCTAACCCCAAACCCCACAATACCCTCCGCACTAGTAGAGCTACCCACCAAAAACTCATCCTCCCTCGCTCTAACCCCAATCTTCACATCGCGGAAGTCCGCCGCAAAGTCCCTCTCCCCCAAATTCTGAACGTCGTACGTCCCGCGCTTGAAGAACGCAGCTAGAGGTCCGATGGAAGAAACGCCGCATGTAGCACCAAAACCGGCTGTGCTGGGTGCTAACGAGCCTTGTGGATTTTGGAAAGAAGGTGAGCGACGCGACGGTGGGAGTTTCGCTTCGACGCGTTCGATTTGCGCGACGTAGCCTGTTGCGAGGAGACGGCCTGGTGAGCCTTTATCTAGTATACCTGCTGTACCTGTCTTTCCTTTTCCTTTGAGGCGCTTTTGGTAGACTCGTAACTCGCGGTTCGCATGCTTCGCTACTAGCTTGAAGCGTCCTTCTACGGGTAGATCGGAGGATAGGAAGGGCATTACTATGCCTTCGCTAAAGGCGAGCATGCATGAGTCGGGCGGTGGTGGGTTCACGAAGAAGGCGCGGGGGTTTAGCGGGAAGGACGCTGTGAATGGAGGGTTGTTGGTGGATGGAGACCGTTTTTCGTGGATGGCCATCATTGCTAGGCCGGCGAGGGCGAAGCACCCGGCTCCTATACTGACATTTGCGGAGCGGCATAGGGATATCAGACGTGCTGAGGCGGCGGGCGAAAGGGATGCGGATACATGGCCACAGGACATTGGAGGGCGGGTCGAAGAGCTGTAGTCGAATATCTTGTTGAACTTGGGTTCCAGTGGTGCTGGATCTTCTAGTCTCTTCTCTCTCCGCAATGGATTCGTAAAGGTGGGTGGTAGTCCTCCTTTCTTCACGTGCCGCAACACTCTGATGAGCGCCCAGAACCAGCGCTGTCTCGCTTTGTTGCCTGCGATTGGTGGGTACAGATCTTCTTGGGCGGCTGGCAGGACTGCTTTGATTTTTTCTGGCATACGGAGAGACTCGATGTCTGCTAGGATATCCTGGGATGGTTGGTTAAAGATGCGAACGAAATGGCTGAACCAGCTGTACGCCGAGAGACCATCGGATATCTGGTGCGCAATCACAATGAGGAAGCGTAGCTCATATGTCCCGTCTGGGAGTTGTCGCAAAGGTAGGACATGGAACTTTGATAGACACTTCGTGGGTTCAATGATGCGAGTTACGTTGTAGGCGTGGTGGTACAGGTCTTTCTCATTGACTTCCTCGTACGCTTCTTCGATCCAAACAATGCTCTTCTCGACATCTTGAATGGCAGAATCTTGAGAACTGGGTACATCGACGGCAAAGGCTCTTCTTCCTGTTTCTTGATCATCGATCACTCGAGACAGGAGTAAAGGGTGCTGAAGGCGAAGAGAAGTCCAGGCAAGCGCTATCTTGCGCCTCAGCTCTGATTTCGAGAGCTTGTGTTGGACTGCTAATGTGAAAAGGGCAGTCATGTCTGTTGCACAGTCAGTCGCGTTTCAACCATGCTCGATATGACGAGTAGACTTGTCTTTGGACCATCAAGAAATGAGTATAAGATATTCTGAAGATCCTACATACCTGCCCGGCCACCGTAATACGCGCCATCGGAGTCAAAAGAAGTCTCCACTAGCCCGAGAGGACGCTTGAACAGCTGGGTGCCATCTGCATTTTCTGACAGCTTCCACTCGGCATAGTTTGATGCGTATTTGTCCAACCAGTGGCTCTGCTCTTGCTTTTGTGGTGTCATGACACCTTTTTGGCGTGCAATTCCAGGAAGATGGAGATCATGCAAATTCTTTCGCCACTTCTTGGTGCGAGCAATTGGAAGCCCGAGCGTATGTCAATAATGAAGAGAGTGTATCAAAAGGATAACATATGTACAGATTGAAAAGCGATAGAGTTAGAAGGCGGAGTCGGAATGACCGTTAGATTGTGAGATGAGCGGGTCGGCCAGGTCCGCTCGAGTCATGGACGTTAGTCGCTAAGATGCCGTCATTGCCACGACGATCAGTTGATGGGACCTCACACTCTGATCGCATACGCTGTTGTACGTTGACATGCTGCAACACATTAATACTGTTCATTCTCGAGGGAGCATGCAGTATAATAAACCTGAAAATGATGAAGCTCCTTTCTATGGCGCCGTGTATGTTCCTTCACGGACTGGGTATCGCCAACGCAACAATTTGATCAACCACCCCATCCCACCACACTCTTCTAGACTACATCCTCCATCTCGTCCTCGCCCTCTGAGTCGCCATCACCCGGACCCTCTGGCGCAGCTGCCTCTGCTTGCTTACTAGTATCGCGTTGGTTGTCGAAGACGGCCTGCCGCTTCCAGTTGCTCGCAAAGGGCCCAGACTTGACAAGCAGCGCAATGTCGCCAAGCACCTCCTTGAGATACTGCTCTGGTTGTTTTGTGCGCTGTTTGATAGCCTTCATCGGCCAGTACTGGTATTCGTCGAACAGCTGGTGCAGTACGTCGATGAGGTCGGAACGAGCCATACGAGCCGCCTTGTTCTGCTGTGACTTGGCCTTGGTCGTGGGCTTGATGAAGTTCTTGAAGCGGTTGTTGAGGGTGATGGAGTTGTTGACGTCAGAGACTTCGGTGTCTTTCGTGATGATGGTGGTGGTGTAGGAGCCTTGAATGGCTTGTTTGATGCGCGCGGCGCTGAAGTCCTTGAACTCTTTGGTTTCGAGAGGATTCGCGTTATACTGCCGTGTCGCATGGCCGACGAGGGCAGTCTGTTTGGGGATCGCCTTCTTGTACTTGCTCCGTTTTTGGACGCGCGCATTCGGATCTTGTACACCACCACCATAGCCTCCGTGGCCTCTCCCATAGCCGAAGCCTTGTCCCTTGAACCCTGGCAGATCCTTCTCTGTAAAGATGTATGTGTTGCCCAGTTGCGCTTCGGAAGCGGCTGCAGGATCGAGCTGGAAGGCGGAGGGTAAGTTGGACTTTGCGCGCCAACGATCGTCGAGGAAGACGCGCATAGGCTTGTCCTTGTCGATGCCGCTCGTCGTCGCGAATGCGAGGACTTCGCCGATCTGTATCTGATCGTTGTCGTTGCCGTCGGCAACGTTTTCCCACTTGGACACTGCCTCGTAGAGCCAGTCTGGAATACGCGTGAGCCAGACATCCTGTTGAGGATTGTCCTTGTTGATGCTCATCTCGCCGGTGTCCTCGTAAAAGTCATCGTCCATGAAGCCTATGTCGCCTTCCGCCTTGATTCCAGCTTCTGTCTTGATGCCGTTCATGGTAGCGAGTGTGTGTGTTGTTGCCTGGGGTGAGTTGGTAGAGATGATGAAAGATCGACTGACTGGGGCGCGCTCTTCCCCGACGCGCTTCCGCACTAGCGTGCCAAGCTCTTATCGATAATGCAGCTCTGGAGAGGTCGCGCTTGCCCCACGTCTGCTGCCTATCAACAACCAACAGGCACGACTGAATCTCGTTTGTAGCTACAGAGTGATCCTCTTGTCATCACCATTAATTCTCTCATACCTTCTCAGGTCGAGCTCTAAACGTCTTCTCAACCAATCCAGCTCGTTCAAAACCCCCACAATGGCTTCACAAGCTGTCACCTCGGCTTTACAGCAGATTGAGGCGGCACCGGCCAGCGAAAAGCCCTCTCAGTACACTGCTCTCCTCCAGCAGATCATAGAATCATCCACCAATGTCGCCGCCGATCTGAACGCATACGCACAAACCCTCCTCGATGACTCGCTCGGCATAGTCGTCCTACGACCGCTCCTCGCTGCTTTCGTAGATGCGTTCCGGACTGTCAAGGACGCAGACGCCAGGATTGAAGTTGGAGAGAAGGTCATCACACTATTACAGTCCAAGGGCGCGGGCCAGTATGAGGAGCAGGACACTCAGATCAAGCATGCTCTGGCGGATGCGTTCGAGCAGAACGAGGACTTCAGACGGTCAGCGCAGACGCTCGCAACCATAAACCTCGAGTCAACACAAAAGTCTGTCTCCGCGGATGACAAGGCGCAGGTCTGGATCCGGATAGTGCGGTGTTACCTGGAGGAAGACGATCCAACGAGCGCCTTCACACATCTGAACAAGATCAAGAACATCATCTTCAACGTACAAGACAAAACCACCAAGGTTATGTTCCAATTGAGTCAAGCCCGCATTCTCGACTCGCAACGGTCCTTCCTTGATGCTGCCCAGGGATACTACACCTTGAGTAACGAGCCAGTTGTGGACTCTGAAGAGCGCGACAACTTTCTTGGGAAAGCAATCATCTGTGCAGTCCTCGCTCCTGCTGGTCCGCAACGAGGTAAGATGTTGGCCAAGCTGTACAAGGACGACCGAGCCAGTTCCGCCGACGACTACGCCATCCTCGAGAAGATCTTCCTGAACCGCCTCCTCACACCTGCCGAGATCAACGCCTTCTCCGCCAAGCTCGAACCTCACCATCTCGCCCGGGCCGCTGATGGCTTGACTGTGCTCGACAAGGCTATCCTGGAACACAACTTGCTCGGCGCATCGAAGCTCTACAACAACATCGGATTTGATCAGCTGGGTGAACTACTGGGCATCGACGCTGAGAAGGCCGAGGACTACGCGGCAAAGATGTTAGAGCAAGGTCGACTTGCCGGTTACATCGACCAGATCGACCGATACGTCTTCTTCGAGGGCGAGGCCAGTGGTGAGCGTAAGACAGGGCACGCAGAGCGCGTTGTCGGCAAAGAGCTACGGAAGTGGGATGCCAACGTCACAGGCCTTGCAGAGGAGGTGGAGAAGGTCACGTCGATGATCCAGAACCAGTATCCCGACTTCTATGCAGCGCAGGTGGTGCACTAGTGTCGGATCGATGTTACCAGCAGCGATGATGAGTAGGCAAAGCATAAACGGCGTCCGGGATTGCATATACCCAATGTACACTTAGACATGAATACGAGCATGATATCGTACTCCCATTCCTGAGGTATCGCATTCACGTAACAGCCCCGAGGCTGACATGCTCGTGTTATCTGTACATATGATACATTCAAGACGCATCCCGCCTCTCGACGCCACCACTATTGTACACTCTCCTTACCCTCTTGCCCCAACACAGCCTCATACTCTTCCAGACTCTTAACTTCCAAATCACTAATCTTCAAGACTGTGAAGTACTGTTTGCTCATGACATGCTTGACATGTCTCCGTCTCCTCTTAGTCTTCTCCTCTACCCTCAACGGCTCAGTCTCTACACCCACAACCCGCGCTCTGCATGTGAATAACCGCTCGTCCAGATAAAACACCTTCTTCCCACGATCTGCGTTTCCCTTGACAGGCTCCGGGGCTTTTAACGTGTAGTCGCGCGATCCAATGTGTGTAGCGCGGTTCAGACGCAGAACATCGCCTGGTCGTACATGTGGCATTTGGAAAGGGAGGCGAAGCGTGTCTCCGCGAGTGAGAAGGTATGGGCGGCCATGTAGATGTGCGGTTATGTAATGTGCGGGCTGCGATTGTAGGAGGGGAAGGAGCTTGCGGATGGAGGGTGTGAGGGTTTGCGAGAGGATGTCTGAGCGGGCGTTTGGTGAGGCTTTGATGTCGTTTGTGGAAGCGGGGGCTGGGGCGTCTTTAGGGAGAGGCTGTGGTGTTTGAGCGCGCTCTTTGGCTTCGTCTGATATGCGGTGGCCGGATTGGATGAGCGGCTCGGGCGTATTCGATGTGTCGAGATTGTGCGATACGGTTGTTATGCCTGCGCGGCGGATCGTCGGTTGGATGATCGCTCTCGATTCGAAGAGCGCATGGCGTGCGGAGCGGGCGAATAGAGCCATTACTGGGGTTTGTGGGATGCAATGGCTGGGGCGGCTGCTGAGATCAGTATCTTTGGTGTTGCGGGAGTCCGATGTTGAAGAATCCCGCATCGCGCTAGTGGGGGCTAGTGCCGAACTTTTTGGAGGCAAGGCGGCTGGTGGAAGAGACTCCACTCCACTACCACCACCCTTACAGCATACACAGAGGTAGTCGCCGCCATGCCTCAGAACGAGTACATCGAGCGCTTTACGAAGCAGTATGTCTACACCGATCCTGCATCTCGCACCTCGCATCTCGCACCTCGCACCTCGCATCGCCTTCCTCAGCACCAATCCTGCGTCGCGATTTGCGCTTTGCGCTTCATATCTCAAGAGCAGAACACATAACTAACTCTCTCACACCAGGCACGGAAAGCGCTTCGATCATGACGAACGTCAACGGAAAAAGATTGCCCGTGAAGGGCACAATGCCTCGAAGAAGGCGCAAAACTTCCGTGGACTGAGGGCCAAGCTGTACGCTGAGAAGCGTCGCAAGGAGAAGATCCAGATGAAGCAGAAGATCCGCGCACACGAAGAGAGGAGTAAGTGGCATGTACAAACTGGTATGAAGCATACGCTAATCCGATCTCTTAGACGTCAAATCCAACGAAGCACCCGAGCCAGCCACCGACGCCCTCCCCGCCTATCTCCTAGACCGTAGCAACGAGAAGAACGCCAAAGCCCTATCCTCAGCCATTAAGCAGAAGCGTAACGAGAAGGCCGCTCGGTTCTCCGTCCCCCTACCTAAAGTCAAGGGTATCTCCGAGGAAGAGATGTTCTCAGTCGTTAAGACCGGAAAGAAGACTAAGAAGAAGAGCTGGAAGCGTATGATCACCAAACCCACATTCGTCGGACCAGGTTTCACCCGTCGCCCCGTCAAATACGAGCGCTTCATTAGGCCTATGGGTCTGCGTTACAAGAAGGCCAACGTGACGCATCCTGAGCTGAACGTCACGGTTCAATTGCCGATTATTTCAGTAAAGAAGAATCCCCAACAGGTAAGTTCTGGCTGTACGAAGTGCATGTGAGACATATACTGACTTCGTTAGCCCATGTACACCCAACTCGGCGTTCTAACCAAGGGAACTATTATCGAAGTCAACGTATCTGAACTTGGTTTGGTGACTGCTGGAGGAAAAGTAGTTTGGGGTCGTTATGCGCAAATTACCAGTAAGTTCTGACTGTACGAAGTGCATGTGAGACATAGCTGACTTCTTACCTCTAAGATAACCCCGAAAATGACGGTTGCCTGAACGCTGTTCTGCTCGTCTAAGCTTGTCGTATAACAGGGACGAAACGCGAACAATGCATTTGATGGCGTTATGTGGGTCAGCAAAATCGAATTCTTAGGCGTTGCGGCGAGTCACAAGTACGAGGATGGGAATTGGATTTGCTAGGCAGGGAAAGAAGATTACCTAGGTATAGGCCGATGATGCAACTGCGTATGGATATTTTAGGATTTTAGCTAGCAAAAAAAGAATAATGATACCACATTGATCAAGCAAGCAGTCGTGCATCCGAACTCACAAGTCCGTCGTTAGGTCCTCGTAGGGGAAGTTAAACTGCACAGCTAGCTAACACAAGTCGCTAAGATTATTATTAGCTCTCTTTACTAAAAACTAGTATACTACTTAAAATAACTATTAGTTATATTACTACTACTACTTAGCTAAAATAAAGTATAAATAGCTAAAAATTTTACTTATAAATTTTTACTTATATAAACTACTATAAATATAGTAGCTATAGTATATTAAAATTAGCTTTTTTATATAAACTTAAACTAACTTAAGTAAAACTTACTTTATAATAGCTATATAATAGTATAAATTATATAAAATAAAGCTAAGCTTTAATATATTTACTATAATTAGTACTTTAAGTCTAATTTAGTTATCTTTATAGTAAAATAATATTAAAAGATATTAAAAAATATTAAAAGACTTTAAGCTAGTCTTTTTTAGAACTACTAAATAATTTTAATATTAATTTAGTATATATTACTATAGTAATATAGTTATTTTTATTTTAGCTTTATAATAAAGCTAAAGACTTATAAACTAACTCTATACTTACTTATATAACTTTCTTTATACTATAACTAAAAATAATATAATATATAGTAATAAATATACTACTAGCTAATAGAACTAGCTATATTTACTCTCTATTAACTATAATATAATACTATATTAACTATTTAGTAGCTAGTAAAAATAACTACTTATTTAAAAGTAATTCTAAATAACTATTATAGCTTCTATTTATTTAAGTATAGTAATACTTAAAAGACTTTCTATAAATATCTTCTCTTTTCTACTTAATAGTCTATTAAGCTAACTAAAAATTCTACTTAAAGCTCTAATTTATAAGATAATAGTATTATAAATAAGTTTAAAAAAATATAGTTTTATAGTTAGTACTAGTTTATATATAAAAGTATAAATATAAATAGTATAAGTTTTAAGTATATTTATAGTAATATAATTAAGCTAATTTATATTAAATATTTACTTAAGTTTATAAAAAAATATATATATATTAGTAATAAAAAGTTTCTTAATAGTAAGGTTAGTAGGTAATATAATAGATAGTCTTACTTTAGGTAAATACGTTTATAAGACTATAATAATAATAAAATTAATAATAAAATCTTTAATAAATATAGTAGATAATATAGTATTTTTAAAGTAGCTTTTTAGGTATTTTAGACTACTTCTTAAAGTACTTAAAATATTAAGTATTATATTCTAAATAACTTTCTATAAAATAGTTATAAAAATAGCTTTTAAAATAGCTACTTTAATAGCTTTCTTTTTAGTAAACTTAAAGTAACTTATAAAAGCTTTAGTAATAGTAGTATAGTAATAAGAAAAGTAATTAATTAGTAAGAAAATAACTTATTTAAGCTTTAATTAAATAGTAAAGTAATATAACTAGTAATAAGATTAGTATCTAACTTATAATTAGTAAGAGAACTTATAATAAGTAAGAATATAGTTAAAAGCTTATTTAAGTGTTAGCTTTAAGCTACTTATATCTTTAGCTTAATTTAGTATATAAATATATAAATATAAAAGATAGAAAAAGTATACTTTTACTAGACTTTTAGTATATATATTCTAACTATAAAGCTTTAAAATATATTACTCTATTAGTAATAAGTATATATAATTAAATTATAATTTTCTTATAAAGTTCTTTTATAAAGTATTTAGTATTATAATTTTTTTATAAAGTATTTAGTATTAAAATAGCTATTTTATAGACTTAAAAAATTTAGAAGCTTTAACTATTTTAGAAGTAATAGTACTAAAGCTTTAAGCCTTAGCTTACTTAATACTATACTTTTAAAAGTAAATAAAAGATTTAGTTATATATTCTTTAAAGTACTAGTAATAGTTCTTACTTTTTTAAAATTAGTAGCTTTTTAAGCTATAAGTATTACTACTTAAGATTTAAATTTCTACTTAATAATATCTACTATAATAATATAGTTTACTAGTACTACTATATAAGCTAAAAACTTAATTTTAAGTAATTTAATAAAACTTAAATAAAAAGCTTTTATACTACTAACTTTACTTTTAATTACTTTATATAACTTATTTATATAAACTTAGTTATATACTATTTACTAGTACTATTATTTATACTAAAAAATACTTAAAAAATATTATAAGTATAAAAGTAAAATAAAAAAATAATTATATTTATTTTATTAGTAAACTAATAATTCTATAGCTTATAAACTAGTTCTAAAAAAGTAAGGTTTATTACTAGTATACTAAAAAATATATAACTAAAGGTTTTAGTACTTTAGAAGTAAATAAGCTAAGACTTAGAGCTTTAGCGCTACTACTTTTAAAGTAGTTAAAGCTTTTAAATCTTTTAGACTAGCTAAGAAGCTATTTTAATACTAAAGTACTTTATAAGAGAATTATAATATAATTATATATACTTATTAGCTTATAACTAATAAAGTAATATATTCTAAAGGTTTATAGTTAGAATACGTATACTAAAACTTTTCTTAGTAAAAGTATGCTTCTCTTATTCTATAAGTGTAATAGTCTTAGGCTTTACCTAAGTCTAGGCTAGAATAAAGAAAGTATAGGTAAGGTCTAGACTTACTATATAAATCTCTAGATTTTATACGTAGCTTTTTAAGTTTTAAGCTTTATAATATTTTATTAATACTTAGTATATTCTAACTTTAAGGCTAGTCTATAATATTTATAAAGCTTCTTTTTTACGCACTATATATAAGTTTAGAGATAGACTAGCTAGGCTTAAGAAATAAAAATAGCTAAAGACGTAACTTTATAAGTAATTCTAAACTAACTATAATAACTAACTTAAGACTATATAGAAGACTACGCTTTATTTTAAATACTCTAGATTTAAAATAAATATCTTACCTAATACCTTAAGACCTTAAGTACGTAGTTTAATACTACGCTTTTTTTTAGTAATACTCTATAAAAAAGAAATGCTACTTCTACTATAGAAGTACTTATTAGTAGTTTTAGCGCTAGTATAGACTCTTTATTTTCTTCTTCTTCTTTATCTATATACGTAGATAAGTGTAGGCCTCTTTAGATAAAGAAGCTGTTATAGATTAAACTAGTAACTTCTTTCTAATTAGGTCTAGCTCTAATTAAGTAAGAAATATTAAAACCTTTGCGTACACTTGCCTAGATAGACCTATATGTAGAATCTTACTTTTTACTTAACTTAACTCTTACACTATTCTACGTTGCCTATATATCTAAGATATAGATATCTACTTCTCTTACCTAGTCTTATAAAAGCGTAATATCTAGAAACATTATATAATATTGCGAACTATTATTAAATAAGCGCCTAGAGTCTTACTAATACTATCTAAATTAAGTAGTAAGTCTATAGCTAAGAGATAATTATAGTAATTATAATACTACTTATACACTATAGAATATATAAGTAGAGTAACTAATATATACTATTAGAAGCTCTTTATTAGAGTACTTAGCTACTAAGAAGATAAGTATTATAGAACTTTACGCTTTATTACTAAAAGTATTATAACGTAATAGAAAGAAGATTAGCTTACCTTAACTAGAGTAAGTAGTTAAGGTAAATCTATATATTATACGTTAAGTACTAAGACGTATAATAAACTACCTACTATTATAGTAAATAAGTATTATAAAGAAAATACTCTATAAATAACTTTTATTCTTTATCTCTAATAATAGAATAATATCTTTCTAGAACGTATCTATGTCTAGACGCCTAGTCTTCTATTTAGACCTATCTCTAAACGCTATCTAAAACACCTAGAATACCTAGAATACTATAGTCTAGAATACGCTAGCGCTACGTAAAATCTAGTAATCTAACTACTACTAAAGCAGCTTTCTAGACCTATACTCTCTACCTTCTATAGTAGAAGAGGTAACTAGCTCTAAGCTAGAAGAGCCTATAACTTGTAATAAACTTACTCTCTATATTAAGTTAGATATCTAAAAGAACTATATTAAAGTTATTAATACTAAGAATATAGAGATTATTTATATATTACTATAATCTAGCTAATAGCTAGAGCTCTAAACTATTAAGAATAACACTAACACTAATAGCTTCTAATACACTATTATAATAGACTAAGACTTTAAGAAAGGCAAAGCCTATCTTAAAGAGAGTAACTATATTAATAATATATCTCTACGCGTTACTATCTATAATAACTCTTATCTTATAAGAGCT
Organism: Alternaria metachromatica; assembly: GCF_023757995.1. NCBI lineage: Eukaryota > Fungi > Ascomycota > Dothideomycetes > Pleosporales > Pleosporaceae > Alternaria > Alternaria metachromatica. Next base: position 787,159 of record NW_026055504.1, read on the forward strand.
ATTACTATATACCTATAATAGTTTTACGCTGCCTTTATTTATATAATAATTATAATTAGAATACTTACTAAAGGCTATAACGTACTTTAGAAGTAGGTAGTAATTCTATCTATAACTATACTTTGCAACCTCTATAAAGAAAAGCTTAACTATATCTAAAAGCTTAAGTAATAAGTCTATCTTATCTAAAATAAAATACTAGTTCTACTTAATAATCTTGCTATAGAACTTAAAGCTATTACTAAAAATTATAATAAATTACGCCTTCTTACTAAAAAGCTAAACTAGACTATTAATAATTAGTTAAAGTTAATTAACTACCTTAAGAAGCGTAACCTAGATAATAGTAATAAGCTTAATAAAGTCTATAATAAACTTATTACTAAGACTACTAAGGTAGATAAACTCTATAAGAAACTTTAAGTATAGAAGGCTCTTACTAATACTAAACGCAACGCTTTTACTATAGAAAAGAAAAAGGTAACTTAGTACTACGTTAACTACACTAATAAGAACGCTAACTACGTGTTTTTATAGAAGAAATATAATAAAGTAAAGAAAAGTGTAAGCTATCTCTAGCGTAAGTATAACGCTACTATAACTAGGCTATAGTTTTATAAACCTAACTATTATCTCTTTATAATTCTCTAATAAGACTATACTAACTACGCTATCTATAAAGAGTACTACTATAATAACACTAAGTATAACTACTATAATAACATTAACTATACCTATTATAAGAATACTATTAATTAGTTTAAGCGCGCTAATACTCTACGCTATAGTAATATTAATAAGCGTTTCTACTATAATAATTCTCTAGAGCGTCTACAACCTAGTGTATCTAAACGCTAGTAATATAATAACTTTCTTAAGTGCTTATAGCATAATAATACTTCTAAGCGTTTCTAACGTAATAATCTATCTAAGTAATAAAATAGTAGAGAAAATACACTAGTAGCTAGCCTATATAGTTAGGCTATATTATTAGTTAAAGGCTTAAATAGAGAAGTTAGCTTCTATCTTTCTAATATTACTATCTTCTATAGTAAAGATAATAATAAAGAAGACTATAAGAAGTAGAGGCGCTTTATAGTAAATAAATATAAGACATACTATAATAATTATACTACTATAATCTACTTAGAATTCTATATTTAAGATAATGCGTAGAACTTTATTTAATATAAGATTAAGAGTACTAAAGATTTCTTAGATCTTCTTAAGGCTTTTAATTACTACTTTAGCGCTAAAACCTATAAGAAGAAAATAGAAGCTAAGTCTACTCTTTATAATAACTTCTTTATATAGAAGAATAAAGAAGTATTTACTATCTAGAAATAATACTTTATAAAGATTTATATAATTCTAAAGAAGTTAGACTAAGAGATAATCTTCTACGCCTATTAGTTTCTCTAACTAGGTCTTACTACTACTACTATAGTAGGTTCTACCTATAATAAGACTCTTATTACTTTTCTAAACTAAGTATATAATTATAATCTTAATAATAAGAAAATTAACTACTACTTAGTACTAGTTACTTTAGCTACTATAAAGTAGTCTATAGATTATAACTTATAAAAGACTTAACACTATTCTCTAGGTAACTAATTACTAGAGTATAAGCGTAGATCTACTTAAATAGCTAAGCGCTTTACTAGATTTAGGTAAATAGACGCGTAGTATAATATCTTATTTAAAAATAAGGCCTACTTTAAGTATAGTAATAAGATATATTAGAGTAATAAGTGTACTAAGATTACTACTATTCTCTTTAACTAGATTAAAGGCTTAACACTTAATATAATAGATACTAATTTTACTAATAATAAAGGCGCCTCTACTACAGCTAGTAAAGATAATAACTACTAGTTACTATATATTAAAAAGGTTAATAATAAAAACTATATTTTAGGCTTAGATAATAAGTAACGTAAGTAGCGTTTTTAGACACTTCTAATTAAAATTGTAATTAGAAGCTACTATAGAGTAAATTACTAAACAAAACACGTTACTAGACTAACTACTATTTCTAATTAGAAGTAGCTATAATAAAGGTACTTAGAGCTAAGCCTTCTATTTATTAATAAATAGTGTACGTTTCTACTACTATAGTACCTAGAGAGTCTAGTTTAAAAGGCCTCTATTCTTTAAAGTAACTTAACTTTAAGTATTAACTTAAGACTATAAGTAAATAGAAGTCTATAGTTAGTCTAGTTAATATAAGTGCTAGCGCTTACTTTATTAGTAGGTAATAGGTAAAGAATTACTATATAGTAACTATATAGACATCTTTTATATAGTTATCTCTAGCTAATAGCTCTATTATTAAATTACTTATATAAGCTATTAAACTTCTAGTTAAGTATAGAACCTATATTAGCTCTATTCTATGTTACGTAGCTAATATTAGGTAATATAACCTTATTCTTAGAATAAATTAGATAGACTAATATAATATATTACTAGGTTTTAGCAAAGTACATTCTATAACGTTTAACGCTACTTATTACTATCTTAATTATCTTAAATATAGTATTACTAAAACTATATATAATAATAAGTAGCTGCTAGATAGTAAGATATAAAAGACAGACCTAACTACTTCTATTATAATAATTAGTGCTTACGTAGCTTACCTTAACGCAAAGTAATATTCTAATAAGATTATCTAGGTAGAACTCTAATACTAGAAAAGACTAAAAGAGCTACCTAATAAGAACGCTTTTAAGTTATTTTGCGATAATATTATATAGTATACTACTATATTCTAAGAAGACTTTAATAAGTATATAAAGAAGTATAATAAGCTAAATATATTAGATAAAGAGCTCTATAAGCTAGTCTCTAAGTAGCTATATATAAAGATAAAGAATATCTTTAGCATTTATCTTGCTAATAAGCTACTACTATACTAGCCTAGTATTAACTACGCTATTAACGTTAAAGAGAATAAGCTACTCTAACTTTATATTTATAGACTTACCTAATAAGAAACTAAAGTAGTAAAGGTATATATTAATAAAATAATAGATAAGAGCTTTATCTACCTAAGCGTATTACTATATATATTACTAGTTCTTATTATTAAGAAGCTAGAGAGTAGACTTTATATTTATATTAACTATTATAGCTTAAATAGCGTTATAAAAAAGAACTATAATACTTTTCTATTAATTAAAAAGATACTAGTAAGAATATTAAAGATTAAGATTATAAGTATTATAGATATTATTACTACTTTTAACTCTATATATATAAAAGAAGGTAATAAAAAAAAGATAGTATTCTAAACTTAATATAGCCTATACAAATATATAGTTATACTTTTTAGTTTATATAACGCTCTAGGTATATTCTAGATATTTATTAATAAGACTTTAAGAAAGTACCTAGATAACTTCTATAGCGTATACCTTAATAACGTACTTATTTATAGTAAGAATAAAAAGAAATATAAGAGCTACATCTTAAAAGTTTTATAGAAGATTAAGAACGCTAGTATATATCTAGACGCTAAGAAGTGTTAGTTTAAAGTTAAGTAAGTTAAATATCTTAGGCTTATTCTTACTACTAATAGTATTAAGATAGACTCTAAAAAGGTAGATATAGTGTTAAACTAGTTACTTTCTTAGATAGTAAAGAACATTTAGTTATTTTTTAGTTTTACTAACTTTTACTAACGCTTTATTAAAGGCTTCTTATATCTTACTAAGCTACTTATAGCTTTTATAATAAAGAATCTAGACTTAAGAAAAGCATTTCTCTTAGTATCTAACTCTACTACTTATTAGGCATTCTATAATATTAAATAAGCTTTTATAAAGATAGGTATACTTACTTATTTTAATTCTAAACTAGAATTCTAGCTAAAGACAGACGCTTCTAACTTTGTTACTACTACTATTCTCTTCTAGATAAGCTCTAAAGGCGTACTTTATCTAATTACTTTTTTATCTTATAAGATAATGCTAGCTAAGTATAACTATAAAATCTATAATAAGAAACTTCTTATAATTGTATAAGCGTTTAAGAAGTAGAGATTTAAACTTACTAGTACTAAGAACTCTATTAGAGTTCTGTTAGATTATTAAGCCTTATAGATATTTATAGAAAGCAAACGCCTTAATTACTACTAAGCTTAATAGGTAGAGTTTCTTACAGAATTTAACTTTTAGATTAAATACTAACTAGGTAGATAAGAAACTAAGTCTAATACTCTTATCTATTACTCTAAAGACCTGCCTAAAAGCTATAATAATATATAATAGAAGTACTAAGTATAGATTATTATTAAGCCTAATTAGGTTAACTCTAAACTTAGAATAGTACTTCTATTATTTAAGAAGAATAGAGGTAGTTATTACACTATATATCTTACCTACTACTTCTCTAGCTAAAGCTCTAATAACTTTATTTACGTAGCTTAAATAATATACTAACTAAGTAAAAAAGATAATATTAGTAAGTCTTATACTAAAACCTTCTTAATAATAGCCTCTCTTACTATTAATAATGTTAACTCTAATAATAAAGCTAATAAACGCTCTATTATTAACTAAGATAATCTATAGTCTACTATTAAGCTAAGTTATAATAAAGAGAAAGATAGTATCTTTAAAAAGCTTATTAAAGTAAAGAAGAATAAGCTAAGACGTATTCTATATAATTTAATCTATAGTAGTTATAAAGTCTACTTAGAGCTAGAAGACTATAAGCTTATTAATAATCTTCTCTATATTAATAAAAGAGTATATATTTCTAATATTAATAATCTCTACACTTGCGTTATTAAGCAAGTACATTAAATGTTCTATAGAGATTATAGTAGAAAATATAAATTATACTTACGTTTATTATAATAGTATTATTAGCTAAAGATAATAACTAATATTACCTAATATATACAAAACTATATAGTCTATAAATAAATAAAAAGCTATTATAATAGTAGATATAGTTTACTTTATCTATTACCTATTCTAAATAGGTATTAGTTCTATATCTCTATAAACTTTATAACGTATCTCTTTCTATACTATTATAATAGCTAGATCTTTACTAATATTCTTATTATTATTAATAAGCTTACTAAGAAAAAGAAGTTTATTCTAATAAGCTCTCTTACTATTAACGCTCTTATTTAGGCCTTTATTAAATATATATAGTATAAGAACCTCTCTAGGCCTTAGAGACAGAGCCTACTACGTTATGTCTTATAACATTATACTATATTATAAATAATAAATAAACAAACTTTTAAGCTATTAAAACTAAGCCTAAACTTAAACGCCTCTTACTACCTACCTATACTTTTCTTTCTTACACTTTTACAACAAAGACTTATAATCTATATTAACTTATCTATTACTACTAATATTATATAGATAATACCTAGCAGCACTACTATATTACACGTAATCTCTCTTAAAAGCGAGCACTACTACTACTTCTATTATAGTCGCAATTGCCTAAAGGCTTAAGAAAATTCTAGAATTAGTAGTAGTAATATATCTATAGTGCTACAAAAGAGCTATATATTCTCTATAGTCTAATACACTAGCTAAATACCTTAGAAAGATCTTAAATACACCTATAGTCTATTAGACTAGTTGCGTATTCTACTACAAGCTTGTTAATAAGCTATTAGTATTACTCTATTATCTAAATTGTCTATCTTACTTATATTATTAGCCTAATTATAGGTTTATAGTTATTGTTATTATTATTATTAATTACTATAAAGCCTATACATAAACTACTTAGAATATAGAGGTAGGTAGTATAATAGTAGAGAGAGTAAGAGACATCTCTACTTCTATCTTAAAAAGCTTCTCTACTATAGTTAGAATATATAGTATCTAATTCTAGCGCTAATAGATAAGTACTTTATAGCGCACAAAGTTCTTCTAATAATTAGTCTACCTAAGACTCTTACTAGTAGTAATAAAGTCTTACTAGCGTATATACTATACTCTAGTATAAGCTTTAAGCGCTATAGAATTGCCTATTAGCATAATAAAGATAGAGCCTAGGCAGCAAACGTTAACACCTATAGACTTATTAGATATATAGCGTACTAACGCACAATCTATATTAAATCTAGAAGCTAGCCTAGTATAGTAGCGTACCTAATCTATTATCTCTTTAAACTACTAGTTCTTAATAACATAGTTTATAAGCTTAAATTTACTAAGCCTATACTTAGTAATAACTATAGTAGTCTTAGTTGTAGTAGTTATAGAATAGCCTACACGCGTCTTAGAAATAACAAGAGCTCTTATAGATAATATAGTTACTATATTAATAGATAGAAAGAAAGAAGATATAGAAGATATAAAAGATATAGAAGATATAGAAGATGTAAAAGATATAGAAGATGTAGAAGATAAGAAAGATAAGAAAGATAAGAAAGATAAAAGAAAAGAGGAAGAGGTAAGTAGAGAATTTTGCTTTTTATAACTATAGCTAAAGAGTCTAGTATAATTACACGTATAAGACTCTTCTACTATCTTAGAATAGCTATTACGTAATAGATTTAGAGTTGTTACTAACTAAGAGTTATAAACTACTATACCTTACTACCTTTCTACTCTGCAGCCTTGTTTTAGAAATAGGTTTAAATACTTCTTAGATATTTATTACTATTTCTCTATAGTTATAGCTCTCTCTATCTTCTACTTCTATATAGAGCTTCTAAGAAGTAATAAGATATATATATAACTTCTAAATATTCTTCTAAAGATATATAGAACGCGTAGATACTCTACTACACTTCTTTCTCTATAGTTTCTAGAGTAGATTCTTACTTCTTACCTTTATACTTTTATATAAGGTTTAAGAGCGTTAAACTTTATAGCTTAGTTTTAATTTCTAGAACTTTTAAAAGAATATATACTACTATCTACTATAAAATAAAGTGTTTAGAAAATACACCTACATTATAATTATATACTATGTTACTTAACTACGTTGTACCTGTATTTCTGCACTAGTACACTTAACAAAGTAATATAGTATAAGAAAGAATACTCTAAAGAGATAGTCTTAGACTATAGTAGTTAATTTACTTTATACTTTTAGAAGTATTTATACTAGCGTTTAGGCACGTAGCCTAAATACTTATTAGCGTTTTACTTATAGATAGATAGTTAGACTAAAAACGCTAATATCTATTTAAAGTAGTACCTTTATGCCTATATTAACTATAAATAGAATAACTAGGCTCTATATCTATCTATTACTAAATTTAAAGCTAACTCTACTATTAGCGCTACTACTAGTGTTTCTCTATTTTATATAATAAAGAGCTATAAGCTATAATTAGAACTTAAGCTACTAATTATCTATAGAGAAAATATATAAAAAGTAGCTTTTATATAGATAGATAAGGCTAAGACTAACTAACTTACGTAATATCTTAAATAGCTATAAATAGAGCTCTATTACTTTATATAGTAGGCATAAGCTAAGTAAGCTAAATACGCGAACCTTAATTAACTACCTACTCTACTATTTAAACCTAGTAATATAGTAATACTAGATACCTATAATATCTACACTATACGTTTAAATTAGTTACTTAACTATAAGAACTATAGGCTATTTAAGATTATCTACTCTATTAATAATATAGTGTATAAACTAGAGCTCTTTGTATAAATAGAAAAGGTATATAATATCTTCTACTTATAGCTTCTTTACTCTATATTAACTAACTTTTTACTAGATTAGACTATTAATTAAGAAGAACTAGTAACTATTTACTCTAACGTTAAAGATAATAAAAACTACGTTATTAAAATAATTAAGAATTGTTATATTAATTCTAAGCTTAAAAATAGTAGAAAAAAGAGTTTCTTATAATATAGAGTTTGTTAGGCTAAATACTTTAAAGGTCTAGATAACCTATTCTAGAAACTATATATAAACCTAGTTAGTAGTTTAAAAGTAGTATATAAGTACTACTAGCTACACTAAGATAAGTCTAAAATACATACGTAATTTAAGATATTAGTAAGTAAATAAGCGCTTATAATAATAATACTTAGTGTATTTACACTATTAGTTACCTTATAGCTAATAGCTTAGCGTAAGTACTTATATAATACCTTAATATAATATATTACTCTATAATTAAGTAGAGTGCCTCTATATTTATATTTTACTACACTATAAAGACATCTTCTACGTAATTAACTAACTAATATATATAGACTTTAGGCTATACTCTATTTTAATATAATCTAAGATTAGAAGTTAATAGAAGCTCTAAATAGGCGCGCGTAATAACTACTAAGTAATTTAGCCTTTAGAGAGTTACTAGTTATCTACTATAATATTAATTTAGCTAATACTAGATTATAAAAAGATAGTTAAGTATAGCTTACTTACTAATAAATTAAATAGAGTATACTCTAATAGCTTATTCTCTACCTTTATAACTTCTATATTCTATATTACTACTTAAATTATTACTAGCTTACCTTTAATAACGTATTCTAACTAACTAACTATATTAAGTAACTTATAAGAGCGCGCACTATAGTAATAATACTATATAATAGAGAATAAAGACTAAAATATAGAGAATAGTAGATAAGTAATACTATACTTAGTCTATGTAGCTTTTGCGATATAGACATTTTCTTTATTATTTATATTTATAATTATACGTTGTATAAGGTATTAAAAGTAGTTAAGTGTTAGAACTTACTCTTATTTTAGAGAGAAAGTAGTATTATAGATTAAACTAGTAACCTCTTTCTAATTAGGCTTAGCTCTAATTAAGTAAGAAATATTAAAACCTTTACGTATACTTACCTAGATAGACCTATACATAGAATCTTACTTTTTACTTAACTTAACTTTTATAGAAGCGCTTTAGAGGTAATAAAGCGTACTTCTAAGCTTAGAAGGTAATAATTAAGTATAAGCTAGTAATAGACTAAGAGTTTCTAAAGAATAGAAAGTTATAGTTTATATTTATTAACGCTAAACTATTACTTATAGTCTAGTAGTAGGTTACTCTATACTTTAAGATAAGTAAATATAGTACTTAGAATCTACTAGAGTTTCTTAACTACTTATTATTCTGCTATAGTAATATTTATAGTAAGAAGTAAGCTCTAGTATACCTAGACTATCTATACTAAAGAAAGTGTTAGTTCTTTATAGAATTCTTTATTATCTTTAGCTAGACTTTAGCGTAGATAGATAGGCTCTACTAAGCTAATAAGTATAAGCTAGGCTAGCTTTATAACGCTTTAAATAATTATTACAATAGGTATTTAAGCATCTATTAGGTTAATTATATACTTTCTCTCTTTTATACTAGTGTTTTACGCACTCGCCTATATATATTATACTACTCTTATCTAATCTTATAAAAGTAGTAATTATAATTCTAATTACCTAAATCTATTATTTCTAGCTTAATTTTCTCTATAGTTATAAGCCTAGCGCTTTAAAGTATAGATTTTATTCTCTTTACGTAATAATAACACTACAAATAATATATTTAGACGCTTCTCTAATCTTTATTTAAACTCTCTTCTTATAATAAGTAAGGTAACTAGCTTTCTACAGCTCTCTTTATATTAACTACCTACGCCTATAGTAGCGCTTCTCTCTAATAACTCTAAGTATATTAGTAATACGCGCGCTACTTACTCTCTTCTCTATAAGTAGCTATAAGTAACTATAGCCTCTTAGTAAGCTTAACACTTATTCTAATAAGTAGCGTAATTCTTAAAGAATACTCTACTTAGCCTAAGTAGTTTACGCAGCTTAAATTTAACACGCGCTCTCTAGAAGTATAGAAGAAGATTAACCTAGTAATACTTTTTTCTAGAAATAGCCTTTTTAAAGCTTCTAATTATTCTATCTATCTAGAGAGAGAAACTAGTAAGTATAATAAGAAGGCGCTCTAAAATAAGAAACTAGTAGTGTAGAAGCTTAAATCTACTTTTCTAGTAAGTATCTAAAGCAGGCTTAGAAAGCTTAAGAAGTAGGTTAACGCAACTATTAACCTACTTCTACTACTTCTAGTATAGATTAAGCTAGCTAAGAGCTAAGACTAGTCTTTTTACGCAATTATAAAGTTTCTTAAAATATAACTATAGCCTTATAATAATATAACTAAGAAGTAAGTTAGAGAGAACTACTATACTTACTTAAGTAAGGCTAAGCTAGTAAAGACTAACCTAGAGTAGTAGTACTATAAGTAGAACGCGCTCTATATATACGTAAAGGCTTATAAGCTTTCTAAAGTAGATAGTATACTTACTACCTATAACTTTCTTAATACGCTAATACCTAAAATAGTAATAGACTAGGTAATATAGATAAAGCGTAATATAATTACTACTTAGGCGCTTAGTATAAAGATCTTTACACTTCTATAGCTTAGAATCTTTTTTTTAGCGCTTATATAGTATTAGGCAGCCTACTCTAAGTTATATAGAATCTTTACCTTTATTAGAGAAGCTCTGTCTACTAATAAGGCTAGTGCTAAGTCTAAGTTACTAAACTAGGCTAAGCCTACTATCTACTCTTACGCTACTTTAAAGTCTTAGACCTACTACTAGCCTATTAAAAAGTACTATAACGTACTTACTACTATTAGAGCTAAGTAGTAGCGCTTCTAATAGCTCTTATAAAAGAATAAAAACGTAATTATTAAACGCTTAAGTATAAAGCACTTTAAGAAAGCGCGTATAAAGCTTATTAGTAAGAGATACTCTATTCTAAGCCTTTTAGAAAGCTTGTATAATAATAATAGATACTCTAGAAGTATAGTTACTACGCTTCTTAACCTAGGTATACTTTAGCTAACGCTAGGTATCTACTCTACTATAAACTATAACGCTTACTTTCTCTTAGCTAGCACTATTCTTAATAATAGAGTAGTAATCTACTTAGTTAACTACTTCTCTCTATTATTAGACTTTAAACTAGCTAAGAGCCTTAAGATAGTTAAGGTAGGTATATAGACTTTTTTTATTCTTAGTTATAGTACGCGTGTTCTAAAAGGCTTTATTAAGCTTATAAGTAGTAAACACGTTAATCTTACGCTTACTAGCGTTATAGTTATAGAGTGCTTCTATATTAATATAGTCTTAGAAGCTTGTCTTAATTAATCTAGAATCTAGTACCTAGGTCTTAATAATACTCTTTATACTAGCTTACTAGTAAGAAGTACTATAGTAGCTACTTTGCAGCGTAAGCTAAACCTTACGTTTATAGAATATAAGTTTATTACTATTTATAATACTTTTGTTATAAACATAATATCTAGAACTAGGTCTAGCTTTATCTCTTAGCTGCGTAGTAACTTAAAAGACCTTTAGTATACTTACGCTAGATACTTAGGCTCTAAGACACTTAAGGCTCTTATATATAATACTTAAAGAGTAAGAATTAAAGAGCCTACGCGTGTATAGTGTAAGTTCTACGCTTTATCTTATATAAAGTAAGTTATCTCTTAATAGCTAAAGAAGTAAGCTCTCTAACTCTTTTAGAGAATTACGTAGAACTTTTTTAATATACTTAAAGAGTACTTAGAAAAGAAGTAAATTCTACTTATTAAGAATAAGTATAGTAGTAAAGTCTACCTTTATCTACTCTTCTCTAAGAAGATAGAAAAGATAATAAGAGCTTTTAAGAAGTTTTAAGCGCTTATCTAAACTTATTATTACTTACTTATTATAAGAATTAGCTCTAATAATAATTTTTTAACTAATCTATAGCGTAGTAACTTACGCTATAAGATATAGACAAGAGAGTATAGTATTACGCTAGAGCCTACTTCTCTATACACTTATAAGCCTAATAAAGTAGCTAAAAGAGCTAGATAAGAAATTATTACTAAATAGATTAAGATAAGAGAGAAAGCTAATCTATCTAAGCACCTTTAGATAGAGGTAGCGCTTACTACTACTTAGCTCTATAATATAAGCCTCTTATACGTCTATACTCTACGCTCTTCTAATAAGAAGTTAGAGTAGTAGTTTATAGAATACTTTAGATAGTATTAGCCTAAGCTTATAAAAAGAGCTTCTACTAATCTATAACCTAATTAGAGTAGTATATACGCTTATAGATATTACGCCTATCTCTTAAATAAGAATAGAGTAGCTAGGCGTAAGCTAAAAAGCTTTAAAATACTACTTAGAGAATATATTAGTTATTTAGTAGACTATTAAGCTTCTAATATATATTATATATAAGTTCTATTGCTAAGAGAAGTGTTTACTACGCGTAATATAATATTTAATAAGCTACTCTTTTATAATAGTAGAGAGTAGAAGCTTTCTAAAAAGAACGCTTATATTATAGTTAATATTCTTTATAAGAATAAGTAGAAGAATATAGTAGAGGCTTATAATAAGCTTCTATTACTTTCTTAGTAAGGTAATATAGATAATAGTAAGCTACTACTTAACTAAATAGATAAGCTACTTAACAGCCTATTAGAAGCTTATCTAGAAAAGTTAGATTTTATATAAGTAGATTCTTAGGCTAGAGAGACGTAGAGAGTATGTATAAGGCTTACTAAATAAGCTATAAAACTACTATTACTAAAGGCTACACTAGAGCCTTCTAATATAATAAGTATTACTAAGTAGCTTAGTAATAAACGCGTTAATTCTAGTAAGTACTAGTCTATAGTAACTAGATTAATAAGCTTATTAAGTGCGTAGAGAGATAACTTCTAAGATAATAAACTTCTATTACCTATAGTAATAAATATCTCTTAGAATAGAAGAGTACCTAATAGCCTTCTACCTAATCTACAAAACTTACCTACTAAGCGTAAGTACGTAAAAAAGGTCTATAAACCTTCTATACGTAGAAGTAAGCGTTATCTAGGTAGTTATAATAATTATAATAATCTTAGAGGTATAAATATCTACGCCTTACTATTTAACTCTAAGTAGCTTAATAACTTAGAAACTTACTATAGCGCTTCTAATTAGTTATTAGGCTACGTGTACGTAATACTATATTATATTATTACTACTATAATTATAGATAAGTCTAATAAAGGCTAAGTCTATTAAAATAACTTTCTAGCGCTTTTAATACTTTAAAAGTACCTCTATAACTATCTCTATAGAGATAAGTTTAAAGTAGTAGCGCGTTAGAAGATTAATACACTACTTATAGCTAATACTTAGAAAAAAGTAGAGTATATAAGTAGTAAAGAATACTCTCTACTACTTAAGTAGGTCTTTACGTATAAAGTAGATAAGAATAGCTACTTTATAAAGTATAAGGCACGCCTTATAGTGCGTAGAGATATATAGGCTAAGAATACGCTCTACTTAACTTATACTACTACGCTTACTACGTAATTCTTCTACCTAGTAATAGCTATTACTACTAAATTTAATATAGAGATCTAGTAGCTTAATGTTATAGTAGCCTTTTTAAACGCTAAGATTAGTAGTAATAGACTAGTATACTATAAGCTTCTAAATAGCTTTTAGAGAAAGAGCTACTACGCTAAGCTTAAGAAAGCTTTTTATAGCATGCGTAAGAGCTCTCTTCTCTAGTATAATAACTTTTTAAACACTCTTTTAAAGCTTAGCCTATAAGCTAGTAAGAAGAAGCTTTATTTATACTATAATACTACTTAATACGTTTTTGTACTCTTCTATATAAATAATATTCTACTTATATTTACTAAGTTATACTACCTAGAAGTAACTAAGCTACTTAGTAGAATTAAGAAAACTTATAAGATTAATAATAAGAGAGTAGTAAACTAGTTCTTAGAGATACGCGTTATATAAAATTACTCTATAGACACTATTTTACTACTCTATAATACCTACCTTAATAAAGTTATAAAAAAGTTTAGTTTTAAAGATAGTAGCTACTTTCTAGAGACACCTCTACTAGCTAGTAAGCTTCTAAAGCACTAAGAGAACGCTTTAAAGTAGAAGATTAAGACTTATTAAGAGCGTATTAGCTTAGTATTATACTCTACTATTATAATACGCTCTAACGTTGCGTATGTAGTTTTCTAGCTCTTTTAGTTTCTAACTAATTCTTTCTTAGCTTACCTTAAGATAGTAGAGCATCTTATTATATATCTATACTACTTATAATATAAAAGTATTATATATAGTAGAAAGGTAAAGTTAGATAAGAAGCTTTAGATCTATAGAGACGTAAGCTTTATAGATAATACTAAGACGCGCTACTTCTCTTATAGATTTATTATAACGCTATTTAAAGGCCTAATTATATAGTAAACTACTTACTAGTTAATAGTTATAATCTTAACTACTAAGGCAAAGCTTCTTACTCTTAAGACTATTACTAAAGAGACTATAGCTTTAAAGCGCTTATTTACTAAGCTTTAGCTACTTATTACTAGCGCTTAGTAGATCTTCTATAATAATTAATAGACTATTAGACTTATAGTAGAGAGTAATAAAAGAATCTCTACTAAGCTCTACTATATTAATATCTAGAATATATAGCTTTACTAGAAGTATAGTAAGAGCTCTTTTAAAGTGCTATATAAGCCTACTACTAATATATTAGTAGATAGACTTACTAAGTACTTACCTAAGTAGAAGTTTAAGGCCTTTAAGAAGTAGCTAAATCTAAGATAGATAGCTTATAAGAATACTAATTAAAGCTTATAGATAAGTAATAAATATAAGAAAGATTAGTAAGTCTAATTATATATTTATAGAGTAGTACTAGGCTTTACCTTAAGCGCACTATAACTAGATAAAGAAATCTTACTTTCTCTCTAGACGCTTACTACCTCTCTATATAGCTAGCGTAAAGAAGCTTCTATTAAGCTACTATATACTCTAACTACCTAGCCTTACTAGTTAAAACTAGAGGTATAAGTAGAGAAAATACTTACTTAGAGCTCTTAACTTTACTAGAGGCTATTAAAGCTATGTTATCTACTTTAGCCTTAGCTTCTATATAACTATAAGCTACTTTACACTACTTAGCCTACGTTAGTAGAGTACTAATTCTATAGACCCTCTTTTTATTTAGAAGAAACTTAATAGCTATACGCAGCCTATTCTATTTCTACTTACTTCTAAACTAAAGAGAGTAGATAAACTTAAGAGCTATTAGCTCTATAATCTTAGGTCTATAAATAGTTAGTATAAGTAAATAGTAGTCTAGAAGCTTAAAGACTTATATAAAGTTATATAAGTACCTATAACTATACTACTTATACTAAACGTTCTTTTTACTTACTTAGTTAAAGTAAAGTTCTTTACTATAACTAGTAAGCGCGCTTTAGACGCACCTAACGTAAAGTATTACTTTTAGTAGATATAATAGAGAGAAAGCACTAATAGAAGGCTTAGACTACTTCTTCTTCTTCTCTTATTTTTTGCGTACTACTATACTTAAGGCTTACTTTTTTTTATTCTAAAGAGTAGAGGTCTCTCTAGTAGTAGTAGTAGTAGTAGCGTTATAGTAGGCGTAGATAGCTTAGCTAGTAGCTATAGCTACTAAACGCTATTAAACTTATTTTTACTACTTATTAGCTAAAGAATTTATATAAATAGCTATAGTAAGCGTCTACTAATAAGTTAGGTAGCTTATAGACTAATAGGCTATTAGCTTATAGTTAGACTACTTACTAGAAGTAGTAACTAGTACTATAAGTATCTAAAGTATCTTAGAGATAATCTTATAAGCTACTAGAGCTTTATATAGTAACTAGTAGGCGCTTTAGAGTAAGATAGAAGCTTCTAGAGAGTACTTATAGTTAGTATTTTAGTAATTATTAAAGCTAAAAATATTAGTAGACACTAGCCTTATTATTATTACGCGCGCCTAGGTGTATATAGCTCTACTTAATTACGTAACACTTACGTAAGTAGCGCGTAGCTAAAAATAGGTAACTTATATATAATATAGCTTACCTAAAAAGTATATTATAATAGGTGTTTAAGTACCTATTAGGTTAATTACGTACTTTCTCTCTTTTATACTAGTGTTTTATACGCTTGCCTATATATATTACACTGCTTTTATCTAATCTTATAAAAGTAGTAATTATAATTCTAATTACCTAAATCTATTATTTCTAGCTTAATTTTCTTTATAATAATTATATAAAAAAAGTCTTTATAAACTAAAGCGTATTATATACTAACTATAATACTATAGTTCTTATATATAAAGCTATTATAGTTAACTTTAAGATAGTAGAAATAGAGTCTATCTAAAGGTTTTAGCTCTATTACTTTATACCTATAGCGCCTTAAAGATAGAACTATAATAGTAATATTTATATAGTAAATATAAAGATAGTAGATACTACGTCTAGAGACTTTTATAGAGGTCTATATTATAGACTAGCCTTAGAGTTAGAATGTACTAAGTATTAATAGAATATTATAAGGCTTAGAACTTAAGAAGCTACGTATAGAATCTAGAGGTTTGTATAGCAAGTTTAGACCTTACCTATACCTTCTCTGTTCTAGCCTAGGCTTAGGTAAAGCCTAAGACTATTATATACCTCTAAACTTACTTCTATTATATTAGTTAGAAAAGTAGCGCAGCGTTGCAGAGAATACCTCTATACTAAGGTTATAGGCCTAATAAGTAACGCGTAGAAGTAAGTCTGCGCGTATAGAGTTTTTAGACTATATAAAAATTTTGCCTATATAACCTCTACTACGTCTACGTATAGAGTTATAATAACTTTAAACTATATCTAGACTAGAGTTGTATTATAATTTTTTATAATTACAATATAGCTTTTGTCTAAGGCCTTACTTATACTCTAATATAACTTACCTTTATTCTAATCTACTCTAAATTCTTTACTTTATAACTTTTACACCTGCCTTTTTTAAAAACTTATTAGTTCTAGACTACGTCTACACCTTTTATTATAAGGTTTTATATTATTCTTACTTAGCTTGTAGCTCTAGTACTATTTGCTTTAGCTAGTTCTCTTAACGCGCAAAATAGTAGCACTAGTGTTACTACTACTAGCGCCTCTAGCGGCTAAGATCTAAGAAAGCTAACTAGTCTCTCTAGATACAGCTCTTTCTATAACTCTAAGGTAAGAGCTCTAATTAGGTCTAGACTATACTCTAACTAACGTATAATAGAGTAAGCAGCGCTGCATAGACTAGTATAAAGTTAAGAGTAACTCTAATAACTCTAACTTTGCTAAGACTAACTCTAAGAATTACTTATATATTCTATATATTACGCTGCTCTTCTAGTTTAGAAAGTATAAGTATAAGCTTAGTGCTAGTTTATTCTATTTAGATTCTTTTAAGAGTCTAGACTATAAGCTAACTTCTTCTAGGCTCTTTATATTCTTTCTATAGCTATTATAAGGTAAAGTGCGCTTTATATATACTTAAGTTCTTTATTAACTCTAAGCTATACTGCGTATTTTGTAATTAGAACTACTACGTTAAGCAAAGCACTAGGCGCAGAAACGTTTATATTATAGATCTAGAGATATATAGCACTATATAGCTTATAACTAGAACTATACTAAAGTTTACGCTGCGCTTTTATGTTCTCCGCTACTACTTTAAATTAACTCTTACTATAGCTAAGTAAGGCTCTAGTCTAGCTACCTCTTATAAACTCTCTACTTAACGCTAGTACAAGGCTTTACGCCTATCTAATAACTAGATATCTTTATTTAATCTTTCTTAGAGAAATATAGTTATTTCTATAGTATCTAGTTATAGCTTAAATAATTTAAATAATCTTGCGCGTTTTATTAGCAGCGCTCTAAACATTATTAGTAGTTAGTTTTAGTAGTAGAAGAATATGTTTAGTAAGATTATAGTATAGGCTCTAACTTTCTCTGCACTATCTATATATTAACTTTTATTAGAACTAACTTCTACCTAGCACGCTCTTAAAGCACTACTACTAAGTAGACTATCTACCTCTAAGTAGCTTTAGTTTCTACTACTAAGCCTACTAGATTAATAACTAGCCTAAGAATAAATATAACTTAGATAATAAGGAGTATAGAGTCTCTACGCGCTGCGCTAACTACTATACTAACCTCTTTTATAACTACTCTTAAACTACTAGAAATACTACTTACTATAGTTGCTATTACGTTAATATCTAGTCTAGCGCTATTTCTTTTTTAAACTTAAGTGCGTAAGTCTTTTCTACTATATATAAGTAGCGCAGCACTTCTAGGCGTAGTACTCTAGTACCTATTTCTACGTAGAATTCTCTAGTGCCTTATATAGATATAGTCTACTATAGCACTAAAGCCTATAAAAATATTAAGTAGAACTAGAATAAGCTAATAAAGGATTTTGCTAAGCAGCCTAGTAACTCTAGACTAACTCTAGACTCTACTCTATCTACTAACCTCTCTACCTCTAACTAACTCTAGCGCTATATCTTAATATTATCTAGCTAGCCTACGTCTAACTCTAAGTCTAAGGCTAAATTAGAGGCTTACTTTTTCTAGATTCTACTATTATTAACTTCTAGTAGTAATACTCTACGCTAAGGCTCTATTAAGTAAGAGACCTCTCTACTACTATATAATAACTATTCTACGCACTACTATATTAAAGGCTAACTTGTTCTAGAGCTACCTTTCTAGAGCTTTAGCTACATCTAGAAGTAGCTTCTACTTAAGAAGAAGCCTCCTCTACTTAAGAAGAATCTAATTCTACCTAAGAAGAACCTATAATAGTAGCTAGAGTAGAAATTTTTTAAGATTAAGAAAGAGATTCTAGAGCCTAATAAGTAGTTTAATATAAGTAGTAGTCTTTCTAATAAGTAGATCTATTATAAGATAGAGAATAACTAAGTAGACTTTATATACCTCTAGTCTAGGTCTGTATAGTGCCTATAGAGTTACTATTCTTAAGATTTATAGTGCGCACTAGATAGCGTAGGCTAAAGGCTATTAAATTAACTTCTTTATTATAGACCTAAGGCTAAATTTATTATATACTCTTTCTTTTCTTATTATAACGCACTAGTCTATTATAAAAACACGCGTTTCTATATTTAGATTTAAAATAATCTAGCGTCTTAGTCTTAGAGAGTTTAAGTAGGTTAACCTATATTAGCGTAACGTAGCTAGCCTACTTTACTAAGGCCTTCTACTAGCTTTAACTAGAAGTGTTTTTTACTTATAAAACTTTCTCTACTATCTATTTACGTAAATTCTTATTATTCTTATATAGGTTTACTATAGGCTCTAGTTATGCGTTTATTAGTAGCTAGCTTAGCAGAGAATCTACTACTACCTACTCTACTAGATCTATATAGATAGTCTTGTGTAGATTTCTAGGTAGGTCTAAGGTAACTATAAGAGAGAATAGTACTACTATTATAGCGTACTTTGCTTAGAGCTAGTCTAATTTCTTACTAGGCTAGTTTATCTTAATATTACGCATAGAGAACTATACTCTATTACTAACCTAGAATTACTTTATAGAGTAGCGTAACCTATTTATAGCTTTCTATTACTACTACTAGGTAAAAATAATTATAGCTTAGGCTAGATTAAGCCTAGACTTTAGGTACTTTATAAACTAGATAGCGCAGCTCTTAGAGGTATACGTAGACTTCTTCTAAGGTAGAACCTACTATAGTATCTTTACTATATATCTATTAAGTAGTAAGTTTAGGCTAACTTCTATAACGCTTAAGTTATAGTTATTTAAGGTAAGTTAATACGCTAGAAGGTAATTAGGCTAGTTAGTCTATTTAAAGTTTACTATTATATATAGTACTATCTATACCTTTTAGTTTATACGCTCTGTGCCTCTATTAGTCTAGAAGTAGTATAATATTAAGAGTAGCTAGTCTACCTTTATAAGCTTATATAAGGTAGTCTAGAAAGCCTCTAACTAGTTAAAGCTATAGTCTATAATAAAAGCTAAGAGAAATCTATAGAAACGCTACTAGTAGTTATAGAATACCTACGCGATGTAGTCTAAGGCTATAGAAAGAACTACTTCTAACTAGACAAATTTTAATAGGTAATCTATAATAACTAAAAGATACTATAGTAAGGTCTTATTATAGGCTAGTAGTTCTATTATAAAGTCTATTAAGATTTACTACTAGTATCTATCTACTACTAGAATAGGCTATAATAGCTCTTAGCGCTTTTTCTAAAAAAAGTAGACAGCGTAGTAGTAGTAATTTCTAATATAACGCGCAACGTTGCTTAATATACTATTCTAGTAATAGTTTTAGCGTATATAGTAGAAAGTAACGTTCTTTTCTAGATACTCTACTAGGCCTAACTTATAGGCTCTCTAGATTACTATTATAGTAAGTAGCTTCTAATTTAGTAGCTATAAAACGCCTCTCTAAAGTAGTGTACTATATACGCTAATAGCGCAGTCTCTAATTTACTAAGTTATATTAGCCTTAGGTAGAAAAGCCCTTACACCTAGATAGACTACTTTCTACCTCTTAACGTAGCTAGAATTCTTTACTAGTATAGTGTTCTATAGGCCTTATATGTAGAGATTAAGAAACACTAAAGAGCCTAGTAGAGGCGCATTCTCTATCTAGACCTAAGCTACACCTACTAAGATCTAGATAGGTATTATAATATATATTAACTAGCAGAAATTCTCTGCGTAGTCTTACTTATAGTAGCTTAATGTATTAGAGCGCGCTATAAGGCGCCTAAGCTAATAACGTAATATATACTAGAATTTAGAGAGGTACTCTATCTAGTAATACTATTGCTTACTAAAGTCTTATATACTAGTAAAGTACTTTAGGTTCTTATAGTTAGTAAGAACCTTAAAAGGCTTATGTACGCTAGTAAGCTTAGCTACTTATACTTTAAAGTAGCGTACTATAGTAAGCAACTTCTTATTATAAATAGTATAGTTACGCTTCTTGCTTATAAGAGCTACTAAATAGTAAGTAACTAGGTATAGAATGCCTCTAATATACTACAAAAGATATCCCTCTAGAGCAACGCCTAAGTAGTCTATTTTAATAATTATTTAGTAAAAGAGGTTCTACTAATAAAGAATAGAGCCTATAATAAATATAAACTTTAACGTTTAGAAAGCCTAATTCTCTTCTAGTCTCTATTTAAACTAAGTAGCCTTTTCTATAAGTTAGTAGAGAGAAGTAGCTACCTTAGAGAAGTTAGAGATAAAGTTATAATAAAAGTTTACAAACTTAAGAAAACTACGTATACTTATTACTATTATAGGCGCTTGCTAGTTCTAGACTACCTAGAGCTTATCTAGGTCTAGACGTATAGCGCGCTCTGCCTTAATAACGTAACTAAGGTAATAGACCTTCTTTACTATAAATACGCTTTTCTTAAGGTCTAGGTTAAGTTAGATATTACGTAGTAGAGTTAGAACTTATTTTACCTTAGTAAAGTAGTTAGTCTTACTTTCTCTAGAGTAGATTAGAATGTTATTAAGGTACGCTATTATAAAATTATCTAGTGCTTTCTTTAGCGCACTATTAATATACTACTAGAAGAACGTAGGTGTACTAGTTAGGCTAAAAGAGTAGATAAGCTACTTAAATAACCTAAATTAGGTATAGAACGCTATTTTTGCCTTATTACTATTAGCTATACATAGCTTATAGAACGTAGTATAAATATTAACTTTAGTAAACTAATAAGCCTCTAAAAGTATATACAGCGTCTTCTTAATTAAGAGTAGTAGATAGTAATCTATAACTATAATTTTATTAAGGCTATAGTAGTTAATATAGAGGCGCTAACCTTTAGAGGCCTTCTTTACTAGAAGAACTAGTAACCTAGTAAAGAAGAAGCTAGCCTAGATCTACCTCTTATTAAGTAGATCTATAAGCTACGCGTATAGCTCTAGTAGCTAATTGCGCAATATTAGATATAAGAAGCTTTATAGCGCGTTTTGCTTATAGCTATACGCGTCTATAGACAAGTTAATATAATAATTAAGGTAGCTCTAGTAAAAGAGTAGCCTACTAGCCTTATTCTTATTAAAGAGGTTATAAAACGCAGCTAACTTAGGTAGTAATTTACTTAGCTTAGACTCTATAAAGAGTTAAATGCCTTCTAATAAGAGGTAGAACTAATATAGAGTATAGATAAGAGTATAGATACTTGTAATAAGAACTGCGCCTCTATACCTAGAAATGCGCGCTCTATAACTTACTACCTTAGCTACCTTCTTAATACTAATTATTATAATCTCTAGCTACTCTAGAGCCTAATTATACTTATATACTACTATTCTTCTAGCGTAACTTATAGTAAGAAGGCTCTATAGAATATTAAGAACAACGCTCTTCTAACGTATCTATAGCTTACCTAGAATAATATTATAATATAAGTTTAGAACTATATAGGTAATAAGGTAAGTTAGCTAACTATTAATATTATACTCTACTATAGCTAACTATAAGATAATAGAGTTCTATAAGAGACTTACTACTTAGCGTAGTAACTATAGAGTTAATTTAAGAAATTAGGTACTTACTTTTCTAGTAACTACCTTATTAATTACGTAGAAATATTTATACTTTAAGTTAACTAACGCCTATACTTGCTTAGCGCTCTCTAGAAATAAAAATACTAAAAATAGGCTCTTATCTATAGACTAGCTAATATTAACTAAGTAAGTATTAAGGCTACGTATTAGTAACTTCTCTGCTAATACAACTATAGTCTACCTCTAAGCTAAACTCTCTCTAGAGGTAGTTAGTTTTCTAAATATACTCTCTCTTTATCTAAACTAACTAATTATATTATAATAGAGCGTATTATAGCTACGTTTAGGTATACTCTTATATAGTAGTCTACACGCCTATACTATATATAGACACTTACTACCTTACGCTTACTAAATATATCTATAGAAATCTAGTTCTTTTAGTTAGAAGCTAGACTTCTATAAAAGCCTCTAGACGCAGTGTCTACTACCTCTATATTTACTATATAAACGTTACTATTATAGTTCTACCTCTAAGGCGCTATAGGTATAGAGTAATAGAGCTAAAACCTCTAAGTAGACTTTATCTCTACTATCTTAAGGTTAACTACAATAGCCTTATACGCGAGAACTATAGCGTTATAGTTAGTACGTAATACGCTCTAGTTTATAGAGACTTCTCTTATATAATTATTTAAGGCGTTGTAAAGCTAGCCTAGCTTATACTTATTAGCCTAGTAGAGTCTACCTACCTACGCTAAGGTCTAGCTAAAGGTAATAAAGAATTTTATAAAGAACTAACACTTTCTTTAGCGTAGATAGTCTAGGCGTACTAGAGCTTGCTTTTTACTATAGACGTTGCTATAGTAGAATAATAGGTAGTTAAGAAACTCTAGTAGATTCTAGGTACTATACCTACTTATCTTAAAGTATAAAGCAACCTACTACTAGACTATAGGTAATAGTTTAGCGTTAATAAATATAAACTATAACTTTCTATTCTCTAGAAACTCTTAGTTTATTACTAGCTTATGCTTAATTATTATCTTCTAGACTTAGAAGTACGCCTTATTACTTCTAAAGCGCTTCTCTATCTAAAGAGGCCTACGCTTGTCTATATACATAGGTAGAAGAGAAGAAGAAAATAGAAAGTCTACACTAGCGCTAAAACTACTAATAGGTACCTCTATAGTAGAAGTAGTGTTTCTCTTTTATAGAGTATTACTAAGAAAGAGCGTAGTATTAAACTACGTACTTAAGGCCTTAAGGCGTTAAGTAAGGTATTTATTCTAGACTTAGAGTATCTAAAATAAGGCGTAGTCTTCTATATAGTCTTAGGTTAGTTATTATAGTTAGTTTAGAATTGCTTATAAAGTTGCGTCTTTAGCTATTTTTATTCTTTAAGTCTAGCTAGTCTATCTCTAAACTTATGTATAGTGCGTAAGAAAGAAGCCTTATAAATATTATAGACTAGCCTTAGAGTTAGAATATACTAAGTATTAATAAAATATTATAAGGCTTAGAACTTAAGAGGCTATATATAGAATCTAGAGGTTTGTGTAGTAAGTCTAGACCTTACCTATATCTTCTCTATTCTAGCCTAGGCTTAGGCAAAGCCTAAGACTATTATAGTCTAGCTTTTAACTAAAAAAACTAGATTTCTATAGATATATTTAGTAAGTATAAGATAGTAGGTATTTATATATAGTATAGGCGCGTAGGCTACTATATAAGAGTATACCTAAATATAGCTATAATACGCTTTATTATAATATAATTAGTTAGTTTAGATAAAGAAAAAGTATATTTAAAAAACTAACTACTCTTAGAGAGAGTCTAGCTTAGAAGTAAACTATAGTTATATTAGTAGAGAAGTTACTAATATATAGTCTTAATACTTACTTAGTTAATATTAGCTAGTTTATAGATAAAAGCCTATTTTTAGTATTTTTATTTCTAAAAAGCGCTAAGTAAGTATAGATATTAGTTAACTTAGAGTGTAAATATTTCTACGTAATTAATAAAGTAGTTACTAAGAGAGTAAGTATCTAATTTCTTAAATTAACTTTATAGTTACTACGCTAAGTAGTAGATCTTTTATAAAACTCTATTATCTTATAGTTAGCTATAGTAAAGTATAATATTAATAGTTAGCTAACTTACCTTATTATTTATATAGTTCTAAACTTATATTATAATATTATTTTAAGTAAGCTATAAATACGCTAGAAAGGCATTATTCTTAACGTCTTATAGAGCCTTCTTACTATAGATTATACTAGAGAGATAGTAGTATATAAGTATAATTAGGCTCTAAAGTAGCTAGAGATTATAATAATTAGTATTAAGAAAGTAGCTAAAGTAGTAAGTTATAGAGCGCGTATTTCTAAGTATAAAGGCGTAGTTCTTATTATAAGTATCTATACCTTTACTTATACTTTACATTAGTTCTATTTTTTATTAGAAAGTATTTAACTCTTTATAGAGTCTAAGCTAAGTAAATTACTACCTAAGTTAGCTACGTTTTATAACTTCTTTAATAAAGATAAAGCTAGTAAGCTACTCTTTTACTAGAGCTACTTTAATTATTATATTAACTTATCTATAAATATATATAGCTATAAGTAGAATACGCTATAAAGCCTTTTATATCTAATATTACGTAATTAGCTACTAGAGCTACGCGTGTAGCTTATAGACCTACTTAATAAAAGGTAGATCTAGACTAGCTTCTTCTTTACTAGGTTACTAGTTCTTTTAGTAAAAAAGGCCTCTAGAGGTTAGTATCTTTATATTAACTACTATAGCTTTAATAAAATTATAGTTATAAATTACTACTTACTACTCTTAATTAAGAAGACGCTACGTATACTTTTAGAAGCTTATTAGTTTACTAAGGTTAATATTTATACTATATTCTATAAGCTATATATAGCTAATAGTAATAAGGTAAAAATAGCGTTCTATACCTAATTTAGGTTATTTAAGTAGCTTATCTACTCTTTTAGCTTAACTAGTATACCTATATTCTTTTAGTAGTATATTAATAGTACGCTAAAGAAAGCACTAGGTAATTTTATAATAGCGTATCTTAATAATATTCTAATTTACTCTAGAGAAAGTAGAGCTAACTACTTTACTAAGGTAAAATAGGTTCTAACTCTACTATATAATACTTAACTTAACCTAGACTTTAAGAAAAGTATATTTATAGTAAAGAAAGTCTACTACTTTAGTTATATTATTAAGGTAGAGCGCGCTATACATCTAGACCTAGATAAGCTCTAGATAGTCTAGAACTAGTAAGCGCCTATAATAGTAATAGATATATATAGTTTTCTTAGGTTTATAAACTTTTATTATAACTTTATCTCTAACTTCTCTAAAGTAGCTACTCTTCTCTACTAACTTATAAAAAAGGCTACCTAGTTTAAATAGAGACTAAAAGAGAATTAGGCTTTCTAAATATTAAAGTCTATATTTATTATAGACTTTATTTTTTATTAGTAGAACCTTTCTTACTAAATAATTATTAAAATAAACTACTTAGACGTTACTCTAAAGAGATATCTTTTACAGTATATTAGAGGTATTCTATATTTAGTTACTTACTATTTAGTAGCTCTTATAAGTAAGAAGTGTAACTATACTATTTATAATAAGAAGTTACTTACTATAGTATACTACTTTAAAGTATAAGTAGCTAAGCTTACTAGCGTATATAAGCCTTTTAAGGTTCTTACTAACTATAAGAATCTAAAGTACTTTACTAGTATATAAAACTTTAGTAAGTAATAGTATTACTAGGTAGAGTACTTCTCTAAATTCTAGTATATATTATATTATTAGCTTAGACGCCTTATAGTATATCTTAATATATTAAGCTACTATAAGTAAGACTACGTAGAGAATTTCTACTAGTTAACGCGCGTTATAATATCTATCTAGATCTTAGTAGGTATAGCCTAGATTTAGGTAGAGAATATACCTTTACTAAGCTTTTTAGTATTTCTTAACTTCTATATATAAGGTTTATAGAATACTATACTAGTAGAGAATTCTAGCTATATTAAGAGGTAGAAAGTAGTTTATTTAAGTATAAGAGCTTTTTTACTTAAAGCTAATATAACTTAGTAAATTAGAGACTACGCTATTAGTATATATAGTATACTACTTTAGAGAGGCGTTTTATAGCTACTAAATTAGAAGCTACTTACTATAATAGTAATCTAGAGAGCTTATAAGTTAGGCCTAGTAAAGTATTTAGAGAAGAATATTACTTTCTACTATATATACTAAAACTATTACTAGAATAGTATATTAAGTAATATTACGTATTATATTAGAAATTACTACTACTACGCTATCTACTTCTCTTAGAAGAAGCGCTAAGAGCTATTATAGCCTATTCTAGTAGTAGATAAATACTAGTAGTAAATCTTAATAAACTTTATAATAGAACTACTAGCTTATAATAAAACCTTACTATAGTATCTTTTAGTTATTATAGATTACTTATTAAAATTTATCTAGTTAGAAGTAGTTTCTTCTATAGCTTTAGACTATATTACGTAAGTATTTTATAACTACTAGTAGTGTTTTTATAGATTTTTCTTAGCTCTTATTATAGACTATAGCTTTAACTAGTTAGAAGCTTTCTAGACTATTTTATATAAGCTTATAAAGGTAGACTAGCTACTCTTAATATTATACTATCTTTAGACTAATAGAAGTATAGAGTATATAAACTAGAAGATATAGATAGTACTATATATAATAGTAAACTTTAAACAAACTAACTAGCCTAATTATTTTCTAGCGTATTAACTTACTTTAAATAACTATAACTTAAGTATTATAAAAGTTAGCTTAAATCTACTACTTAATAAATATATAGTAAAGACGCTATAGTAGGTTCTACTTTAGAAGAGGTCTATATACACTTTTAAGAGCTACGCTATTTAGTTTATAAAGTATCTAAAGTCTAGGCTTAATCTAGCCTAAGCTATAATTATTTTTATCTAGTAGTAGTAATAAAAGGCTATAAACTAGTTACGCTATCTTATAGAGTAATTCTAGATTAGTAATAGAGTATAGTTTTTTATACGTAATATTAAGATAAACTAGTCTAGTAAGAAATTAGACTAGCTTTAAGTAAAGTACGCTATAATAGTAGTGCTATTCTTTCTTATAGTTATCTTAAACCTACTTAGAAACTTATATAAAACTATCTATATAGATTTAGTAGAGTAAGTAGTAGTAGATTCTCTACTAAGCTAGCTACTAATAAATATATAACTAGAGCCTATAGTAGACCTATATAAAAATAATAAGAATTTACGTAAATAGATAGTAGAGAAAGTTTTATAAGTAAAAAACGCTTTTAGTTAAAGCTAGTAGAAGGCCTTAGTAAAGTAGGCTAGCTATATTATACTAATATAGATTAACTTACTTAAACTCTCTAAGACTAAGGCGCTAGATTATTTTAAAGCTAAATATAAAGACGCGTATTTTTATAATAGACTAGTATATTATAATAAGAAAAGAAAAGATATATAATAAATTTAGCCTTAGGCCTATAATAAAGAAGTTAATTTAATAGCCTTTAGCTTACGCTATCTAGTACGTACTATAAATCTTAAGAATAGTAACTTTATAGGCACTATATAGACCTAGACTAGAAGTATATAGAGTCTACTTAGTTATTCTCTATTTTATAATAAATCTACTTATTAGAAAGACTACTACTTATATTAAACTACTTATTAAGCTTTAGAATCTTCTTTTTAATTTTAGAAAACTTCTACTCTAGCTACTATTATAGATTCTTTTTAAGTAAAATTAGATTTTTTTTAAGTAGAAAAGGCTTCTTCTTAAATAAAAGCTACTTCTAGACGTAGCTAAAGCTTTAGAAAAGTAGCTCTAAAATAAGTTAGCTTTTAATATAGTAGTGTATAGAATAGTTATTATATAGTAGTAGAAGAGTCTCTTACTTAATAAAGTCTTAGCGTAGAGTATTACTACTAAAAGTTAATAATAGTAAAATTTAGAAAAGGTAGGTC
This sequence comes from Alternaria metachromatica, assembly GCF_023757995.1. Classification (NCBI taxonomy): domain Eukaryota; kingdom Fungi; phylum Ascomycota; class Dothideomycetes; order Pleosporales; family Pleosporaceae; genus Alternaria; species Alternaria metachromatica. Next base: position 815,654 of record NW_026055504.1, read on the forward strand.
TCTAATTTAGTCTTAGACTTAGAGTTAGATATAGACTAGCTAGATAATATTAAAATATAGCGCTAGAGTTAGTTAGAGGTAGAAGAGTTAGTAGATAAAGTAGAGTCTAGAGCTAGTCTAGAGTTACTAAGCTACTTAGTAAAATTCTCTATTAGCTTATTTTAGTTTTACTTAATATTTTTATAAACTTTAGTGCTATAGTAGACTATATTTATATAAGGCGCTAAAGAATTCTATATAGAGATAGATACTAGAGTACTATATCTAAAAGTACTACGCTACTTATATATAGTAGAAAAAGCTTATACGCTTAAGTTTAGAAAAGAAATAGCGCTAGACTAAATATTAATATAATAGTAACTATAGTAGGTAGTATTTTTAGTAGTTTAAGAGTAGTTATAAAAGAGGTTAGTATAGTAGTTAGCGCAGCGCGTAGAAACTTTATACTTCTTATTATCTAAGTTATATTTATTCTTAGACTAGTTATTAATTTAGTAGGCTTAGTAGTAGAAACTAGAGCTACTTAAAAGTAGATAGTCTACTTAGTAGTAGTGCTTTAAGAGCATACTAGGTAGAAGTTAGTTCTAATAAAAGTTAATATATAGATAGTATAGAGAAAGTTAGAGCTTATACTATAATTTTACTAAATATATTTTTCTACTACTAAAACTAACTACTAATAATATTTAGAGCGCTACTAATAAAACGTATAAAATTATTTAAATTATTTAAGCTATAACTAAATACTATAGAAATAACTATATTTCTCTAAGAGAGATTAAATAGAGATATCTAGTTATTAGATAAGTGTAAAGCCTTATACTAGTGTTAAGTAGAGAGTTTATAAAAGGTAGCTAGACTAGAGCTTTACTTAGCTATAGTAAAAGTTAATTTAAAGTAGTAGTAGAGAATATAAAAGCGTAGTATAAACTTTAGTATAGTTCTAGTTATAGGCTATATAGTACTATACGTTTCTAGATCTATAATATAAGCGTTTCTACGCTTAGTACTCTACTTAATATAGTAGTTCTAATTATAGAATACGCAGCGTAGCTTAGAGTTAATAAAGAACTTAAGTATATATAAAGTACACTTTACTTTATAATAGCTATAAAAAGAATATAAAAAGCTTAGAAGAAGTTAGCTTATAGTCTAGACTTTTAAAAGAACCTAAATAAAATAAACTAGTACTAGGCTTATACTTATACTTTCTAAACTAGAAGAGTAGCGTAATATATAGAATATATAGATAATTCTTAGAGTTAGTCTTAGTAAAGTTAAAGTTATTAAAGTTACTCTTAACTTTATACTAGTTTATACAGCGCTACTTACTTTATTATATATTAGTTAGAGTATAGTCTAGACCTAATTAGAGCTTTTATCTTAGAGTTATAGAAGAAGCTATATCTAGAGAGACTAGTTAGCTTTTTTAGATCTTAGCTACTAAAGGCACTAGTAGTAGTAATACTAGTGCTACTATTTTACGCGTTAAGAGAACTAGCTAAAGTAAATAGTACTAGAGCTATAAGCTAGGTAAAAATAATATAAAACTTTATAATAAAAGGTATAGATATAGTTTAGAACTAATAAGTTTTTAAAAGAGGTAAGTATAAAAGTTATAAAGTAAAGAATTTAGAGTAGATTAGAATAAAGGTAAGTTATATTAAAGTATAAGTAAGATCTTAAATAAAAGCTATATTATAATTATAAAAAATTATAATATAACTTTAGTCTAGATATAGTTTAAAGTTATTATAACTCTATACGTAGGCGTAGTAGAAGTTATATAAGTAAAATTTTTATATAGTTTAAAAACTCTATATATATAGACCTACCTCTACGCGTTACTTATTAGACTTATAATCTTAGCGTAGAGGTATTCTTTATAATACTATACTACTTTTCTAACTAATATAATAAAAGTAAGTTTAGAAGTATATAATAGTTTTAAACTTTATCTAAGTCTAGGCTAGAATAGAGAAGATATAAGTAAGATTTAGACTTACTATATAAACCTCTAGATTCTATATATAGTCTCTTAAGTTCTAAGTCTTATAATATTCTATTAACACTTAGTATATTCTAACTCTAAGGCTAGTCTATAATAATAAGTTACTACTTTTAGAAATCTAAAGATATATTACTATACTAGTATATTAAATAATTTATAAGTCTTTTTAGTAATTATAAGAATAAAACTAATCTTTTACTAGTTATATTACTTTACTACTTTACTAGAGCTTTACTAAGTTACTTTATTATTATTTAATTACTTTTCTTTAAATTACGTTACTATTACTATTTACTTTTATAGATTCTTTTAAGATTATTATAAAAAATAGTATTATAGTAAATTTTATAACTTTTTTTATTATTTTTATAACTACTACTATTATATACACTATTAAAGTCTACTTTACTAATAATATAGTATTTACTAGAACTATTAATAGTTATTATTTTATAAGTATTTTATAAAAGTATATAAAATAAGCAAATTCTACTATTATTTTTTACTAAAACTTTACTTTTAATAATTTTATTAATAAGATATAGTACTTCTTTTATAATTTAGATCTAGATATTATAAATTACTTAGTAGCTAAAGCTTTATATATTACTAAAATTCTAGGGAATTTTATTAATACGCTAATAATTAAGTACTCTCTACTAAGTATAGACGCTATTTATATATATCTTACTATATATATAATTAAAATAGAGTTAAAGCTATACCTTAGCTATATAATATAGAGTTATATTTACTTATAATAGTATATTTTAAAGAAGATTTTTAAAAAGAGTAATAAGAGATAAAATAATAAAAATAAAGTATTTATAAGTTATCTCTAGTAGATAGATATTATTATATAAATAATAGTAGTATTAGAGTTTTACTAAAGCTATTAAGAGTATAAAAGATTATTATTATATTATAGTTATTAAAGAATAAAAATAGTATTATAGTTATAGTTAATAGCTATAAAATAAATATAGTAAGTTTTATTAGTAGTATATTTATTACTATATATTATATTATTTCTAGTTATTTCTAGTTATAGTATAAACTAGAAAGTTATATAAGTAAGTATAGAGTTAGTTTATAAGCTAGTAATAACCTTATTACTATAGTAATATCTAAATTAATATTAAAATTATTTTAGTAGTTCTAAAAAAGACTAGCTTAGAGTCTTTTAATACCTTTTAATATTTTTTAATATCTTTTTACTATAAAGATAACTCTAAATTAGGCTTAAGGCACTAATTATATTTATTTAGTAAATAGAATTTTATAAAAAAGCTTATAAGTAAGTTAGAAGTAATAAAGAGAAACTATTAAAGGCTTATAAGTAGATTTAATTAATAACCTTAGCCTTAGCTTCGCTTAAAATGTAAGATGCTGGTGATAATTACGATGCTAGATTAAATACCCAACCATGACCGCCCAATGACCGCCCAATCCGTGGTATCTTCCTAGTCCATCTCCGCAGAAAGACAAAAACGCCAAAAGATTCTTTCCCACCCAAGATACCAAATAGCTGATTCACATCTACAAAGCGATGTTATACGATAACATCACTCAAGTCCACATGCCTTCTCCTTCTAGCCACATCTCCTGCTAGAACCCTTCCATCGCTGTCCAGCGCCTCATCATCCACCCAATCCACAACGATCTCATCGCGGATCTCGTCATCGAAACTACCCCTCCTCCCTGTCTTGTCCGCCCAACCCGTGCGTTCAAGCTCGATGATACCGCCGAATCGCCTCTCTCCATTCGCAACGAAAAGAGACTGTCCATCAGGTGTGAACGAAACACCACCCGCGGGGCCGAAGAAATCGAAAGTCTGCTTTGACTCCCACGTCTGCGCGTTGATGATATTGATGAAGTCGTCTGCTTCGGCGGCAACGAGGACGCGGGGTCCGGAGCCGATGGGGGAGAAGTGAAGGGAGCGCGGGACGCTGAGTTCGCTCTTCATGACGGCGAGGGGCTTCTCCCAGTACCGCGCGTCCCAGATGACGATAGTGGAGTCCTGGGCGGCGGTTGCGACGTGGATGCCGTCGTCGGCCCAGGCACAGGCGAATGCGTCGTCGGTGTGTGAGTTCAGTGTTTCGAAGGGTTGGCCTGTTTCGGCGTTCGTGATGAGTGTTTCCTGGAAGTCGCCGACGACGACGCGCATGCGTCCGTTTGGACTGGTGGCGGAGCAGTTGACGGCTGCGGGGTAGAGGAATGAGTGGATGAAGGTGTTGGTGCCGCAGTCGAGCACGCGGAGTCGGTGGTCGTTGGAACAGAGGACGGCTTGTGGGGTGTAGGTTCGCCGTGAGGGGAAGAGGTGCATGTGATTAACTATGCGTGATTTTGTGTCGGTCGCAAAGTCGGTGGTGCGGCCGAACGTGCAGGGCGAGCCGTGGGTTGAGGAGAGGTTGGTGATGGCGTACTCGCCTTCGAAAGCACCGGCGATGAGTACGTCGCCGTGGGAAGCGATAGTGGTGATCGATGCATCGGGAGCCAGGTGTTTGCTCAGGTCAACGACGGCGTCTTCGGATGTGCCTTCAGCGTCTGTGTGGAGAACTTGATGGCCTTTTGCGTAGTAGACGTCATTGCGAGATGTGGCCGTCAGAACATTCCGCAGCTGGAAGTGAGGTACAAAGGCACGGGGGCTGGTATTGATCCTTCGGAACTGGAAGAAGCTGTCTGTGTTGGGTGTTGAATGGACGTGCTGTGATGAGTTAGCCAGTGAACCCCATAAGACATAAAGAAGCTCGTTTGTCCCCCAAGAATACCACACCCTGGAGGGATGTACGTGTTCTCCATCATTCGGTCCTGTAGAACACAGTAATCTCTTCAGGGTGTGGAGTAGCTGGAGCAAGAAAACACTTCTTCGTACTATGCATACCTTGCGAACCTGCTTCACACTATGAGACACCCGCTGACGCTCATGTTGCGACCTTGCTCTCCGTACCGAAGCCCTAGTAGTCTTCCGGGCGGTCCAATCTATTCCCTGGTAATCGTACTCATCACCCTTGAGATCTTCTCGGGTAATGAAATCTGGCAGCTGGATGAGATCCAGACCAGGCACAACACCGGGCTTCCACTGCCCGTAGAAGCGGTGGAAGTAGGACGTAATGGGGCAAAAGGCCGCCCGGTCCTGTATACTCAGGTGCGGTTCGTTGAGTGTTGGCGGTGGCTCAAGTAATAGGTCAGTACCGTATGGCAGGTTGCCTGCTATGGTGACCGGCGCAATGAAGTGTGTAGTGGATGTGTGGTGCTGAGGTATGCTGGAGCCTGCAAACATGTCGAAAGCGTTGTATGTGACATAGGATGGATGGACTGGCCCGAAGCCAAACATGTCTTCTATCGTGCCTCCCTCATCCAGCGAGGGGTCCCCATCGTCGCTGTTTGCTCCTGCCTGATGCGACTCGGGCATGGCTTCCATGAAATGCTGGTAGTCCTCTAGCGATATCCCCCCACCATCGTCATCGTCGTCGCCGTCGTCCTCGTCGTCATCGGGCGGTCTGTTGTCGGAGAGGGTCGCTAGCGTCACAGCAGCAGCCAGTGCGCTGGGTGAGTGCGGCCAGTCTCCAGCGGACGGGTGGGCGTGCGGCGGCGTTGTGGGATGTGTGGTGGAGTGTGGCGCGGGCCAGTTGTGCATGCTGGCCATCGACGCCCGCTATCCGCCTGATAGCCAGTGCAGCGGGGCCGCCGAGGCAGGTTCTTGGGGCAGTTGGGTCTGCGACGAAATGGTCGGCTGGTGTAGTTGTAGAGAGGCGTTGGGGCGCAAGGTATAGGCTTGTCTGGCGTGGGGGAGGCGACTAGGCCGAAGCATAGGCTCAGGCAGAATGCAGCAGTCAAGTCCAGGGCCCAGGGGCTGACTGGCTAGGCTCTTCGCTTCGCAGGCTGACTGGGTCGCGTTCGGCGCTCGACCTGGCTATCCAGGCGCTGCATGCGACAGAGGTACGTCCAGGCTAATTGTGGGGTTGCTTCTGGCAAGTCACAGTCGGGTATTGGCTGCGGGAGAGTTGGGCTGGGCTGCAGGGCAGGGCTGGGTGACGGTCATGAATATGGCTATGCGCGTCGGGACGGCTTCTGAAGCTCCAATGCCGTCAGATATATATGCCACGCTCCACGTCGTCGAATATGCCCATCGAGCCCTCCTCCGCGGGCCCTCTAGTCTGAACACGGGGGGATCGGACAGCCCACCCCCCAAGCCTGACTAGCGACTCCACCATCTCTCAGATCTCCAGACGTTAGATCTGTGTATTCACGCTGCTCGACTCCACGCTGTCACCAGGCGCTCAGGGTTAAGCGGCTGCGGCGTGTCCACGCACCGTGATACAACTCACATGGCACTGCCAACACGACAACCTTCTGGAGCCAAGGCCCGGCGACGAGAATGCAGTGGCCACCCACCATTACACACCCACGTCCACATCTGCTCTTGTCAGGCCTCTTTTGGGACACAGACAGCACACCAGCTTCGCTAAGCGCATCTTCTGGGTGACGTGCTGAGCGCCGGCCCACGGTTGCACGGCTATTTCGTGGAGCAAATCAGACGCCTGTTCCCACCGCGCCTCCCCAGACTGTGGCTCGAACGCCGTTTTTGTCTCCCCTTGCCGTTCTGCCTGTGGACAACGGTGCTGGCACTCCACGACAGCACGCCACAGATCGCTCCAGCGAAACTCGAACCACCCTGCGGGGGCGCTGGGCGCACAGGGCGGATCTTGAGACTGCAAAACAGCACAGGAACACTGATGCGAGGTCATTCATCAAAGTGGTATTTCAGCATCGGTATGCCGTGTCTCGCGAGAGCTGACGACATGCCGTAAGAATGTATTACTAGTGCGAGGTGCCTACGTGACCCCGACGGCGAAGTGGAAATGCCACCATCTCATAAACCATGACAGAAATTGCCTGCTAAAACGAACACCCCAGGAATGCAGCAAATCATGTAGTACATATGCAGTCCGCTCCTACGCGACGCCTCATTGCGAAATCAATTATCATAGTACTGATCGTATCCCTGCTGCTGTTGCTGCGGTGGCCATCCGCCAGCCGATGTCGCCGCTGGTGTCTTGAGTCTTCGTTCTGTTGGTGCCCAACGTCAGTGACTGCATTATCGCGAGAAGTTGTGTTCCTTACCTGCTTCAAAGTCATGCCACCTGCGCATCGTGATCTTGCTGCTGTCGAACTCTCCTTCATACTCCAGTCCTGCCTTCTTCGTCTTCTCGCCCGCCGTCTTTCGAGTATCTCCCCAGCTGAAGTCGTCAAACTTCCAGAAGGCATACGTCGGAAGCACAAAATTCCAAACAGGCAGTGACAGCAGATAGACGAACATCCAGGCGACGTAAGACCATCGATGAGCCGTTACGATGATAAGAACCGCGGGTAAACCAAGAATGAGCGCTAGCAGGATGAGGGGTATGACAGGAGCTTCGGTGTGGAGGATGGCGGCTTTGATAGCGATAGCGACTGGACGTGGTCAGCAAAGCCAGAATCTCAAGATGGGGTACGGGGGCTTACTTAGGTAGAAGGTAAAGGCAATGGCGGCCGGGAGGACCAGGGTTCCGATCAACTCGATGAACACAACAAACTGCATGCTGAAGCAGAAGGTGCCACACAGATCTCGCACTAGCACAAGCTCCATCAGGTTGTGGACCGTACTATTAATCCATCGTCTGCGCTGTGACAGCAAGACTTTGAACTCGTCCGGTACAGTGGTTTTGCAAACGGCTTGCGGCACAAAAACCTGTTTCCGCTTGGGGAACGTCTTGAGCATAAGCGTCGACAGATAACGATCTTCACCTAGTAGTAGCAGATTCTTCTTGTGCAACGTATCGACCACGTTCTCCGAATAGTGCTCGACGACGTCAGGGTTAGCCAGGATCGGGACCCAGTAGTTCTGACCGCCCTTGGGAGCCTTGATGCGGTACATGCAGAAACAACCGGGCAAGCAAGTGACACCACCAAAGACCGACTCGAATGACTTTGCCAAGTGGTGGGAGATGAAGTATCTAGTATGATTAGTGGCGCGATTGTCAGACACGGCAAATGCACTTACTCAAACACCTGGATCATGGAGACCCACGAATCCCGCTTATTGGCAATCTTTGTTTCGCCGCAGAGCCCCATGATATCTGGATCCTTTACCATGGCTGAGATCATGTGCGTCAAGCTGTCAGGGAAGACCTTTGTGTCGGCGTCCACCATGAGGACTATCTCATAGAAATCAGGCGATATGCCAGTAATCTTCCAGATACCGTTGAACATCTCAAACTCAAGCTCCGTCATACGCTCGTCAAACATGACCTTTTGCAGGAACGACATGAGGATGATCTGACTGTCTCGCTTTCCACGATTGCCAGGCTTGGACTTCTTGGCCTCATCAGGTGTACCACACTTTACCACTAGCATCACCGGAACACGTTGCTGCTTCTCGACGGGAATGCGCGTCGTCTCGCCATAGTCATAGAAACCCGAGTAGATCTTGGCCATGTTGTGTCGTTTCGAGCCACTGGCGACTGCGACGTACGAGTGCGCTTGAACCTCGTGGGGCAATACCGCGTGATCCCTCATCATACCAAGACAGACTTCGGGCGTTGTCAAGTCTTCACCGTGACCCTTGATCATACCGTCGCAAATGATGAGAATCAACTTGTGACTGTTGGGGTAGTCGGTGGTAGCAATGGAGTCGAGTGTAGTTCGCAGACCTTCGGGACCTTCAGAGTAGGCGGTGACAAGACAGATGGTATGAGCCAATGGGTATCCGAAAGGCTGCCACTCTGGAGGAGGCTGAGGCACGACTGCTTCGTGTGTGAAACCTGCGGGCCCGGAACCTTCGACGCTAGAGTAACGGTTGGTATCGGTGTTACCGGAAAGGAGTAGGCTAGATCGAGATTCCTGTGCCGTAAATACCGCATTGTGTTTTCCATCCATGGGCATAGTGCCCTGGCTGGCGTTGAGTTGCTTGTACATGCCACCGTTCGATCCGAGGACACGAGATGCTGTGCTCTGGCTAGTCATAGTTGTGGGCGGGGCACGGGTCTTTGCGTTCTTGTCAACCGAGTAGGGGCTGGTGAACCTCGAAGTTTGTGGCAAGAAGGTACTGCCACGCTTGTTGCTGCGGTCAGAGCCGGACGATGGATCCATGAGCTTTGGCGGTGGGCGGTAGATGTCATCACTCCATTCCTCGATCTGCTGCTTTCGCTGCTTGGAATCGGCGGGGCCAATAGATGTCTTGGTAGCAGCAAACTTCTTGCTGATGAACCACTGGAAGATCAAAGCGAGGACGAACTTGGCCATGACAACAGCCAGGATGAAAACGAGCGAGACGTAAAGGACAACCTTGGAAGCAATGCAGCCAATGCTCTCTGTGTCGATGGAGCCAACTTTGATAGTCTCGGTGAAGCAACGGGCTACCTGCTTCTCGTAGCTGGACGAGTACGCACGGGTAACATCGACACCGCGAACAGCGGGGTTTTGGCGGATTTCATCGAATAGAGGTGGGATGTTGACCTGGGTTCGGTTGAACCAGTCGAGCAAGTTTAGGTCAAGCACATCACCACCCCAGACCATCAGATTCCTGGAGCTGTTGCGGATGTCCTCCCAGGTGTAGTAAACATCACCAGCATTGTGGAGGCTGTAGAAGCCCCTGCGAGCTTTGTCCGAGGTGTGGCAGAGGTAACCGTTGTACTCCAAGAAGGTGGTGTTGGGCTTGGTCGATCCATCTTGGTTGAACAGTCGGCACGGGAAATACCAGCCAAGGTCTCCGTTGCCGGTTGTGGGGATTCCAGAGTTCTCCTTTTCAGTGATGAGACCCTTGCAGGCTCCGTTGACGTTTTGGAACAAGAAGCTGGCATCCTGACCGCCGTGTTTCTCAGGAAGATCGAACAGGACGTTTGCGTCTTCGGGAACGCCACGGGCTCTGGGGTGCTTGGACTGGGCGAGATCATAGGCTTTGCCGTGAATGATGAGGTATCCACCGCCGACTTCGTTCGTCCTGAGACGAGCGTTGCCGCCAGAGGGGCAGACGGTTTCCGTAAAACCGAATGTAAGGTATCCAACGAACGTGCAGATGAGCATGATGATGCTGACGAGTCCGACCTTCTCTCTCCAGGCTCGCTGCTGCGCCTTCTGCGGCTTTCCAAAGCACTTCAGGATAGCGTTCGGGCACCAGAAGGTGACGATGGCGCAGTAGACGTTCCACAGACTAGGTGGGCGTAGCTTGTCCTGCTCCTTCTGGCGCTGCTTCTCGCGCGCCTTCATTGTCTCGCTCCGTGTCAACTTGCGTTGTATCCGCGGCTCTCCGTCGTCCATGGGAGCCTGCTTGTCATTGTAGCCCCCGCCTGAGGCATTTCGCAGGTGTGGGGGCTTGACATCGGTACTGTCTGAGCTGACCGTTTCAGCTTCCAGATGGTCTTCGAGGATAGGGTCGTTGCCGGTCGTCGAGGGGTGGACGTCCATGCGCTGGGCGTGTTTGCGGTAGTGATAGTTCGGGTGGCTTGGGTCGTTTCGCTGGCGCTCGGGGCGGATGAGGCTGCGCTTCCTTCCCAATTCAGGCCCAGTGGAATTGGTTTGGCCTCGCATTATAGGATCACGCTCCATGGGCACGGGGGTGCCGGGTGAAGGAAGCGCGCGGGCATAGGATTGGGTGCCGCTCTTGCTGTTGGAGCGGTCGTGCGATCGCGTGTTCTCCAGGTCGGACGTCCTTCTCCTGCGATGGTGCGAGTCGCGGTGTGCATGGCGCCGCTCGCCCCGTCGTGGCGGCGACGACTCTTCGGGTCGCTGTGGTAGCGACATTTGCGTGAAGATGCGAGCTCAGCTGTTGTTACACAGTGGGGCTGCAGCGCGGAACCCTTTTCGGCCCGGGAAGAATACGTATGGCGGCTCTATGAGGTTGCTGATCGCATGAATGGGACGATGCGTGTCTGGGGTGGTCGAGGTCGTGGAAAGGCGGTGGGTCGTAATTTCCGTTTTCAACGAGTGATGGCTGGCTACGGCAGGAGCGAGTGCGGTGCCGGAATAACCAGTGTGTGCAGTGTGCTGTATTGTAGTGAAAGACGGTCCTAACGAGCGACGAGGAAAACCGACGAGACCCCGGGCGATACAATAGGTGTTGCTAGAGCGATGGCTGATGGGGGCGAAGTTGGCCAGGGGGGTGCTATTTTGGGGCTTTCGTTCCGCCACTAGCACAAGGCCATCGCTAGAGCATACATAAACACGGGAACTCTTCTGACTTCGTGATGATCAGAGACTACAGCTGTCGAGGCATGCGTTTTCCAGTGTCTGCCTCGGCGATACTCTGCAGTAGTACTACATGATCTCTCCATCCTCATGCCTCTCCCCACAGATGTCGCTGTCACACCACAGAGCCCTCAGGCTGTACCTAGGGACGCTGCTACATGAGCGGACCCCTGCATGCACCAAATCCTGCAGCCCACGGAGCCAAACGGTTACCCTGGATCGACGTACTATCAATTTCCCTATCACTAACCTCACCTCTCCTTTTCAACATCCCCAAACATTAACTCGAAACGCGCCCTTTCTCGCAACGTACCCGGCGGTCTTCATGTAAGGGATGTTCAGCTTCTCAGCCCACCGGTCCATTATTTCTATTGACGCCAAGGGCGGTCGCCACTACCACTACCGCATGTCAACACCGCGCGCGTGCAGTGCACAGGCTGCCTGAAATAAAAAGGACTGTGCCCCATCCTTCTCCTCATGTACGAGTGGACCTGCGCTGAGCTTTGGCAGTGCATTTCCACTTGACGCCTTGTGCTTTGTGTCAAGCTGAATGACTGAACGCGTGGAGTCAGGGTCTATTCACATAGGCGCAGCTCCACACTCTTCCATGTCTCCATCCTGAGCCCTGCAGGGCGGCAGCTCCACCCGCGCGGACTGCCATGGACGGCTCATTACCTAGCTAGCATTTGTCACATGTATAGGAATCGATAGTCGATGGCGGAGCTTCGGAGGCAGCGGTGGCTTGGATAAGTAGTCTCTAGGTACTGTCAAGCCTCAACATGTCTGCCCGACCACCTGAGCAAACTCTGCGGTTCACGTTTGGACAGTGACCAGATGGTTGATGACGCCACCTTCCTAATACTCACTGCGTACGTGTCTCAAACAGCGCCCAGCCCTGGGGCCAGTAGTCAAATATCGACGCATGCCCATGTACTTGCAGAAGCTCCTCCACATTTGTCAATATTCCCCGTGAGCCGCCATCGATTACTTGCGCCCCTTTCGGTTCTTGCCGAATAGATCGATAGTGCTCGTGTTTCAACTGTAGTCACACACCCTTTCGCTTCCTCAGCGAGCCGGCCTCTGCCGCCCAGTCCACTATTCGCCATTCTATACGAGGGTCTGCCTGCATCGGGTGGGGTTTCAAAAAGCGTCTACCTCCCACTTGCCTTGCCTGCTACGTAGAACTGTTGGCGCGAAAGTTGCAGGTTGCAAGTTGACCCAGAAGACTACCTGTTCGCGTTCTGTTCAGGGTCCAAGTGCCGAAGCTGCGAACCCTCCACTCCGCTTCCTGTAAGTCTAATCCTTTTCTGTACCGTAGATCATCATCCCAGGGTGCGCATCCTGAGGCCGAGGTTGGCGAACAGTATCCCAGCCCGTCGTCACACCGCAATTCAAGTTCTAACAGTGAATTGTGCGAGTAGAGAGGATCCACACGGCAGACGGTCTCTTATCGCATGCGCGGATTTCTTTGTCGCTAGGACTGCACCACCATCTTAGAGCCCCGCCGTTCCAGCGAGTCAGGACTTAGGCGGACATAAGACTGCAACCAGAGGTCTAACGAAGGGGGATTCGCCTTTTTCTAGCCATGTCCCAGGTCGCTTCGACACCACCATCCAGGGCATTGCCACCCATTCCAGCCGACCAAGAAGCCTACAGCGCGCATCGTCCCGCCTCGAACGGCCCAAGTGGTTTCCAGCAGCGCAAACCCCCCGCCGCGCGCCACTCCTCAACGCCCTCTTTCAGCATCACCGAGCACCACGACACAGCAGGCGGACGCGACTCGAGACAGTCCGGCTCTTCTTTCAACCAAAGCTCCGACGGCCACTCGAGAACGCCCTCGCGAGAAACTCCAGACATTGAGCACAGATTCTCGGGGAGCTCGATTCCACCCGCACAGGACATTCCCTTCAAGCGACTGCATATTAGCGACGGATCGTACGGGAGCCGATTCTCGCACGTTGCAGAGATGGACGTCGCAAATGCACACGACGAGGCGGACCATATATACACTCCCCAAGAGCAATACCGGCCCGTATCCTACCCGAGCCAACCAACCCCGCCGGCTGCAACATATCCTCCCCGCGAGACCGCACAATCGCCGAATGGCGGCTCCCAGCACTCGTCGAATAATAGCGGGCGCAACAGCTACTTTAACAGCCATGCGCAGGAGGGCGAGCTGCAAGTCCCGCGCAGCACGGTTCCAAGACCCAACTCTGCATACACACTCGGCTCAGAGCTGAACATGCGAGGTCGCACAGAATCCCCGCGCCTCTCTGTGGTTGGAACCCCATCACCTAGCGGATCACCAAACCCTTACGCCCGCCCCGTATCAACGAGCCGCCGCTCCCCCGACTTTAGACCGGAGTCGTCTTACATCGATCTGACCAATCTCCCGTACAACCAGCAAATCGCTCCTGCGACAAACTTTGGCAATGCAGGTCTACGGGGCGTTGTGGGGCAGAATGCCTCCCTACTCGACGAGAAGAAGACGCTGGAAATGTACCGGGCAAACGTCAAGAAGACACAGGATACTGCCGTGCAATACGAGTTTGCGCTGTTCATGATACAAGTGGCCCGCGAGGTTCTGGCGACAGAGAATAGCGGTGTCGATCACGGCATGAACCCCACAGAGTTGCTGAAGGAAGCACGACAGATTCTCCAAAGGTTAGCCGACCGCAGCTATCCTTTCGCGCAGTACTACCTCGCCGATGGGTACGCGTCCGGTCTATTCAACAAGGACAAGCCGGACCACGATCGTGCATTTCCCCTCTTTGTAGCTGCTAGCAAACACGGCCATGCTGAATCAGGGTTCCGTGCCGCACTTTGCTACGAGTTTGGCTGGGGCTGCCGCAAGGACTACGCTAAGGCGGTTCAGTTTTACCGTGCTGCTGCGTCCAAGAATCATCCTGGAGCTGCGACACGACTCGGAAAGGCTTGTTTGACAGGCGATATGGGTCTCCAGAACAAGTACAGGGAAGGATTGAAGTGGCTGAAGCGAGCCACCGAGTCGGCCGACTTCCAGTACAACATTGCGCCTTATGAGCTTGGTCTGCTGCACGAGACGGGCTTCGGAGACGACATTTTCAAGGACGAAGTGTACGCGGTGCAGCTGTTTACCCAGTCTGCCGAACTGGGTCACCCATTGGCCGCTTTGAAGCTGGGAGAAGCCTACGAACATGGCCTATTGCGCTGCCCTAAGGATGCTGCGCTTTCCGTTCACTACTACAACTGCGCTGCTCAGGCCGATATCCCAGAGGCCATGATGAACCTCTGCGCCTGGTACATGGTCGGTGCCGAACCTGTTCTGGAAAAGGACGAGAATGAGGCGTACGAATGGGCCAAGAAAGCTGCAGAGCATGGTAAGTTTGTCGATAACAGCGCGAAGTACAGCCCACTAATCCCATCAGGTCTTCCAAAAGCCGAGTATGCCTGTGGATACTTTACAGAAATGGGCATTGGCTGCCGGAGAGATCCTCTAGAAGCAAACGTCTGGTACGTCAAAGCTGCTGATTCCGGCGACGAGCGGGCAAAGCAGCGCCTCGCCATCATCCAAGCTGCGGCATCCGGGCAGTCGCACGTCCCAGCAAGCAACAACGCCACCGAGAAGGGAAAGCTCAAGAAAGAGAAGGGCAGCAAAGAGAAGGATGGTAAAGAGAAGGACGAAAACTGTGTGGTAATGTAGAATTGGGCGTGTTGTACTGGCCCTTTGCGATTTCTTTTATACCCTACTCGCGTTTGTTGTTTTTGCTTCCCGCATGTGCTCACGTTGGTCATTCCAACCATTCCACGTAAGCGTTGCGATAATCTTTCTAATATGGGGTTGTGCATATACGGCGTTTGTGGTGCATTGTCCTTTGCATACCGCCGCTTGGGACTGAGCGTCGAGGTCTTGTCAGCATACCTGGTGGAGGCAGGTCGACACTATTGCATCGTTTCGTCATGTCATAGCATGTCTGATGGAGTTACATCTCGTAAAAGCTGAGGTGGATAAAGTGGGTAATTGCATGATGCATTGTAATGACTTTCCATAGCCCAGAGCTCGACTCAACTCAATCATAGACACAGACGACTACAAGCAGGTTGTTCCTGTTCAAGACTTTCTGTTCAGCATTTTGCAATGTATTGCTATCGCAAGTTCATAGCCCTCGTTTCGACTAACAGTGAGTATTCCCTGGATACGATATTAGCTGGCACAGACTGCAGCCAAAGGCAGCTGATTCCAACATCAGATGTCAGTTCAGCACGGGTTTCGACGGCTTTGTTGCTCCGAACGCGTCTCGTGACAGCGCGGTTGCCATAAAAGCGCCGATTGGCCAATGTCTTGCAGCATCTTACGTAGCTTTACCTCACAACTATCCGTTCTTGTCCGGCCCTTGCGGTACTCTGGATATGCGGATTCCACGGTACGTGTTCGTAATACATACGTATTGACTCAATCACGCAGGAATGCGCATCGCAGTGAATGTACATGCAAAGGGCGCGTGGTTCACGCTATACAGGTGTCTGCATGGCCTTGGCAGGTGTTCCTGGTGGACTCGCTTGCTGCGCTTCCCCAGACCGTGGCTAGCCGCTACCCGAATGGGTAGGCATGATGCACGTTGGCGGCTGAGGGATCCACCTGCACGCCTTAGACTGACTACATGTGTAGGGCGTGCGATAACCGATAGCTGATAGCTGATCCTGATCAAGTGAGGTTTAAAGGCTTGGACTCTCAAACATCCAAACTCTCTTCAATCCACCCGTGGACTCATCCACAGATTGTCATCACTGTCTACGTTGCGTCGAAAGTTAAGTCAGGAGAACAAAGGGAAAATTGGAGACAAAGTACAAAGAAGTTACGAGGTTGAACCGTAGACCAAGATGTCACCACCTTCAGCAGTCGAAGTCTCCGCGGTTTCGGATACGTCTGGAGTTACTATCCCAAACCCGTTGAGCGCGCCGGTTCTGAGCAACGAGATTCTTGGAAGAAGAAAGAAGACGACTGCGGCTCAATGGGGCGTGGCAGCGCCATCGGACACGGCAAACTTCAGACTCAAGTCTCACGATCATAAGCCCAAAGCTAAGCGATGGAGTCGTACGTTCATACCGTTTTCACTCAGCATTTTCTCGACATGGACTACATGGCTGACCTATACAAATAGATATCATGACCAAGGAAGCCACGATTCGGAAAGGCAACTCTCTCAAAGAAGCAGCGAAATATCTTGGCACACCCGGCATCATATCCCTCGGTGGCGGTTTACCATCTAGCGAGTACTTCCCCTTTGAAGAGCTATCGATCAAGGTCCCCAAGATTGGTCATTTCTCGGAAGCCGAGACTAGAGAGTCTGGTGTCACCATCACCGCAGGCAAACATGACCTCGCGGAGAACAAATCCAACTTCGACATCGCTACTGCGTTCAACTATGGCCAGGGATCTGGCTCAGCACAACTTCTCCGCTTCATGACTGAGCACACTGAACTGATACACGACCCGCCCTACCAAGACTGGAAGTGCACCATGACCATCGGAAGCACATCCGCCACCGACATGTGTCTGAGGATGTTCACCCGGCCAGGCGATATGATCCTATCCGAAGAATACACCTTCTCCGCCTTTGTTGAGACCGCCCGACCAATGGGCGTGCGCGTCTGTGGCGTCCCCATCGACAACGAAGGTCTCCTACCCGACGAGATGGACTCTCTTCTCACAAACTGGGATCAAACAGCTCGCGGCGCACGAAAACCCCATATCCTCTATACTGTCCCAACAGGTCAGAATCCGACAGGAGCAACGCAGAGCGCGGAGCGCCGGCACGCACTCTACAAAGTCTGCCAAAAGCACGACATCCACATCCTAGAAGACGAACCCTACTACTTCCTCCAAATGCAACCCTACACCGGCGCCAACGCGCCTTCCATCCCGCCACCAGCATCCCACGCCGACTTCATCAAATCTCTCGTGCCCAGCTACCTCTCCATCGACACAGACGGGCGGGTAATCCGCTTCGATTCCTTTTCCAAAGTAATCGCGCCCGGATCGCGAATCGGCTGGATTACCGCACCCGCCGAAGTCGTAGAACGGTATTCCAAACACGCAGATGTATCTACTCAGAACCCTGCCGGAATGTCCCAACTCATCTTATTCAAATTGCTAGATGAACACTGGGGCCATGCGGGCTATCTCGACTGGCTCATCCACATGCGTATGCAATACACACACCGCCGCGATATCATCCTAGCCGCGTGCTCGAAATACCTCCCTACTGAAGTCATGAGCTGGAAACCTCCTATGGCGGGTATGTTCCACTGGATGCAGGTCGACTTTCGGAAACATCCTAGTTACCCTGCGAAGAGCATTGAGAGTATTGAAGAGGGTATCTTTATGCGCGTTATTGAACATGGGGCGCTGGTTATGAGGGGTAGTTGGTTCTATGCAGATGCGGAGGAAGAGCACAATACACTGTTCTTCAGGGCGACGTATGCGGCGGCGCCGGGGGAGAAGATCGAGGAGGGGATTAGGAGGCTGGGGGAGGCGGTTAGGGAGGAATTTGGGTTGGGGGATTATGCTAAGGATAAATGAGAGGTGGAGTGGGTGGTGAAATAGATTGAGTGTTGGAATGATCGCTTGTGGTCTTGCTCTTGTATTGATGGGGCAGTCGTTTTGTGATATAGCGGGACATTCCTTGCTGTATATATCCTACCACCAAATGCAGGGCTATCCATGCCTCATCTGGTCCATCTTATTCTTACACATGTCCAATTCCTAGACCTCTCTTTTGTAGTATTGTCAACCTATCGCACAGATGTTACTCCACCTGGTGTCCTCCTCTGTTGTATTCCTTTCCCCTGGTTTGTTCTTCGACGCCGCAAATCTGCCGCTCAGTTGATGAAGTTGACGCAGAAGAAGTGCAGCAATAAACTGCCAAAGATGAAATCCGCAAACGCCCGCTCATGCGAGATATTCTCAAAGTGCACCTTGTTCTCCGAGTTTGTCTGGATGCGCAGCGAGGCTGTGAGGACGAATTGGCCGACGGTTGCGCTGAAGCCGGAGAGGAAGGCGTTGAAAGGCTGTGTTTCCATGTACGTTAGCGAGTAATTCGTATAACATTTTTTTCGCTCTCATCAAACTCCAGATCTAGGAATTGTGGAAATTGGACATGTGATGGGAGAATCGAGGACGTACAAAGTTTCCAACCAAGACCACGTAGAGGAATTGCAGAGCACCGACGATAACGAGGAACGCGAGGAAGGTATCGAGCAGCTTGGTTCGCTGGGGTGTCTTGTCGACGTATTTGTTCCATATTCCTTGCGCAATGGCGGCGGCGTCTGTGTTGTTTGCTTTGCTTGACCGAGCGGGTGCTGATGGGGTAGCTGTTGTAGTTGTGGTTGTAGCTGGGGCGCCGGTTGGGGCGGTGGTGCGCTGTTTCGGTGCCATTTTCGTGACGTCTCGAGGATGTGTGTCGAGACTTTTGGTGTTGGAAGTGGAATTGGGAGAAGACGCGCAGTAGTGATGCTGTCGCTGCTGCTGCTGGATAGCTTGAGGCCAGATGTTCGTAGATGGTCCGAGCTCTGGGGTACGACGACCGACCGCGTCGGCGGTTCGGTGTCCTTCGGGTGTCCGTTTGGATCCCCGCAAATCATGGCATGGACTTGGCCCAGCCTTCCTTCCCTCTCAGCATTCTACGAGAAACTTCTACATCCTCAGTTATTTCTTCCGGACCTCACGTATTCACGCGACTGCCCCGATTTCATTTCACGAATCACACGACAAGATAACAGAACACGACGCGATAATGGTACGTGATCACCAATTACTGTCACGCGCGAGTCATGGTGTGCAATGGATGCTAATTGGAGGTCAGGGCTCTCTCGGAAACATCGCTCTCATCCTGGGCGCTCTCACTGCTGGTGGCGGTATCACTGGCTATGTGAGGACTGGATCTATCCCATCGGTCGTCGCTGGATGCACTGTCGGACTTCTGGTATGACCTCACATCACATGCATCACCACCTTGCGCGCATCTAACGAACGATAGTACATGCTCGGTGGCTACCGTGTTAACAGCCGCGCAGCGTACGGCGTTGAGTTGGCTCTTCTTGCTTCCGTTATCCTCGCTGGCAGCTCTATTCCTCGAGCAATGAAGTCTGGCAAGCCGCTGCCTATTGGTTTGAGCATTCTCGCGACCTTTGGCCTGTGGACTTTTGGAAACGCGTACATGAACAAGGCTCGTGTATAAGCACTACCAGAAAGATGATACGAAAAGCAGGCAGCGCGTCGTGCGATGAAAAGTGTACCATAACTTACGATGTTGAAATACGAAGCTTGACTGGATGAGAAAACGGATCCTACTGCGAGAATACTTCCTCTCGAGTTACTAATCGACGTGTCGATCCACAAGCTAGATGCTAAGTCAGGGTAGCTGATTATCTCAACGTCTAGATATCTCAACGTTCTAACAGGCTCCCCACACGTTTGAGTTCGCTAATGATCCCGGGCTATTTGGAAGAATGCAACACCATCCACACAATACCGACGAGGCAACAATAGAAGCTCCCCACCAATCTATATCCCGGCTCTGCATCGCGTGCCAACTGCCGTCGCTTATCCAGGGTCTTGCAAGTCTTAGCGTCATTCAGTAACACTGCATGGGCGAGTACTGGATATCGCGAGTATTGTTCCGGGTCACAATGCGGTTCCAGCTCATCAAAATTGATAGAACCAAGTTTGATTGACCAATCATACCATGTCAACACCTGACTCTGACTATCAACCTGCCATTTCCATCAGTGTACTCAGGCTGAAACCTATCCGCGAGGCAGGAGCTACAAAGCGATCATCCTGGTGTACGCAGTCCGTCACATATCGTAATCCCGAGTACAGTGATTGGTGGTTCGATATGACCTCCCAAAGCCTTTCTCCAACATTTTCATCTAAGACATACCAGAGGAATGAAAGCAAATTACAGATTGACGAGATCGAATCATGTCCCCGCATGGCTCGTGGCTCGCTCTGTGGCCACGATAAATGTTGGAGTTGGCCGCATAAAGAGTTGGGAAGAGCCTACTGGGTGACAGTCAAGAACGTATAGCTACGCCCATCTATCCACAGATCCCGCCACTATGCGCTACACCCAGCTTATTGGCAGTGCTGCGGCACTTGCTGGTTATGGTAAGTTCAATGTCTGCCTTAGCCGTTGATACTGACAGAACGAAGCTTTTGCTCAAGAAGGTGAGGCACAGTCTACTGTTGTCTACGATGCAGAAACGAAGATCAGTTACTCGTTGTACACGGAGCCTGAAACAGGGATGACGTTTGGTGTTGCTCTTCCGAAGAACGTTACAGACCCGTATGATGCCATCGTCAGGATCACGGCGCCAATTGCCAATCAATGGGTCGGCTTCTCATGGGGTGGCAATATGGTCTGGAATCCATTGAGCGTTGCTTGGCCTAACGGTCAATCCGGGACGATATCTGCTCGCTTCGCTTTGTATGATGCATACCCAGGTTGACGATGACGATTCTAACATCCCACAGTGGTATTGCTTTACCGCTTGGATACGATGGCGCCGAGCACAGCTACCTCAAAGGCACAAAGACGAACGCTACACATTGGACTGTCAATGCACTGTGCAAAGGCTGCACGGGATGGCAAAACAACGAAGATGAAAGATACGCATTGAATGGCACCGGTACAACACAATTTGCCTGGGCCTACGGCGTCTCTTCGGTCGAGGACCCTGCCAGAAATGATTCTGCATTCAACGTCCACGCGGCCTGGGGAAAATGGATCCACAATCTGGACGCTGCACGCATCGAGAATTTTGATTCTTTGGTCAATGCTAACCTGCTGACGGCACCCATAGCAAGTCCTTCCGCTGACCCGACCACCGTCGTGACAAGCGTCGTACCGTCTGCAACGTCAAAGCCAGCCGCGCCTGCTGCCATTCCAGCCTCGTGCTCCGGTGCCGGTAATCCCACATTCCAGGGAAGTCTTGCTTCTGGATGGAAGGCCACAAAAGTCGCCGGAGGCTTGACTGCCCCTCGTAGCATTCAATTCGACGGGGCAGGTAACATGTTGGTAGTCCAGTCTGGCAAAGGTATCTCGTACCATAAGATGGGTACAGATGGCTGTGTTACCTCTACCAAGATGCTGGTCTCGCAGAACAATCTGAACCACGGCATTGCAATGAGTCCTGACGGAAAGACGCTATACGCCAGTTCCATGACTCAAGCTTACTCCTGGCCATATGACGCTGCTGCTGGGACACTGGGAACGCGAACAACCATCATTACTGGCATGTACAACGGTGGCTCCCATTTGACCCGCACTCTTGCTCTCGCACCACAAAACCCAAATCTGCTGGTTGTCTCCCATGGCTCCAATGCCAACATTGACGCTGCTACATCGGATCCCAAGACTGCGCGTGCCATTATCAAGGTCTTCGATCTGTCAAAGATTCCAAGCGGAGGCTACAACTACGTGTCCGGAGGATACAACGCTGGCTACGGTCAACGTAACGACGTGGGAATCTGTTTCGACAAGAACAACATGTAAGCCTCACTTGTATGAGCGCGCGTGATGATACTGACAATGCTACAGGCTCTGGGGCGTAGAGAACAGCGGCGACGACTTCAAGCGCAACGGCAAAGACATCCACTTCAACAATCCTGGCGAGAAGATCCATTACATGGGAGACGTGACCAAGCCCAACAACAACTGGTACGGCTACCCGTCCTGTTTCACCGTCTGGCAGCCCAGCGACTTCACCGACAAGGCCTTCAAAGTAGGCGATTGGTTTGTCCAACAGCCCAGCACCAACATGAACGACGACACGTGCGTCCAGACAGCCACAGCTCCCAAGCTTACGCTGTTCCCTCACTCCGCACCCATCGACTGCAAATTCGACGCCGACAGCACAACCATGTACGTTACCTACCACGGTAGTTGGAACCGCACACCCGTCACCGGATTCAAGCTCGTCGCTGTGAAGTTCAAGATTGGTGCGGACGGCAACTACACTCCGGTTGAGCCTCTTACTAGTACCACAGCGGCTCAGGACATCTTCTATAACCCGGCTGTAGAGAAGTGCCAGGGTAATGGACCCAGTTTCAGCTCAGGGTGCTTTAGGCCTGCGGGCTTGGCGTGGGATTCGCAGGGGAGATTGTTCATGACGAGTGATACATCAAGCAATGGGGAGGTTTGGGTGCTGGGTAAGTCGTAGAGGATGGGGTGGCACTCCCAAAGCGCCAGGCTAGAGAGTCAATGAGGAGGAGACAACATGTATATACAGTTGGTGCAGTCACACAGTCGTTTCTAGGTCGCCATTTTCACGCAATGGGAGGTACCGGTTTACTCGCTCCTTGCGACCAAGGTGCAACGTTCTAGATTTGCTTCAATCCCGTCGTCCTTCAACACATCGTCAGCGTCCCACGAACTCGAAATACGCGAACCATAGGTATACAATGACTCACCCAAAGTGTCAATCGCAAGCGAACTCATGAGGTAGCTACTAGCTCGTTTTCTTGGGTGTCGCGCAACCATGGTTCGCGTACCGGGCACGTGGCAGGCATTTATGGCGTTATATAAAGCACAGCAATATTTGACTTCATTACCTACACCTAGAATCCTCAGCTCGACTCACTAGATTCGACAACTTTTGTACACCACCGCTACCCGTAAGACACTCGCAGCTTCCGACACCCACACACAGCATCCAGCCATGTCCGATACGAACAATCACGCGCCATGCTACTTCATGGAGCTTCCGACTGAGTTGCGCCTCAAGATTTACCGCTACGTTCTTCCTGAGGTCATTAAACCCAATTATCAATCCCAAGTTCATGCCGCTTCTATTCTACGAGTTAATCATAAGGTCAATCAAGAGGCTTCTTCTGTGCTGTATGGAGAGACTCAATTTCATGCGTACATATCGCAAGATACCATCCAGCTACAAAATAAGTTATGGTGGCGGCGTACGGAGCCCAGAAGCCTCTCTATGATACTTTCGCCGTCAGCCAGATCCATCCGCCATCTTACCGTCCACGTCAATCTTCGGAGATGGTCCGATGCTCATTTTGATCTGTATGAAAGGGGCATCAGTGGTGATGAATACGAAGCCTATAAGGCGAGGGATAGCGTGCGGAAATTTATCGACTTCTTTACATCAGGAAATACTTCGCTGAAGTGGCTGGAAGTTAGGCCCACTCTGGTAAACTACTGCAGATGGTCTGAGGAAGACATTATCGCGGCGGTCTTTGTGGTTATAGGACCTTTCGAAGCGCTGAGCAACATCAAAACAGCAACATTGGTGGCCCTAAATTACACAAGATTCAGTAGACATGGTACCGAGCGTCGCTCAGCCATCGCTAGCCTCCATACCAATCAGCTTTACGGTCGACTTCGAGAGGAGTGGCTCTTTTCCATCACAGAGTCCAAGCCAGCCCCGGGACCCACGGACAACGAGCAGGGAAAGGTTGCGTACGGCGTTATCGAAGAAGTTCTTCGACTGATATATCGGGCAATGCCATATGCGGTGCGAGGTACTTACAGTTCGATCCATCGCCGCTTGGATGGCCTCGAGCTCCCGTTTCACTCCGCCCGCGTTGCCTACGAAAACGGCGATGTCGAGACTTTGGTAGCAATCAGAGAAGCCATCAGGGGAGAATGGGTCAAATTACAACCCCGGCTGTCGCGCGAAGCATCTGCCATCTCGCAGTCAATC
Organism: Alternaria metachromatica; assembly: GCF_023757995.1. NCBI lineage: Eukaryota > Fungi > Ascomycota > Dothideomycetes > Pleosporales > Pleosporaceae > Alternaria > Alternaria metachromatica. The sequence continues at coordinate 839,598 of NW_026055504.1, forward strand.
TACGACGTGTTCAAGACTAGGGATATCGCAGAACTGCCCGAGTCAAATCCACGCGTCGTGCCATCAGAGACTAAGACGTCAAGTCCCGTTTCTACGATGGATGAGCTAATGGACTGGGACTGGTCGGAAGTTAAATGCGGGGTCCCCAAGCACGGTGAACCTGGCGTTACCATTAAGGAGGATAGTTGGAGGATCTACATTTACAAGGGCGGTAAAATGTGGACGCGTCTGAAGACACCGCAGGCGGTACGCGAAGCAAAGGGACGAGGCAGAGGCGATGGCATACTTTGAAGGCACTTCAGATTGTGTGCGTTGGTAGCAACGAGGCATTACCGTGCATGTGAGCAGCTCGCTTATGATTGGCGGTTATGACACGCGACGCAATACCACTTGTAGAATTATCTCGCATCAGATGAGAGATGAACGATTGGGAAAGGAGTGGACGAGAAGTGAGAGAAAGAGAGGACACCGGACAGATACAGAGAGGTTTGCATGTTTAGTTACCATCGTACACATCAGGGGAAGAGTGGCGTTGTGGAGATTGCGGTATCTTTAGGTGGAGTGTTCACTGAGTAGAGTGACAAGCGGACAGGAGCAATGACAGCATAGCAGCAAGTCATATGCGGGACGAAATCTCGTTTGTGGGGCACAAGATCCTGTTGTTGGACGACTTGCCGCTCCAAAGCGGTCTAACAGTGTAGCTGAGACAAGCCATCATAATTCCAGCCGCAATGTGGCTGGCACACGGGTCCAAGGTCAAGTCCACTTTCCCTGAATGCCCATGTGCCGACAAAAATCTTGGTGGGGGGAAGAAAGGCGGTTATCGGCAGGCGCCTTGAGTGATTTGCATGGTGAAATACGATCTTGAGCGGCGCAGCGTGCCTGGCGAGAACTGGTTTGCGGCACGACGATCGTCGATGTTATCGGTTATTTTTGGGCTTCATCTCGCTTTCGCAACTGCTGGCCATGCCTTGTGACGCAGCGGCAGAGCAGCAGGTTTTGAGGGAGATTTGGAGTTGCAGAGAGATGAGGGTCGCGACTGGTTGTTAGTAGTTGGCCGTGCCTTGTTCATGCGCATCCGGCAGAATGCCATGGCTTTCGCCAAAGTCGATGATTCCCATGTGCGCTCGGAGAGACTAGGCTCGGTTTCACCCGGCACGCCGCAACGAAATACGAGTAAGCATACGCCAAGCCGTCTCTCGCGACTAATCCTTCACATGCGGCGGTCGTCTGTTGCGAGCGCCGAAGCTTGTTGGGAGGTGACTGATGGCTCTGCATGGCCAAATGGCTTACTGTCGACGCTGACATAGGCGACCCGTGGCTGAAGTGGACTGCAGGCCGGGTTGAAGATCTTGGCTCGAAAAGCTTCGCATGTCATTGCCTGTACTAGCACCGGGTCTGCTGGAACGAGACAGGCGCAGACAGCAGCTTTACCGATTGGGACAGAGGGGCGGCATGTGTCAGCGAAGACAAAGGGTTGTGCATGCGGGCTGTTCATGGCAGAATAGCAGAGTTTTGATATCAATATCTTCACGTCGAAGAGGCATGTTGTGACAGTAGTCGCGGTGCTGTGGTGATGGAGGGGTCCATTCATTATTATCACGCCCGCCCTTCCGCTCCTAATCTGCCCTACTCCCTCCGGCACCCGCGGATTCTCTCATACGGCCAGGCACGATCTAGAGCGAAGGACTCCCCTAGCATCTACGTCACGCTTGCGCACGGTCGGTGTTGTGCACAAGCTCGGCGCTAGGAAGGGCTTGTCAGTGAAACGCAGCCATCTTGTACCGAAAACTGGGGGGTCACGTCATAGCCCATTCACCCTCGCATCGGCATACACGCCAGGCGCCCTTGCCAGCCACAGTATACTAAACCTCGCGTCTCCCGGCCTTGCTAGCATATCCATAGCAATTCTTTTTTCCTCCCCCAGGAACACCTTCCATTCCCCCCAGCAGCAGCACTCCCCCGCGTCTGCTTGCCCCCACTTGCGCTCAGGTAGTCTAACCACGCACACACGGGCAACGCTCTCGCACCACCCCGCCATGAGTTCCCTCAAGAGAGCGCTTGACAAGCTCAAGCCGCACCATGGGTCCTCGGCCTCAGACGACGAGAAGAGCGGCGTCAAGTCGCCCTCGTCCGTCAATTGCCGCGCACAGTCGCCCGTCGCGTCGCCGCGCTCTTCCGTCACCCTGGGCGGCTCGCGAGCAAGCGGCGAACATAAGCGCGCCGATGTTGCCTCGCCCACCGATAGCAGGACCAGCATCGACCAGCCCCGCAACTCCCTCAGCGGCATCCTCCACCGCCGCACCGAGAGCCCGAGCCGCACCGGTACCGACAAGACCAACAAGACCAACCGCTCCGGCTCTATCTCGCACAGCCCCATGCGAGCTGTCAAGGAGAAGCTGCACATTGGCAACGACTCGAGCGACGAAGATGCCCCCCTCAACCGCGAGGGCGAGCCCATGTCCCGCGGCCAGCTGCGCAAGCACGAGAAGCAGGCCCAGCAGGAAGAGCGCCACAAGCAGAACATGGAGAAGGAGCAAGAGCTCGAGCGCAGAAGGAAGGAGATGGAAGACCAGGCATTGGCTGAGCTGACTCCCGAGCAACGCTCCAAGTACGGTGTCATCGACCCCAACTCCTACGCTGGCGAGTGGAAGCATGAGCCCCGCCACAGGATCCAGGACTTCTCCGCAAAGGATGTTGGCAAGGAGGTTGTCTTCCGCGCCCGCATCCACCACCTCAGGAAGATGAGCTCCAAGTTCGTCTTCCTGATGTTCCGCCAGCAGCTCGCTACCATTCAGGGTGTTCTCTTGGAGCACGCGGATATCTCCAAGTATATGTTGTACTGGGCTGAGCACCTGGACGCCGAGACCATCGTCCTGGTCAAGGGTATCCTTCAGGAGCCCAAGGCCAAGCAGGGCGAGGTCCTTGGAGCAACCATCCATGACGTCGAGGTTTCGGTACACGCCCTCCACGTCGAGGCCGCCGTCACCGACCACCTGCCCTTCAACGTCAACGAAGCCGAGGTCTCACAGGCTGAGGTCGACGCTGAGCTTGCGAATGCAGACCACAAGGAGGGACACACCCGCGTCAAGATTGCGGATCGTACACGCTTGAACAACCGCGTTATCGATCTGAGGACAACAGCTTCACAGGGTATTTTCCGCATCCAGTCTGGTATCTGCAGGCTCTTCCGTAACCAGCTAGATTCGGAAGGCTTCATCGAAATCCACACCCCAAAGCTTCAGGGCGGTGCTACCGAGTCGGGTGCCAGTGTGTTCAAGATCGACTACTTTGGTCGTGGCGCCTTCCTTGCTCAGAGTCCCCAATTGGCCAAGCAGATGGCCATCTCTGCAGACTTTGGCAAAGTGTACGAAATCGGTGCCGTCTTCCGTGCTGAGAACAGTAACACGTACCGTCATTTGACTGAGTACACTGGTCTGGATCTGGAGATGCAGATCGACGAGCACTACCACGAGGTCCTCCGCGTGCTGGACCGCACTTTCAAGGCCATTTTCAAGGGTATCTACGACCAATACCGTCCCGAGATTGAGGTCATCAAGAAGCACTTCCCTCACGAGGACTTGGTCTGGCTGGACCAGACACCCATCATTCCCTTCGCCGACGGTGTTCGCATGCTGAACGAGTCTGGCTGGAGGGACGATGATGGCAATGAGCTTGACGTGAACGAAGACCTGGGTACCAGGGATGAGGTTCAGCTCGGTCGTGTCATCAAGCAGAAGCTTGGAACCGACTACTACATTCTAGACAAGTTCCCCGCGAACGCGCGCCCATTCTACGCCATGAACGACCCGAACGACCCTACCGTCACCAACTCCTTCGATATCTTCTGCAGAGGACAGGAGATTCTCAGTGGTGGCCAGCGTATCCACGACTCCACCTTGCTGCTGGACAAGATGCGCAAGCTCAAGGTCGATCCCGGTTCGATGGAAGACTACATCCAGGGCTTCCAATGGGGAGCACCGCCCCACGGTGGTGGTGGTATCGGTCTCGAGCGTATTCTCATGTTGATGATGAACCTCGGAAACATTCGCCATGCTTCCATGTTCCCTCGCGACCCGAAGAGTCTGCCAGAGCGGCCAGTCATCAAGCAGCTGCGTCATCCTGAGGCCAGCACCATGCACCCACCATGGGAAGGACAAGATCGTGCGGTCGCCAAGATCGATCTCCAGCCCATCGAGAAGCTCATCGCCAACTACGGTGATGCCACCAACACCTCCTGGTTGGAGCCTCGCACCGAGATCTGGCGCGACGAAAACACCGGTGCGGCTGTCGGCTTCGTACCTCAAGACGGCTTCGCCATCACTGTCGGTGACCCTCTTTGCCACGAGTCTCAATACCTCAAGACCATGGCTGGTTACCTCAAGTACATCAAGAAGGAGCGCAACCTCAAGCCACTGTGGCTTCTTGTAGGACACGCCACCGAGGAGGTGCTTGCAACCAAGTTCAACTGGCGCACATTCTCCGTCACTGGAGAGCAGCGTGTAGACCCTGTCCACAACCCTGCGGACAAGGACTCTGACGTGCAGCGCAAGATCCGCCACGCGGAGAAGGAGGGTGTCAAGATTAGCGATTATGCCCTCGGCACACCACCACCACCAGATGTCAAGGCTAAGGTCGATGCTCGTGTAGCGGATTGGCTGAACAACCGCAAGGGCAAGCAGGTCCATTTGACCAACATTCACCCATGGCAAGACGAGGAGCATCGCCAATACCACATCGCCTACACACCCGACGGCACTATCGCTGCCTTTGTCGCCATGGCGCAGCTTTCACCTGACCACGGCTGGCAAGTCAAGTACTCTCTCGACTTCCCCGGCGCACCCGGTGGCTCAATCGAGTACATTGTCACACACGCTCTCAAGCAAGTCGCTGCTAGCGGCGCAACCAGCGTCACCTTTGGTGGTGGTGCTAGCTCCAAGTTCAGCCCAGGACACAACGTCAAAGGCACTCGCGTCAAGGTGCTCAGCCGCGCCTACCACGCCATTGCGACCGAACTCAAGCTCACCAACAAGACTGAGTTCCGTGAGAAGCTGGGTGCAGTCGACGACCCAAGCTACATTTGCTACCCGCCCCACGGGCTGGGCCCTATGGCGGTCAAGGCCATCTTGAACTTCTTCTCTGACGATGACGACAACAACTAAGTAACATGTTGGTGGACGATATACACGCTAGGATAACGATACATTGATGGATGATCGAAGGCATGATACCACAAGGCGTTTGCTGTATGAGTAGACGGTACCTTTTACCTGTTTGACTCTTTTAGGGACATTTGTAGCGGGAGGACGTTCTTAGGTAGATAGCGATGTTTCTTAATCTAATACCCTCTGAAATATCTTACTTTCTTCATGTGATAACATGGTGACTCTCGCAGCTGTCGTAAGCTTTCGTAAGCTTTTCATATATCCAAAGGTCAATTTAGACATGACCGCAGGATCTCTGTGCTACCTTCGGCGCGTTTCGAGTACATCCGACGTGACACCGCGTAAGCTACATACGGCAGGCACGTCGGTAAGTCTCAGGTTCCACCACCTCACACTTCACAGCCGTTCTTCAAACACCGAAACATCAGCATCCATCATCAACGCACAACACTCGGACAAGATGCTATTCGATCGGCTACTGCGCAGACTTGGCGTCGCGCTCCCGATGACGATGGACCAGGTCGCGGGGAACATTCGGCGCACTAGAGGAAGGCGGGGTCAAGCGCCCGGCTTGGAAACCTTCGGACCTTCGACACGGCTAGAGAAGATGGTTTTCGGGGCCGTGCGATTGGCTAGAGGAGGGTTTTTGGAGAGGGAGTCGAGACGGGTCTGACGTCTGTTGGTCGCGCGTTGGCGTCGGGAAAGCAACGCGCACGTGTGAAAACTACCACGGTTCGCGTTGACGAAAAGCCGACCTGCGACTATAAGAGGCCTGTTCCTAGACCTTTTGTACAAGAGGGTAAAAGCGAGTCAGTGTACTTTGTACGATAGAGTTTCGACAAGAGTACGTTGGGCTCGGTGCTATTGCTAGAGCGTTTCTCTTACCGGATAAAGAGCCAAGCTCTTCTCTTGACCGACCTTCTGGCTTTCGACAGACACGACGCTCAAGATGTTTCTTACGACGCTTCTGATCACGCCGTGGTCTATCCTACTCCTTCCGGTCATCTTCTACATCTTGCCTTACCTCCGCAACTGGCAGATCCGCGACATCCCCTCTCCGTTCCCAGCCGCTTGGACGAACCTCTGGCTCTTGGCTCAATGCAGGCGCGGGAAACGCTATCTCGCCGTTCATGAGGCACACAAGAAGTACGGAAAGCTTGTTCGTATTCAGCCGCATCACGTCAGTATTGCGGATGCGGACGCTATCCCGCAGATCTACGGTCACGGTAATGGGTTCCTGAAGAGCGAGTACTACGATGCTTTTGTGTCGATAAGACGGGGGCTGTTCAATACGAGGGATCGTGCCGAGCATACGAGGAAGAGGAAGACGGTTTCTCATACGTTTTCTGCGAAGAGTGTATTGCAGTTTGAGCAGTATATTCATCACAACCTGGAAGAGTTGCAGAAACAGTGGGATCGCAGAGCGGCAAGCGTTCAAGAGAAAAGAGGATGGTATCATATGGATGCGCTCCACTGGTTTAACTACCTCGCTTTCGATGTCATTGGTGATCTGGCATTTGGCGAGCCGTTCGGTATGCTGGCGAAGGGAAAAGATGAAGCCGAGGTCAGCAAGGGAGGACAGATCACGTATGCGCCTGCTATCGAGGTGTTGAACCGCCGAGGTGAAGTCAGTGGCACCATCGGATGTTTCCCCGCCATAAAGCCCTACGCAAAGTACTTCCCGGACCCCTTCTTCAGCCAAGGCATGAAAGCGATCGAGAACCTCGCCGGAATAGCCATCGCCCGCGTCAACGCCCGTCTCGAGAAACCATCCGACCGCGTCGACCTCCTCGCCCGCCTAATGGAAGGCCGCGACGAAAGCGGCCAGAAGCTCGGCCGCGAAGAACTCACTGCCGAAGCCCTCACCCAACTCATCGCCGGCTCAGATACCACATCCAACACTTCCTGTGCTCTTCTCTACCACTGCCTCCAGCACCCAGATGTAGTCCAAAAGCTGCAAAAAGAACTCGACGACGCGCTCCCAGATGCAGATGCCGTTCCAAACTACGCCCAAGTCAAAGATCTACCTTACCTCGACGCGGTCATCAAAGAAACAATGCGCATCCACAGTACCTCCTCTCTCGGTCTCCCCCGCTTGATCCCCCCTGGCCCCGGTATCACACTCCTTGGCCACCACTTCCCCCAAGGCACCGTCCTCTCCGTCCCCGCATACACGATCCACCACTCCACGGAGATCTGGGGCGAAGACGCCGACGTGTTCCGACCTGAGCGCTGGGAAAACGTGACCGAGCAGCAGAAAGCGGCGTTCATTCCGTTCAGCTATGGGCCCAGGGCTTGTGTGGGCAGGAATGTGGCGGAGATGGAGTTGGCGTTGATCGTGGGCACGGTGTTTAGGAGATATGAGTTTGAGATTAGGCAGGGTGAGATGGAGACTAGGGAGGGGTTTTTGAGGAAGCCGTTGGGGTTGGAGGTGGGGATGAGGAGGAGGGTGTTTTGAGTGAGTGACAGGCGGTACGTTTGATGAAGATTGTGTGGAGAAAGAGAATGGAGGGGCGTTCTCTGTGATGAATCATGGAGACGCAAAACTTGGCTTTAGGTTATGTTAACATTTCGCTAGATTACTAAAAGATATACATGATGAATGAAAGAAGCTGATACCTCAGTATGCTCCATGATGCCGTACAGATGCAGTAAGATATGCACTAAGGGAACTTTACCAACTTCCCTTAGGAACATGACCAGAAGCCCGTCTCATCAACCGAACCGTATAAACACCCCCAAACCCCTCTTTCAGAACCTCGTCTACCTGGGCTTAACAATTCTGCCTGATTGATTATCGACATTTTTAAGAGTAGCTGTATGCTGTCTTCGCCTCTGCTTATCATAGTCATCCTTCTCCCACTCGTCAGGGCCATCTTTCTTATTTTTCCTGAGCTTCGCAGCTTCCCTCGCCGCTATGCAAATAATTATAGTTATAAGATAGATGCAGAATTATTGTCATATCTAACAGTGTATGAAGTTCTTAATATGGAGAGAATCACTATGGCTACATTTTGCAAGATATTGTACCCTCCTCCTAGGCTGGCAATTGATACAGGAGGCTTCAATCAGCCGGAATCACAGAACAAGTCGTGGATACCTCGTGCGGTTTTCCATTTCCCTGTTGTGATGCCGCCCTACATTGACTAAGTACGTCAAACAGTGTCCCTTGTCGGCAGAATAAGGGAGAGTGATGGTCCATGGTCACAAAAGGAGATACGTCTCTTTAGAGACTATAGGAGGGGATGTATTGTAATGGGAGTGACATATTGCTATATTGAATGAGAGATATACATACATAATGAGTGATTGTAGCCATGTTGTGCACCTTCCCTCCGCAAGATAGTGAAGACATAAGAGAGTGTTGCCGTCCGTTCCAGTAGAATATCAAAGTCAGCCGAAAAGTCCATAGAAAACATCCTTGTCGTCGATCTAGCAGAAGTATAATGAGACCCCGAATCATCAAACACCGTCAAAGATATCCCAGATCCTGTCCTGTAGAGATCCCCTCTACCTGTATTTGTGAATCTTCCCCATTTTCTCGTTCATCTCCGCAGTGCTCATCGTACTTCTCGGATTGCGATCTTCGCGTTCGGCATCTCGCTGGAATTTATCGAGCTGCGCACTTCTCTGGAGAGCGCAGGGGCCGCAGATTGCCGCTACCCTGATAGGAAGTTCTATGGCTTCCCCGGTCGTGCAGTCGCAGTTACCGTAATAATTATGCGTGAGACATGTGAATACTTGGTGGTCGTAGTCGGCAGCGTGGCATCCACAAGCGTATCTTTCAAAATAGTAATAACATCGTCCTCGGGCTTGCGGAGGCGGGAGAATCTGCTGCAGGGTCGCAGTTGGTTGTGCCATGATGATGGCGCTGGGGGTTATGCGTAGGATTGTATATTTATTCGTTCTTGAGTTCGACGCGAAATCTGCTTGGGGTGGTAATCGGCGACAGGGTATGACTTCAGTACTGTGTGATTGCTGTATCGTCGCCGTGAGAAGAGATTTCTGGGTTGTGGTAATGAGGGAGCCATCATGGTTCCGTTTACCAGAATTTATACTGGTGATGACTGGTAGAAGAGTCTTAAAGGTGTCGTAGTCAGAAGGGCAGTCAAGGACACCTCGTGAGCTTTGCTGTTGGGAAAACGCTTCAGTGATGACTATATGAAGCACAAGTACCACTTTTCCGTGGATCTGAGTCGAAATTCGGGCTATGAGTACATAAAGATGACATGGTGTTGATAGTGCTAGGTATGACTGCGATGAACGATGACGATGACGAAACCTTGGAATGATATATAGGGTAAGTGCGTCTGTTAATCAAAGAAATGGATCGGTAAGTACAATGCCTTTGTGATTCGCAATCAATGAGAAGGAACTTGTGTATTCAGAATAGAAGAGTGGAGATCATTGGAACGGACGAAGACATATTGCAAGAAAAAACTTCATTCCATGTCTGAAAGTCAGTAGAAGAAGTAGGTGAAGAAGACAGGGGGGTTTGAAACGGTATATACGACCCATGAAGTAGACCGCATGAGCATCCGTAACTCTGATTGAGATGTTAGAGCAATAAAAAAGAGTGGAATCAACCTCGAGGGTATGTAGTTGTGCTCGCCGCGATTTGGTGGAGGCAGCTCTTGTAGCGTCGAGACGACGATTTGCTCATCCGCCAAGAACACGTGTGCAAAGAGGGCTAGTGAACGTAGCAGCTCAGTTAGATCTGCGTCATTGTCAAGTTCTCTAATCTTTTCGTCCCCATGTAGGCTGCTTGCGACGAGTGCCATCACCACCATATGGAAATGACGTATTCAGTTCATGTCACTCCAAATCTGCTGTATCGGCGCGTGGTTATCGAAAACGAACAGCTGAGATATTCCTCCTCCGACCACTCGGCTTCATAAGCTTCGCGGCTGTTCCATACTGATTTGTTTCACGTTCTCATCGTCGGTGAAGTGGGCCGCAGTGACGATTAGTGAAGCGCGGAAGTGCGCGCCTCCACATATTTCGCGCACAGACCAGCGCTTACTCTTAGCGGCCATTGTCGCGAACTCCCGGCATGTACGCGTATCGCCGACAAAGAAGCTGAGCCAACACCGCTCAACCCTCGACCGCCATCTATCCGTCGCCAACTCGGAAGCAGCATCGCCTGCGTCGCCTAACATGGCGCCCAACGAGCTCGCCGATGTAGCGGCTGACGCCTCGTCGGGCGGCTCCTTCACCCTGTTGAAGCAGCAGCTCGAGCTCGACTTCAGTTTTGCACCGCGCCGCGTCAAGGGCCTCACCACGCTCGACATCCAGCCGGACAAAGCGCATCTGCGGGATATCACGCTGAACTGCCGGCAGCTGAGGCCGACGAGCATCAAGATCGAAGGAGAAAAAGCCGCCTTTAGTTATTCGAACCTCCACCAGCGCCTGACGCTATATCCCGGCACCGGTCTCGAACAATATCACTACGCGAAAGAGCGGATTGCGCGACATACACAGGGCGCAGAAGATGAGCTGGTCATTACCGTGCCTGACAAGGTCAAGATCCGGGAAGTGAAGCCCTCAGAGGCTGGCATGACCGACGACGCTCAAGGTACTTTTTATGCGCCTATGAAGCTGGAGATCGAATACGAACTGGACGACTTTCGGGACGCGCTGCAATTTGTCGGAGTCGAGGATGGAGATGCCCGGTACCCACATGCTTACACGCGCAACTCGTCCTTTCCCGGTGCGGCCTCGTGTCTTTTTCCGTGCATAGACGACGGCGAAACGCGGTGTCTGTTCGATGTGTCCATCCGCTATCCGCGAACGCTGGGAGATGCGCTCAGCAAATCGAGTGCGCAGGTGCAGGCGCAAGCACAGGGAGTGGAAAAGGCGGATAGTGTTATGCTGGATGCGGATGACGATCAGGTGGACTTGTCCGAGGAAGAAAAAGCCATGGAGATGCAAGTCATCTGCTCCGGTACCCTTACAGACGATGTGAGTATTGATTTATTTTATTTAGCGCGTCCGATGCTGACCTTCATAGATTCTCGATCCCGCCGACTCTTCACGAAAGACAGCCAGCTTTTCGTGCGATACCCTCGTGCTCCCACAGCATATCGGCTTCGTAATCGGTCCCTTCGAACATGTCGATCTCTCGGAATATCGCGACACACTAGATGACGAGCGCTTGGGAGAGAATGCCATCAAAGTTCACGCGTTTTGTTTGCCAGGGAAGGAGAATGAGGTCAGGAACAGCGCCATGATGCTAGCCCGAGCTCTCGACACCTTCACCGAGCGCTTCCAGAGTTATGCATTTGGCAACTCCTACAAGCTGGCATTCGTAGACGATTTGGAATGGGACACTGCGCACACAGCCTCATTCTCTATCTGTAGCTCTCGCCTGCTCTTTCCGGAGACTGTATGGGAGCCACTGGAGCACACGACCAGGGTCTTGGTGCATGCAGTAGCCAGCCAGTGGATAGGCGTTGACGTGATTGCACACAACCCGGAAGATCACTGGATCATCGTTGGTGGATCGTGGTTCATGGCTGAGCTCTACCTCCGAGAGCTTTTCGGTCGAAACGACTGGCGGTTCCGTCAAAAGGTGATGGTCGACCGAGTCATTCAGATGGACCGCAAGCGCCCGTCGTTACAGCAGCTCGGATACGTCTTACAACTGGATCCTGGAGAGGTCGAGTTTATGGAGCTGAAATCGCTCATGGTACTCTCTATCCTCCACAACCGTCTGGTAAAACAGAGCGGGAAGAATGGTGTCGATAGGTGTCTGTACCGAATGCTTTTCAATGCTCGTCAGGGCAAGTACGCCAACGGCGCCATCGCTACAGACGATTTCCTCGATATCTGTGAGAAGGTTGGACATCAGAAGCTGGAATCCTTCTTCCAGCAATGGATCGTAGGGGCTGGATGCCCTACTTTTCACTGCGTACCTTCGTTCAACAAGAAGAAGCAAGTGGTACAACTTACTATCAAGCAGCTACAGGCTGACTCGTCCATTACGAACATCGACAGCGGTCTCGCCGCGGATGACTTCATGCGCGAAGCGAAAGAGAAGTCTCGCGACTTGCGGTCAGCGACAGGATACCCCACCTTCGTTGGCCCGATGACTATTCGGATTCACGAAGCTGACGGAACACCCTACGAACACATCGTCGATATCAATTCGAACAACGTCAAAGTAGAAATTCCGTACAACACCAAATACAAACGACTCAAGAGAAATCGATTGAACAAGGAGCGCATGGCTGCTGCCGCGGGCCTTGATGCTTCGGGCGAGACTCAAGAGGATGTCACCTTCTACATGCTGGGAGACCTATTCACGTCTCCCCAGGAACACGATGAATGGCGACTAGACGATTGGCCACCAGAAGACGAGGCCAAGCAAGAGGGGGAGGCTTACGAGTGGATTCGAGTCGATGCAGACTTTGAATGGATATGTCGGACCAACATCGAGGACATGCCGTCATACATGTACGTCTCGCAGTTGCAGCAAGACAAGGATGTCGTTGCACAAGCAGAGTCGATACAGTTTCTCGCCAACAAGGAAGGTCATAAGCTGATCTCTACTTTCTTGGTCAAGACGCTGATGGACAACCGATACTTCCACGGCATACGGACCATGGCCGCTAATGTTTTGGCTCAGAGTGCACTGAAGCGAACAGAGTGGGTTGGCCTGTTCCATCTGCAGAAGGCTTTCCGCGAGCTTTTCTGCTTACCCAACTCACCCATGACTCGCTCGAATGACTTCTCCGATCGCAGCATGTATCTGATACAATGCGCTATCCCCAAAGCCATTGCCAAAATCAAGGGCGAAGATGGCAGATCACCACTAGAAGCGAAGCGCTTCTTGCTCGATCTTGTTCGATACAACGACAACCGCGGAAACGATTACAGCGACGACCATTATATTTCTACCCTGATGCGCTGTCTCGCGGAGACACTCACAAAAACTACAGCCAGTGCCGACCTTAGTCACGAAGAATGGGCTCAAGAGCAGGATTTCACAAGCAAAGCCATCGGAGAGCTCACCCGACACCAGAGACTTGACGAGTGGATTCCTACCTACCAGAACGTTTACACAACCACCGCCCTTGACTGTGCGCTGAAGTTGGTCATGAGTCGCGTCACCCCGTTCAAGCCAACCGAATTTCTCCAGTACGCCCAGCTGGGAAATGCAGACAACGTACGCTTAAAAGCTTGGGAGTGCTTGATTCGGCTCGGCATGATCCGGAAGGATACAATCTTGAGATTCCTCATGCACGAGATTCGGTCCGATCCTTCGCCGTACTTCAGAAAGCAGCTGCTGCGTATCTTTGGCATTGCGATTGGACAAATCGCTACTGGAGACGTCTGGGCGCCGGAGAAGGCTGCGGACACTTCAGCAGGCACACTTATGATCGAGAACGAAGCCAGTAATGCTGAGCGTGCATCAGCTCTCGCCCGGCAGAACCTTAATGGGGCTCTGAGAGGGTTGAAGAGCGACATGCAGGGCAACCAGACCCTGCGTATGGTCCTGGAAGAAGCTCTGAAGTCGAAAGTACTGTCTACGAACGACATGTCTGAGCTTTTGGACATCTGCGACATGATCTTCGATAACCAGAAGTCCAACAAGCTGCGTATCAAACTGTCTATGCCACGCTATTGGAAGGTGGAGCATATTGGAAAGGCATCAGTGGTCTTCAAAAAGACCAATAAGTTTAGATGGAGATCGAGGACGCTTCCAAAGGAAGAGAAGAAGGAGGATAAAGACGACAAGAAGGAAAAGGCGCCTGTTCCACCTGCGGCACTACCTACACCACAACCCACAAGAGATACCGCTGCTCCGGCTCCGAAATCAGCACTGCCGAAGCTGTCGCTCAAGATCGGAGGACCGAAGAAGCAGTCTACTGCATCTACACCGGCAACTGCGGACTCTACACAGGGCTTACAGAGAAGCCACTCTATAGTGTTCTCACCCACTGTCTATCACTCACCATCCCCTGCACCAGTGTCCAAACCTGCATCTCCAGCGCCAGTGCAAACGCCAGTACCAGCACCACCGCCCCCGCCCCCTGCCGCTCCAGCCGCAACAGATTCGCGTTCATCGACTCCAGAAGTGCCGCTGATGCAGCCGTCAAAGAAGATAGCCGCCCCAGCAGCGACCCCCAAGCCAGCGACTCCAGCACCAGCTCCGGTTCAAGCTCCCACCGCTGCTCCTGCTCCAGTCACCAAGACTCCGGTTCCGCCACCCAAGGTCCCTACTCCAGCTCCTGCGCCTGCCCAAGCGAAGCCAACACCAGCGGTCATCAAGGTACCAAAGCCTATGGCTACACCGCCTGCTATCGCATCACCGGTTCCTCTGCCGGCGCCCAAGCTTAAGATCAGGACCAAGACCGCTTCCGGCTCCACTGTGCCATCAAGGCCCTCCAGCGCAGCTCCATCACCACGTCCTAGTGCCGCTCCTTCACCTCGGCCAAGCGCAGCCCCTGCTCCGTCACGACCTGCTGCGACCAACCCTCCATCCGTGGCCAGACCTGTAATCAAGCAAAAGAGGAGCAAGATCGTCAAGCTGCGAATCGCACCCAAAAGGCTGGCAGGCTTTCTCGCTGGAGAGAACAAGAAACGTAAGATGGTTACTGGAAACGGGGACGACGATAGGCCATCTAAGCGACAGAGCTTCGAGCCGAGTAGTATGTCAAACGGCAACGGCACTGCTAAGAGCGGTCTCGTTAGCGTGGACAGGGGTGGTAGCAGTGGGCCAAGACTGCTGCTCAAGATGAGGGTAGGAAAGGCCAACTTGCCAGGCGAGAAGAAACGATGAGATCGAGACGAAAAGGTTTTCAGAAAGAGACAAGGCCGATAGCAATGGCCGTGACGAGGTATCGAGGATAACACAACATGCATTTCTAAGGTGTTTAACGGACGGGCATCTCTTTCCCCCACAGCGAAATATGGTTTAAGGAAAAGGAGGGTCAAGGCCGCTGCATGCATGCATATGGGATCAAACAGCATTCAGCGATGGCGTTATTTGTAGTGTGATTTCACATGGGTGGTGGGAATGGGACATTCAGGTGGATACCCCCTTTGCTGACTTTAACGAGTATACATGCCTTCATCGGGCTTTGTATTGTTAGACCGCCTAGAGTGAGAATGCATAATTTACACGTGTATGATTTGGATTGAACAGTGAATTGATTAATGGTGGGTATTGATAGTGAAGAAACGCTCGCTAGAGAGCGAAATACCAGAGTATCCTGTAGTGATGTGTACGCCGAATGAAAGGGGTATCTACCATTACACCCTGCCTGAAATCTATACTTGGTAATGAAATGATCTCGCTGTGATATTAGGATCCTCGCCAGAAGAGTTTCTTCACGGATCGTACGCCGGATTGGAAGACTGATTCGCTAATGGGGGCTGGAGCTGGTGTTTTGTGTGCAATGGTTGGGAAGACTTCTTCCGCAGGTTCGGGACTCAATTGTGTTGATTTGGATCCCACTTGTGGTGAAGAAGGTTGGGCGCTCGCAGTTGCGCCTTTTGTAGATCCAAGTACTGTCGTTGCCGTCGCTTTCTTCGCAGATCCGGACAACGTCTTCGCAGTCTTCTCCACGACCGTAATTGTATCCATATCATATGCAGCATGCGGGAAACCACCCTCTCTCCCGGCTTCCGTCTTGCGATGTTTGGCATGTGGCAGCGTAGATTTCTTAGTCGGAGCCCAAGGAGTGCGCTTCCTTTTGTTCTTGGATCCGGGAGGACGGCCTCTCTTTCTTGGCACTAGGATGGGAATTTAGTGGGCTAGTCGGAGGAGGGTGTTTCGACGGTCTCACCCTTGATCTCAGCATCGCTTCCTGGTGGGTCTTTGGCTTCGACGTCTTGATCGGACTCTGCATCGCCCATGACGGAGTCTGCATCGTCGTCCTGGACAGGCGGCTTGGCAACCATAGATGCCGTGGGTATGATGTCGTGTTTGTCGTCTTCAGAAATATCGGAGCCGAATTGAGAACCTGCAGTTTCAGGCACTTCCTTGTATGCTTTGTCGCTGGCTTCCTCTACCATCCCGCCGCATACAAGACATAGTATGTCCACGTCCCACTTGCGTTTGGGTTTCCCGCCGCGCCTCTCTAATATTGTCAGGCGGGCCTTGTTGTCTTGCGCCTTGATTCTTGCATCCAAGGTGGTGGAGGCTTGAACTTGGCTAGGTCGGCCCCGCTTCTTCAATTGCGGTGCTGCGTCTTGGATCGCTCGCTTCTTGAGACAGTCCGCATGAAGCCACTCTGAACATTGTGGGCATTGTAGAAGAAGCTCGTCCGGATTGCAGGGCTTCTTGTCGATGCAGTACGTTTTCATTTTGCTCAATTGGCTGTTGGCGCGCTTTGTAATGTCGTAGCTCTGGCGGAAGAATAGCTGATCTGTCTTGAGGTCGAGACTTTCCGGGTCGTCGTCCCAATACACCACATCCGCGGATGAATCCACTGACAAAGCGTCGATGATATCCATGTGATTGCTGACTATCAGCTCGCTGTCGCCATGATGCGCTTGTCGTCCACCTGGTATGTCCTCGGGCCGGTATGCCCAGTACACTCTGAGAAAGACATGCTCGGGATCTCCGCCGCGAACTTCGAGAACTTTGGCGATCCAATGCTCAATTGAGCCGGGACCTTCTGCGATCTTGTCTTCTTCGCTCTTCTTCACAAAGATCATCTGACCTACTTCGAACTCCTCGCCGTTCACAGTGAACCTCCGGTAGCGCCGCATGGCCTCCCAGTACAGCGCAGGCTTTATCTTTACGTGTAGCTCAGGTAGTTGCGTCTCGGGATATGGATTTGGCTGCGTGGTTTCCGCGTCCAAAGGCGCGTCAAACTCGCTGACGTGCCCATCATTGACAGCGCCCTGCTTCGATTTTGCCGGTTTGCTTGGCTTCTTCTGTTTCCTGACAGTGACGGCTGTAATCTTGAAGCTGAGATCTTTGTCTACCGTCGACCAGTCAATCCTTCGTTTCTTCACACCGTTGGGTTGGGGTGTTGAGCCATTGGATGTGGGCTTCTCGTCTGCGACTTTGCGCTTACGTGCCATTATAGCGAATGAGCTTTGGAGGGTGGAGGGTGAAGGCGGGAGGATGGAGGTTTGGCGTTGGTGGTGTGGTGACTGTGATGCGCTGGTGCGTGCTCGGTGCGGGCAGCACTGACTGTCTGACTGTGACGCGGGATATTAAGCGAGGGTACTGTGCGGTGCGAGCGGAACGATGGAGAAGTGGGCGAGTTGGGTTGTTATCCGAAATGCAGTATCAAACTGAAGTTGACATGCTACAGCTCGACGCGTCTGGCACCGAGTGGAGCAAGCGATCAGTCGCGCCCGCGTTGTCAGCTGCCATCACGCTACCGCGCCGTGAGAACGCTATGCCCAAAGCATCATATCACGTGAACCTCTATCGTCTCCGTCACGACATCCTCGCCAAGCGCATTGGCAAGGCGAGACGGTAGTCATGAACACAAGGACTGTCTTGACGAATATCCGCGAGCCATTCCGGCAGCTTCCCCTCATCTGCCATGCGGACTGCCGGCTCAAAACGAATTATTGAATAATACCAAAGTAGACAGTCTCAGCCTTGATTTACACAACGCCACGATGGGCGATCACGTTCGTCACTCAATCGATGATGCATGCCAACATCAACCTTTGGCACCGTTGTCTGACATGGCATTGTGGTACAACATACGACGCGACGCGCCGGTTACTCGGAGTGCTCGGCTAGGATGGCATGCAGGTAAGATCTGTATGCCCGGTCAGCGCATCTGACAAACCTCTGTTAAGGAAAGAACAGCTGGGTACCCCAGATTCCGTGGGCCGCGTTCCGGCCGCTATTGCCAACACATGGATTTGGCAGAAACGGCCAAGATGCACTGCCACAGCATCATCGTTACCCAGAACAGGAGAAGTCCGTGCCGAGTGACCGAAGACAGGTGGGCGGCCGCCAATTTAGTCTAGTACGGGGCCTCTAGATGCGCTGGGAATACGACCAAGGGCCAATGAATAAGCGTGCAGTGGCCATTGAGGTCTCCGGGAGGATTGTGGATATGGAACACGCGGCCATGCGTTGATGTCGATGAAGGAGCGCGCTGCCGTCTGCGCGGATATGGAAGAAGTCGCAATGGAATACGAATCTGTCAGCCGGTAGATGGATCGTCCAGCGCGCGGCGATCTCCAAAGACCAGAACCCTTTCGCAGGTTCGCGTCATAGGCACGCTAATCCCTGCCGCGTGCCCAGAAATTCCTCCACAAGTCTAAGTCCACCACGGACCTCAGATATACGTACTACGCCTACCGCTCTTTCGCTCCTTGTAGTTTCCATGATTGCTGTCCTCCTCCGCCTCTACACACATCTCTAATCCTGTGCTCTCGTCGCTCGTTCCCGAAGAAGCTCTAGTCGCTGCGCCGTAACATTCCGCGAGCCGGTGTACCCGTGGCTTGCACGCCTGGTTCCGTACCGACAACGCGCCCGTAGAGCACCTGCATTGTGCACCGCATAGAGGAGAGACCTTCCACTTGTACTAATACCGCCACTCGTTGCTGCCATGGGTCGTCCAAAGAGAGGTAAATAATGCGCCGGCTACAAAACGGCGTCCCTCGCTCCCTTGACGGCAGTGCCCGTCGTTAGAAGAACATTCACTAATGTTGCGCCCGGTTCGCCCCTTCACAGTTCTGTCGTTTATGTCACAATGGGGTGGTTCCAACCAGAATACCTTGCAAAAGAACCCTCCGTCCGCCGGACCGTCTCCGGGCCCCGCGTCCCCCGCTCCGCCTTCACCCTCGACGAAGCAACCCGTCAGCTCAGCCAACTTTGCACAGTCGGCCACCGCTCTCGACTCGTATAACAGCGAGCGCCCTCCCTCCCGCGCGACCCAACGCGAGCGCAGCGACTCGCGAGCCTCGGTCCGTCCCATGTCCATGATCCAGACATACCAGCCGCCCGTCATGGAAGTAAGCCAGGACACGCTGCCCGAGCTGCAGCGCATCTTCACCTTCCTGAACAGCCACTCGAACAAGCTGTACCAGGAGGGCTACTTCCTCAAGTTCCACGACACCGACACCCGTACGTCAGCCCTGTAGGCCATGCCTGTCTGTGATACTAACGGCAATGCAGGTGGCCGTCCCGCGCCAGATCGGAGATGGCAGGAGTACTTTGTCCAGCTCGTGGGCACCATCCTCTCCCTCTGGGATGCGAGCGCGTTAGACCAGGCTGGGGGTGACGCCGAGGTGTTGCCCACGTTCATCAACCTGACGGACGCTGCGATCCACATGGTATGTCCGCTCACGCCCTCACTATGACCTCACTGACCCCGCAGATCCCCTCCATGACCCTCAAAGACGGAAAGAAGCTCGACAACATCCTCAGCGTGTCCACGGCCGCGAGCAACAAATACCTCTTCCACTTCGATTCCTACCACGCGCTTACGCAATGGACCGCCGGCATCCGCCTCGCCATGTTCGAACACACGACCCTGTCGGAAGCGTACACGGGTGCGCTGATCGCTGGCAAGGGCAAGACGCTGAACAACATCCGCATGATATTGGACCGACAGTGCGCAAAGTACGAGGACTGGGTGCGCGTTCGGTTTGGCGCGGGCACTCCGTGGCGCCGCTGCTGGTGTGTCGTCTCTCCGCCAGATGAGAAGGAATACCTCAAGATGCAGAAGCTGCAGAAGAAGGGCAACGCTTACGAGCGACCGCCGATACTCAAAGGCGACATCAAGTTCTACGATACCAAGAAGGTCACCAAGAAAACGAAGGCCATCGCCACGGTCAAGGACGCCTACTCGTGCTACGCCATCTACCCACAGTCGAAGCCGCTCATCGACCAATCTACATTGGTGAAGATCGAGGGCAAGATTACAATCCACTCGACGCCAGAGAGCACAACAGAAGGATTCGTCTTTGTTATGCCGGAGTCGCGTCCCGCTATCTCAGGATTTGAGATTATGCTCCAGTACCTTTTCCCCGTGTTCGATACATTCTCACTATACGGACGCCCAAAGAAGTTGATTGCAGACGTTCTAGACACCCGCGGTTTGATGTTCGCTATGCCCTCCGACAGGCGCTACGGATACTTGGAGATGTGGGACGTGGTGGGCTTGATCAACACCGAGGGCAGCGACAAGTGGTCAGAGCGCCACTGGAGGAAGCAATTGAAGGACCTCACATCCACAAGAATGGTGACTGCGAACCAAGACGCAGAATCCATCTACAGTCGCGCCAGCCGCAGGAACACCGTCAGCCGGGCAGGCTTCACACCTCGTAACCTGCGATTTGAAGACCAAGGCTCCATTCGTTCCAGCCCGTCCACACGCGCGTCATCTCCTACACGCAAGTTCCCAGACTTTGAAGTGCAAGCGCCGCGTCGCGTCGGAACAGCTCCCGCAGCAAACCCATTCGGTACCCCACGCCATCAGCGATCTGTGTCAGAGCAAGTCAACGGACGCAACGAGAACAATCCATCTAGATTCACGCGAGAGGAGACGCCATACGAAGACGAGCGACCGCCGACGCCTCCCCAGCATCGTATACTCAACGGTTCGTCGAACGGGGCGGTCCAGCCTTATGATTCGTCTGCGTCAGATTACGACGAGAGCCCCATCAAGGAGCCACAGAACCTTCCACCGCCGCCTGCAGATCTGTCTGCTCCACCGCAAGGTTATGTCGACCTCCCTCCGACCCAGGAGCACGCTGCCAATCAGAAGCCACCCATTCGTCCCAACATGCCCATGGCAAAGCCAAACCCTGCAGTCGACTCTGCCACGCTCCAGCAAATGGCTGACGCTTCACATGGATCGTTCCCAGGGGGTGTAGCTGCCGCTGGCGCAGTCGGTGCTTGGAGAAATCAGGACACCATACAGAGCAGACGCAGTGGTGACTACAACGCGTACGGTGATCAGGGGCAATCGATGTATCTTGGCGTCAACTCAAGGCCGCCTCCAACGAACCAAAACTCTGGGAACCGCCTGTCTACCATTCCCGCATCACCATACGTCGAGCATTCCGAGTTCGTCGACTCTCCCACAGGCTACCAGCCGACAGCTCCATCGGTCCCAGAACATAGTGAGTTGCCGCCACAGCCCCCCAGTCACGAGCTCCCTTATCGTCCGCACCCCGAAAGCGGCGGCATACCCCGTAAACCAGTACCAGGTCGGTCTCCCCTAGCCTCGCAAGAGGATGACACCCTTTCGACCAGTAGCTCAAGACTCGACAGTTTACGAGAGGACGTAATCGACCCTGAAGCTCTCGACGCTTTCAACATCACACAGCCCACTCTGAATCGTCAGCCAAGCGGATCAAGTAGTTTCTACGACGATGATGCCATATCGACTTCCACGCCAGACTATGCCAGCATCGCCGAAGAGGAACCTGCGCCTCCTCCACGAAGATTGCCTGAACGACGCACCGATCGACCAAGAAGCGGTGTTCTGACCATGATTGGAGATCCAAACGTAAAGCTTCCCTCAGATGAAGATCCACATGGCTACAAGTCTGTTCTGGACCCAGCACAGGCGCCTGCAGCTGTTCCCAGTATTGACTTTGGCCCGACGTACGCGCTGGACTTTGACGGCAAGCGTCCGGGCACCAGTGGAACCATGACACAGATGCTGCACGATAACAGCGCGTCGCGGTCCAAAGAGAACCTTGCGACTACCCCGAATGAACAGCACCGACTGTCTTATATCTCCGGTGCAGGGTCACCTAACCAACCCATGCATGCGCGCAGTGGTTCGAACTCTCCGCAGATCTCGGATTCACGACAAGTCGCATGGCAACCGGCTGCAGCCTCACCACAGCAGCCGGACAGGACAAGGCTGGATCCTGAAGACTGGGTGATGCATCGTGCGGCGCATCAGCAGCAGCCTATAATGTATGGACATGGCAGGAGCAAATCACACACCCCACCTCCTTTCGGTCGCACGCATTCCGGAGATTGGACTCGTACGCACTCTGGAGATTGGAGTCATATTCAGCGGTCGCCTCAGGGTTCTCCAGGTCCTGCTCGTCCACCCAGTCGCCCTCTAAGCCGCGGTGCTGAGACACTGCTTAATCAACAACCTACTACTTTGTCTGCTCGCGAGCAGGAACAGGTGGCTCGCATGACAAACACTCCTCTTCTGGACCTTTCGCAGAACACCAAGAAAGTGCAAAAGGAGCCTCCGACAGGTCTTACAGGTTACATCGATTATCGCGAGAAGGAGAAGGCGGCTCACAAGGCCAATCGCCAGAGTTTTACACCGACTATGCAAGCTGAGATCGACCGACGCACCTTGCAGACCCAACAGCGCCAAATGATGGAGGTCCAGCAACGCCAGCAGATGATGATGCAACAGCAGATGCAGCAACAATATGCGATGGCTCAGAGCAACTATGCGCCGAGCATGATGGGTACTCCCAGTGTTATGGGCATGGGCACGCCAACCGGCATGGGTGCTCCGAGTGTAATGGGCGCACCGAGCATGATGGGTACCCCTAGTGTCATGGGCATGCCTACCGGGCCTGGTACACCGTCAGGTATCGTCGGAATGGCATACTCCACACCGAGCCAGATGCACCCCATGTATCAGCAGCAGCAGCAGCAGTACTTCCCCCAGCAGGCGCCAACCCCACAGATGAACATCCCTGGAGGTTGGGTCTCCCCAGCGCAAACACCGCAGAGCCAGTATTTCCCACAGCCGTCACCGCAAGGCTACGGCAACATGGCGCAGCAACAACAGCAGACTCCGCCCACGCAGGCTTACGGCGCAAGCTTCGACCAGGCGCAACAGGCAGCAAAGTACGCGCAGCAACAGCATCAGGGCCAGTACCGCCGTTAGATAGATGGGCTATTCGTTTAGAGAGTGTTGAGGTCATTCGGGATCGATTACAATTGGATTGAAGAGTATGAGACGAGATGCCGATGTTCACTGTATATATTTCACGTCTGCATCTTCTCGTACATAATACTAAGCATTGAGGGTGGGAGCTTTGGATTGGATTGCAGGCTCGCTCAGTATAGCATGGAGGTATTAATCGAGTTCTTGATGAATGAAAGCGCGTTTGATTGTTTGATTACTTGCTGTGTGTGAATCATTTCACCGTGCTAAGGCGACTGCCGCAAAGAATTCGGCAGATGATATGTTATTCTGCATCTTGTCCTTGTCCATCAAGTCACAGTATGTGGTCCATGCTACGTACTCGCTTCGTTTGACATGGAACAGCAGCTCGTCTTCAGGCAGCTCAACAGCCAAAACCTTTTTCAACAGAAGCCCGAAATCCCAGATCGTATCTCTATCCGAAGGATCTAATCCTGTGAAATTCCTTTCCCAACATAACCGACTACTTTCGTAATAGAGAGTGTCGAGAAGCGTTTCTTCTACAGACTTGTGATAATCTACTTCTAGGGAACCATATCTTTCGACTCCCACAAGAGCATACACCTTGTCTCGAATGTCCTCACATTCGTGATCACGGTACGTTTCAAGTAGGCTTGAAAAGGTAGCTCGGCTGTTCCTCTCCAGATCGGCGTATCTTTTCATTGCAGCAATTGAGATGGCCGAACTGCCAAGTATAAAGTGGTACAAAGGCGTGTCCACGTCGTTTTGGTCGGTGAGCCCAGCTTGTGTGGAGCGAGCGTCTAGATGGCTGTACAACTCGGAGAGCTTGAGCCACTCTAACATGCCAGGACCACAATGAATCTCTATGTGGCAAGCAAGCATGATCTCTTGAACGATCCACATACGGGACCAATATGTTCTCTTGCAAAACGATAATATGCTGCGGGCTATGTCGGTACTGTGGCCAAAAACATCGTTGTACAGCATAGGATTCCAGGTGCACTTCAAAAAGCGCAAGGCAAGATCGCTGTCGTCCTTCTCTTCGCCCAGCCAGACCAGAGCCTTCTCAGCCCCCTTATATATGGGTCCCATCATCTGCACTTGATGATTACGTTCATCAACATTTGACTGTTGTATACAGAGAGCATCGATCCAGAATGGCCCATGATTGCCATGAAGTTGCTGCTGATGTAGGAAGCTCCATAGATTCTCTCGGACTGGGATCTTGACGCCGTTGATTTCGATGTCATTGTACGCTATGTTGGGACCCCAGGTGTATGACAAGGCTTGGTAAGATGGCCGGTCGTCGTGATTGTAAGTCTGCATGGTGCATTCAATGATGCCTTCGTCATTTTTGGGTAGGAGCCTGAGTAGCCTGATCTCTTGGCTTGTGCGATCCACAGGGCACGATGCATAGAGGTCGCCCATCGGTCCTAGTTTCCGAACGACGGGAGAACTCGATGAGCTCTTCGTGGTTCACAGCGCGACTTTGCAGTTTGAGAGTGCTGGGAGTTGAAGAATAAGGGGTGAGATGGCTTTAGAGATATTACATAGATGGCTGCCTGGAGCGTCGCTACACCTGGTAGAGGGGAGGAGGCTGTGTCTCAGGACTCATGCTGACAAGGCTGAAATGCTCAGCTCTATGCATACCGAAGCGATCCAGTAGCAAGCAATAACTGGACACGGTCAGAGGCTGCTTGAGTGACAAGTCTTCTCATGGCAAACTCGAAACGACAGGCCTTATCGAACACATAACAACGCTCGCTAGAGTTCAGAATTCGATTCCAATGTTTTGATTCTTCGAATGCTTGGGATCGCAGTGATGATGAATGCAAGATACCTCGGGAAGACGAAGTGCGGGGCATCCCAAACGAGGCAGCTACCCCTCCATGCAGCTTTCACGCCGCTAACCCCATCCTACCTCCGTCTCCACACCAAACCCTGCATGAGGCTCGTCATAGTATCCATCGCTCACGACCCTCGGCCAACCTTGTTTCCATTTGGTTCCAAGCCTAACTCCGTCCGACGACATTGCCGTGAACGAGGATCGGTGTCTCGCTGCTGAAGTTCTTTACGTCCTCCATGACCTCCTTGGTGCCCTCACTCTGCAAAGCCTTTCCGACACTCTCAAGGCTGTCAAACTCCATGACGGTGCTGATGGCGTATGGACCGTCGGCGTTGAGCTCACTGACGGCGTAGGACTTGAGACCGTGGTCTTTCCAGTTCTTCATGGCGAGCGGCATGTGTGTCTTGAGGTAGTACTCCTTGTTAAAGGTGGAGCCCTCCTTGCGAGGGTAAAGGACGATAGCGGTGGCGCCAGACATGATGATGTATAGGTGGATGGTATCGGAGAGTTCTGTACGCTGTGAGTAAAAACCAACAGCAACTTGCAAGATGTACTGACTGTTGTAGATGCGATGCGCGGTGCTGAACAGCACTGACGTGGGAATTAGTGTCTTTATAGCTGCGCCCGCGCCTGGGATCGACTCAGTACCCCACTTCAAGATCCTTACATCCGCTTCGGTCCTGCTGTTTTGCACACCCGCCCGAGATTACTCGCAATCCCAGTCCGATCGGGCTTAGGATATATAACGTCGACTTTTGTCAGCATGCTGCTATCTTTCGACCACGATCCAGCTCCAGACACACGTTACTGGAGTTTGGCCGGATCTTCCCGAGTGGATATCCTCACATGCGTCGGAAGGGACCTTGAAGATAGATGGCTACTTGCCAAGCTAATCTACTACCAGACACTTAATTCGACATCGTCGCGTCCACCGCCAGCTGTGTCGTAACGTATAACTCCGGTACAATTACGAAGAATCTTCTGGTGTAATGGCCTCGAAGGTCCCCATCTCCCTATTGCCCTGGCGATTGCGCTCGATCAGGCTGTCCTTAATAACCACGACTGTTTGAGCGCCGGGCTCCTCCTCTACAGAAGGGAGTATGGGGACAGGCACATCGTCTTGCAGGCCAGATGACCTCACGTTTCCCCACACCCTTCCTCCGGTAGGCACCGCAGCCTTCGCCCATATGTACGCTGTTTTGTCCATTCCCCTCAGCCTGAGCCCAACGACTGTGTGCAGCTCTTTTGTAATCTTGGGCTGGACAACAACGCCTGGTCGCCATAGCTGGGTTTTCTGTGGATCCGAAAAATTCCGGATTGCAATACTCGTGCGATGGGCCATTACTGCTTCTTGTATAACGAGACCGGTACCGGAATGTACAAAACGTCGAGGCAGTATGCTGTTAACCACGCGACCTTCTTCTTCGTATGCACAATCCGTCAATCTGAATCGGAGTGCGGGATCCAGCCCAACGATTGCGTCCGGGAACCTCCCGCAGTCGATGGTACACGACGAGCCCGACTCGAAGAAGAGCTGTATTGCGGGAAAGAACGTGTTCAACGTCCAGTAAATAATCTCTGGGAATAGTCAGCTCTGCCATCCTTTCGCACTACGCATTCGGTAGACGCGCTCTCGTTGATCAATTGACTAGCTAAATCGGTTTTGTCCAATGCCGCTGTGTGTTCCAGACTGACAGTCCGCGGTATGAAAGCGCCATAGTCCGTGGTAGAAACGGTTGTCGCATCCGATCCTTTTGCCTCGTCATCTTGCATGAGGACCTCGCTGAGCTGGTCCCGAGAGATCCAAAGTCTTGGGAAACCGCGGCGCTGTGCTTCTATGAGAAGGTTCTCTGTTGGGCATTGGTAATAGTCCATGCGGCGGAAGCAGCTCGTGTTACCGAGAGGACATCCGCCGGATAATGGATGCTTGTATAGTGGCCTTGAATTGCTATGACAAAAATGTAATTGATGCCCAGGTGTTTGTGGTTGCGATAGAGCTACGCAAAGATGTGCCCGAGAGTAGAGGTGTAGAAGCGCGCTTGCGTGCGCGCTGCGAATATGATGACTCCACTCTTATTGGAAGGAAGGAACTTGAGATGACCCACACTATGGAGAAAGACCGTCCAAGTCTTTCAGCGCAAGAACCTTCAACTTCCAAACAGCTGATAGCGTGGCGTAGGGAAGGTGAGTTCATCTGGTCTTCGCGATATGTCCATCCACGTGTGGACAGGCAGTCTATCACCTTTGCGAGGGTAAGGTCTACACTCTTGGCATTGCATTAAACACAGCCTTGCAAGTCGTGATCTTTCCCTTCTATGGAGAAATATCATGCAAGGGTGTTGAGTAGCTGGCCTTCGCAGGCATGCTTGTCGAGCGGACGAGAGCGAGCTGTTGCAAGCGCATATTGGGCAAGCAGAGCGCGATTCACTTCTGTCTCATGCGACGGTCTGGAAGAACCAAGGTGGAAGGTTCACGTGCCCTTGCCTATGTCTCACCTAGGCGGACTGTTGTGGAACATGTCACTGCGTGCCTGCGTCATTCCACTAGCGGCTCTTGGCGGGTGCTCTTGCCTTCTCTACTTGTTTACACTCACCTTCTACTGCTCAGCTTACTGAAACACCAACTCTACCACGTTGTAAGCACCGCCACTGGCTTCAAGACGACTGATGGCGCCCACTACGTAAGTCACTTCTTACTCATCGCGCACTCCCGTGATCATCAACTAACCTCACTTCAGACGATCCGGCAGCAAGCGCGCAAGCGGCGAAGCTGTAGACACCAAAGTGACCAAGAAAGCGAAGCAATCTGTCAAGATGGCTGCAAAGCCTGCGAAGAGTGAGGAGCCCGCAACCAAGACTCCTCAGTACTTTCGTTTCCTCGATCTTTCTCCCGGTATGTCTTCCTCGTCTCTAACATTGCCAGACGCTAATGCTGCAAAGAGCTACGAAACAGGGTATACGATTACGCCAACGAAGATGACTCAAGGAATTATGCCTTACGGCCCAGGCCTATCCTCCCAAACTCGCTTCGCAAGTCTCACTCGGAGCGTCCCTGGAAGTTCTTTGCATTGACCCAGGTATGCACACAAATTCGCGCAGAGTATCGTCCTCTTTGGATCCAGCATCTCCGTGTTAGATTCGCGACAACATCCGAGTGGACCCATTTCGGCAACGCGTTTCTGCATAATGAAGGTGTAGACAAGCTAGTACCGGGTTTGGTGCAGTTCTCGTGGGACCACCGTAACGATGGCAGATCAACCTTCGACATGATGCCTCTGCTACACCTGTATGTGCAATCTACCTCATCAAAGGTAGCATTCGTTCCGCACATGCTTGCCACAAGTGGATACACCGTGGAAGATGATATGTGCCATAACTGCTTCAAGAATATGGAGATGGAAGAGCTTGGGTACTCAAGTGTATATGGCGATGATGATTGCGAATGTCCAGATTACGACTGGTGCCGCAGCGAGTGGAGGACTTTCAAGAATAAGCAGATGAGATATACCCGCACCATACAAAAGTTCATCCATAACTCGAACGAAAGCTGGGTCCAGGCTGTACGAGAGGACAAACTGACGGTCACATGCACAGTCAATAAGACGGGCTGCCATGTCACCTTCAAGATACTCTACAAGGAACCAATCTGCCAGACTACCACCGACTCCCAGCCGGTCCTGGACTTACTGGAGCAATGGGGAATCTTCGATCTTCCGGTGAAGAGGTGTACCGACTTTGTGCTGGTGTATGAGGATAAACAGGTTACGGAGAAGGATGGTCGCAAGGGTAAAGTAACCGCCACGAATAACTGTCAAGATATCTTGCTAACTTATTACTAGTATGTAGCCCCCTTGCTATACTTTGCTAACGCAGTTTTAAGACGTCTTATTACTCGTGCTAACAGCTTAACAGATCACAAACTCGGTTGTGCGCAAAGTTCACGTTCACAAGAATCCACCGAAGGAAGAACACGAGCCAATCGCCTAAAGGCTCTGTGCAAACTGAAAATCATCTGTCATGGATATGTCATACCAAAGAGCCGTAGTAGGACTCATCTGAACTATGCGCGCTCGTGCTAGAGAGCTTTTCTATAAAACATCATGTTCATCGAATGACTACAAGTTTCATGTACAGAATATATCGCTCCGCGCACTACGCCCGTTGCGCAAAGTTGACGCATCTTCACGTCAGAGAGACATGGCCGGGGCTGAGACGAGAACAGCGCTCAAGAGCTGACTTCTCTAGCCTCAGCAGCCTCGCATATATTCGCGTGCCAGCAGCTATGTGGTTCGACCATGCTGCACTGGGTGTGAGCGTGCCTCCGGAACAGGATCTAAGCTGGCAGGGTTTCATCTGGCTGAAGGGCGATGAATACAGGCCTTCTATTCTCGGTCTAGTTCCAACATCACTGCAGACGCTCCACGTGGACGTCCCAGCACACGATGGTGCCATCTTAGCTTTGGGCAAAGGCTATATCCAGCGCCTGGAGAAGAAGGACTGGAGATGGTGAAGGCTGTTGGGTTAAGTGGTAGATTGTACGAGCTGATGGACTGCAAAGCCCCAGTCGAAACGAGAAGAGTGTTTGAGTTGGCTGAGGTGGGATTTGAAATGCAACTACGTCAGTTTGCGTATCAAGAGACGTATTCATGAAGACGTGAAGGATAAGGGCGAGGATGCCATGACGTTGATGTTGATCAAATTCAGCTACATATCGGGTCTTCGCACACAAGTATATCAGCAAGACATCTTGACTCTACCCTACTGATGCTGCAGCTGCATCTGCCATCTGCACTAGTAGGACGTGTCTCTCATCTAGCATCTGCGTCTGCAATCTGAGACGCTCTGTTAGGGCATCGATGTGTTGATCTTTCGCGGCCAAGCACGCCTCTGATCTTGAGACCACCTCGGCCCATAACTTGTCGTTCGCTGCTATCTGCTCTCTCAGGTCTCCGATGGTCCTACTGACCTGGTCTATGACCTTTAACTTTGAGATGAGTGAAGCGCGTTGGACATCGGTAGTGCAGCACTGTTCTGTGTCGACTCTATCCTCGCAGGCTTGGACTATTCTGTCCACCTAGCTAGTGAGGACTGCTATATATTTATTGGTATGCTCTTGGTTAAGGAGCTCCGAAACTGAAGGCCACCTTTCCAGGGGAACGTTGAGACGATGCAACAACTTATTAAACGCTGCTTGACACATCCTGGAGGTGTTGAGCCTTGCTAGGAGAGCGAACTGCTCTATCTTGCAGATGGGATCGATGTCTTCTGACAGCTCGAAGCCAAAGTACTGGCTAGCCTTTGTGATCTAATTCAGCAACTGCTGCAGGGTGAAGTCGTTACCTTCTGTCTCCCGCATGAGGATTTCCCAGCAAAGTCTAGTTCCTCTTCCAGCTTCTGCTCAAGCTGGGCTTTCTGCTCCTGGAGGGCGATGTCTCTTTCGCTCTCAAGCTCCTGCTTCTGCTCCTGAAGGGCGTTGTCACGTTCGATGTCTATCTGCTGCTTCTGAATCTGAAGAGCGCTATCGCATTCGCGTCGGAGCTGACGCTCCTGCTCTCCGAGAGCGATTACATGTCGACTCTCAAGCGTACGTCTCTATTCGCTGAATGATGGGCCGTGTTGCGTTTCTCGATCAATTGTCTCTGTGATCTTCGCTTCAGTCGTGATATTGTCTTCGATCGATCTTGGAAAGCATGCTGCGAGTGCAGCAAATGGGTTCATGCGAGAGACGGCGGTTAGACTTGCCGCATCAGCGGCAGATTCATCGCGCATGGCGTGCTGTGAGAAATATCTTCGTGGTGAGCCGTCGGGCTCGGGGTATCGTGTTGGGTCACGCATTGGCGTGTGGGTGTGTGTGGTGGTGGCGGGAGGTGAGTACTTCGAGAATGGGATTTGACAGCCTCTGCCCCTTCCGCATTCGGCAGGCGTACCTCTACCGGCGAACAGCACCGACATCTAAAACTTCAGGCGCTTAAATTGATGAGTGTGGGATGATTTGACTCTTTCCGAATGAAGCGATCGACCGGATGCATCACTCAAGCATCCTCCAGTGATCACCGTTCACGGAAGTTCCACGCAGACGACTCAACACATAACTCAACTCGTCGGAGACTTTGAGTGGCAGGCGATTGGCACAAGCCGACGACATGCATACTGTTCGTCGCTCTTTTGATGAGAGAAGAAGTGGCAAGAAAGCGGAAGCATGGTTGATTTCAAAGCCTGTTTTGGTCTTGCAGAACAGAGTGGAACAGCGGAATCCATAACTTGTTGTTGGGGATAGTTTGTAGAGAGCAGAAGGAAGCCGCACAGTCATCCATGTATGCCTGGATCATTTTGGTAATAAAGAAGATGATGTGGTATAAAGAAGAGACAACAGGAGGTAGACAGTGGGTTTATATACCCGCCCACCCTGCTAAGCTAGCCATCGGTCATGCCAAACACGTCCTTCCTACAATCGAGCGGACGGCGACATGAGCACTCCATATGCTCTCACTAATCTTATTTTGGAGGTTGGAGACCACAATCGCGGCGAGAGCACATGTCTTGTTCCCTGTTGTATTTTCGGTAGGCGGCAAACCATGAGTTGTTCAAAACGAATCGAGTGCATAACTCATGTGTATTCGGCAACATTGGGAGTTGGATTGAGACATGGCATGGATGTCGGAGTTTTTTGAACCCGCAGACCAGGAACGAGACATCACACTTGTCAGGCTGAAATTTGGTGATGGCTTCTTGTTATACCACGAGAAGGAACGGATCCAAAAGGACCACATGTAAAGGCATGATGGGTTTTTGTTGGTACTCGGATAGAGGAGAAGGAGGCTCCACACAGTCTCATGAAGAGTAGAGAATGTGTTTTGAAAAGAAGGTCGTTTTGAAGGAAGAAGAACCAGGCCAAAAATCATGGTTCTCCGTTGAACTGCTTTTGTTGAGGAAGGCAGACCAAGCAGCCAGGTCATGGGTGCGATCTGACATTGCTTTGGAGAAAAGCCCGCAGACTGTGTGATGAAGAGAAGAAGGGGAGACATGTAGGAAAGAAGAATTTATATACGCGAAGAATAGGACCCGAGCACGTGAGACCCGCTGCTGGAAGATGGAAGACCGGACGAACTGGATCAACAGCAGTACCACACCAAACGACAGAAGTACGTGCCTCAATCAAAACCACTCTTCTTCACTGCGAACTCCACGGACCACACGCACCAGCACCAGAACACCTGATCTCAGAACGGAACGATCTTAGATTCCGTTTCCTCATATAATATACACTCGGCGTGAGACCCTCACTTAGTCCCACACCTCCAAACCCCATGCCTTATCAAACAAAAACGCCACAGAACCCTAGCTTTCGACTTGCTCGACAGTATTTATAAGAGGGTATAGAATCTTGGAAACCCCGGCCCATGTTGTAAGTAAGAAAGAAAAGCACTAATTTCCACTCGCGCCCGCCCCTGTATTCACACCACTCTCCCTCTTCCGTCTCCGTCTCTGTCGCGCGTTGTCTTTGAGAAACTGCGGATCTATGAAACCTTCTGGGAGTTCAAACTCTTTCTCTACGAACTCGGGTATGGGCTGGCCGAATGCAGATGCGTTGCGCCCATGTCTATGCTTTCCGAGGGCTGCAGCGCGGAGGTGTGGTTTCGCGTAAAAGGAACTGAATGGCGCTGCGGGTTCGGGTGGTACGAAGGGGAGGAGGAAGCCATGCGGACGCGGCGGCCGCCGTGGTTTCGGTGGCTCGGGCTCTTTGGGCTGCTGTCGTGGTGGTGGTGGATCGCGGCTGCGGACTACAATGTTATCTGAGTCTTCAGTTTCCTCACCATCCTCTTCTTCGTCTTCTTCTCTCGCGGCGAGCGCTGCTTCCTTCTCAGCACGCAAGCGCTTCTCCTCTTCTTTCCAGACGCGGAACTTGTCGACGAGGGCTTCTACCTCCCGGACAAAGTAGTCGCGCTTCGCCTCCCAGTCTTTTCTTTCGCCGTCTGTCACGCCCGTTATACCCATGACCTTGAGCCAGTCTGGGCCCTGCAGTCCGTCGAGGAGTCTCTCCAACTGCACCTTCTCGTGCATGGCGCGCTCCTTTTCGATATTCCGCAGCTGCTTCTCCTTGCGCTCGGCACGCCGGTGCTGTGTGAAGAAGACGGAGTCGGCGAGCGGGTCTTCGCCGTCATTGTGGGAGATGGCATTGGCTATGGAGGCGTAGTTGAGGACTGTGAATGTAGTCGAGGACTGGGCCGGGAGTATTGACGGATCCGAGGCATGGCGCGGAGGGGACGAGTGTCGTGCTTTCCGTGACCGCGTCGGGCTTACTGAGCTTCGCGGGGGCTCTGGTGTCTTGGCCTTGATGGGCTCGTCGACGATGTATATGGGCGTGTCGACATCGAGAAATTCTGCACGCGATCAGAGCTATATCGTGACATGTGACAGGGACAGTGACCTACCATCCTCTTTGGGCACGCCGGCAATGATGTCGTCGTAGTTGGCAAAGTAGACGGCGAGGTCGCTCTTCAGCCGCGACCCTCCATCGTGGCTCCGCAGGCTCCTCTTGTCTGTGGTGGTGGAGGAAGCTGTGGACGCCGGGGCGGGGACAGCTGGGGGCGCAGCAAGCTTGCCGGAGCTGCCAGGCCGGGGCGTGGACCTCGCAGAGGGCACGTCGTCGGCGTCGATGCCCAGGGGCGCGGCGACGCCATTGGTGATGCGCAGCAGCTCGCCATGTGGTTGTGTAACGGTAATCTTGGTCGGCGGTCTCGTGTCGGTCGCGTCGGGCTCGAGGGCAGTGGCTGGCCGCTTCCTGCTGCTGGTGCGCGCAGGCGGCGGAGGTTTTGCAGGCGTGTGGGCGACGGGCTTGACGGCGCCGTCGTCGTCGGCGCGCGCAAGCAGAGGGCCGCTTTTCGAGGCCCGTCTTGTCGCGACGGGCGCGTGGTTGTGGTTGCGCTGGGCTTGTGGGTGGGCGTCATCGCGCGACACGGGCAGGAAGTTGAGCCTGGTCTGCCGTTCATTCGAGCTCCGCAGCAGCGAAGGCCGAACGGCGTTGGCCATGGTAGTGATCAGACTTGAGATCATTCGCGATTCGCTGGGTCATCTTTCAGCTATTCATTGTGGAGCTGCCATTGATGTCGCGCTGAGATGTGCCAAAACGCGAGCCGTTAGGGGGTCGTCGAGTGGCAGAGCCCGCGCAGTTTGCCAAACGAGCTGCTGCACCCACGGCGCTCCCGTACGCCTCACCCAGACACTGCAAATATGGATGAGGTTGGATTAAGCCCTATAGCAGACCTTCCCATCTCGATATCGCCATGTACATCAGAAGATTATTCAACGAATTGCAGTACAGCGCATGTGAGATACTTGGAAGCGTAGCGCCACTGACGTTGGTAGCCAATCAGTACGAGTGGGCGACATCACCATCAACTTGAACATCATAACGCTTCGCTAGAACTGACTATAGGATGTCCTTTCCTTGTATGTGCAATTGAGAGATTGAGAGATCAAGCAATTGAGAAATGTCAAGCAAGATTCACTTGCATGGCAGCTGGGCACACCCTGGCACCACACAATCAACAACAACAGCGTATCCAACTCTTATGCCACTCACACATCAACACCAGTGTCAATACAACCTCAAAGCCACACGATCACGAGAAGAGAAAGTCCTTCAAGACGGGCGACCCAGCAAACTCCGGGTTCAGCAAAACGCAACTATTAATAGTCAGTCGATATGCGCTAGCTTTGTTATCGATAAACACACTTGAGAAAGTACGAGAGTCCTTGTTTCCGCTTTTCCAGAAAACGGGGCCTAAAGCGAGCTATGCCCGACGCGTTAGCACTATATTGCTTGGTGGAGTGATGCTGCAGGCGGCCATGTGACTTACATATTACGGATTTGGGTGGGAAGTGCGGCATGGAACCCGCGGCATGAGGAAACGTCTGGAGCAGCTTGGTGTGCAGATCTTCAAACTCGGAGTATCTGGTACGATCAGCAGAGAGAATCGAAAGGGACAGAAGATGGCCAACCTCTTGCGTATCTTCATGGGGCCACCCTGTCACAGTTAGCATATGCATGATGGTTCATCACCTGGAGATGGCAGTCCACCACGGGCCCTATGCATGAAACCATTTTTTGAAAAACAATCTCGTGCAGATGATTGGCTGCGAGGACATCGCCGGGCAGGCTAGCGCATCTCCATGCGGCTGGGAACGTACATCCAGTGTCTCGACCGTACAATTAAAGACGACGTAAGCTCCAAAGCCCGGTGACGGCCCGCTGATGACAACGTAATCATCTATCGTGACACCCTTGGCCCAGAGGACTTTGCAGTGGTCCGAGTCCTCATCCGTATGGTCCTCGAGGCCGATGGGGGTGGGGCGGCCGTTGTCAGCAGAGTAGTTGCTCAGATACGAGGCATTGCGCTGGTGGGATTGCCAGTAGGGTGGGACCACAGTGACGGTGGCGGGGGTTGGCCCATCTCGGGCTGGCGACGAAGACGGGTCTCCAGTTTCAAAGCTCGCCGGCTCCATCCATTTACAGGAGATGGCTGGGCAGGTGGCGCGTCAAACGGGAGGGCGGTTGGTATCTAGAATGCCGCGTGGGTGTGTGAGGGGTAGATATGCTCGCCGGTGCATGCAGCCAGATGCAGTCGCGTCTAGTGTCTTGTTGACGATGTCTGGAGAATTGGCGGCGCTGGCCTCGCTCGTCTCAACCGAATGATGCGCAGAGCCGACTAGGATGCGAGACCCTGAGAACTGACTAGTCGCTGCAGCCAGTGGCCAATACGACCACACGTCCATCCCATCCCTGTCCGGCCGAGGGATTAATGGCAAACTTCCATCACGCAGTCTGCCATCTTCCACGGAATGCCGCCCTTTCCACGCCGACTCCACCGCAGTACTATGGCTTGAGTCACGGCAGCCCGTCCCCGACAGGCATCGTCCCGGGCGAGAAGGTAGGCTGAAGGTAGGCGGGGGTGCACGTACCGGACCGTGAACTTTCCTATCTCGAACGACCGCTAGCTCATCACTTCCCGTCGACACATCCCTCCCTTTATATATCGGACGCCGCCTTTCCCTCCAGCCTCTTCATCACTTTCGCTGTTGAGGTTTACTTTTGTATTTGATCGTCCAACGTCTGTCGCTGACCGTATATCATCTAATACCTTCGCTTCATCCTCCGTCAACAAACACCTCCCAAACATCAACATGCGTTCCGTCTTCGCCCTCAGCATCGCCGCCTTCACTGGCCTGGTCGCTGCTCAAGACACCCCCCAGCTGAACTACCCATACACCATCGACCCCGACACGGTTGAGCAGTCTACTAGGGGTATGTAGAAGTTATCATTCGACCTACGACGCGTCGTCTAACATTCTCCAGATTACTGGTGTGACCAGAACAGGGCCCAATGCCCGCTCATCTGCCTCCAGCAGCCCGGCATCAACTCCATGACCACCGAGCAGAACGACTGCGACTCCGACGCTCTCACCTACACTTGCGTCTGCGAGAACGGTGTCGCGCCCAACATCACCGAGTACTCCCAGACACTGCCATACTTCATCTGCCAACAATGGGGAAACACTTGCGTCGAGAACTGCAACGGCGACAACAGCTGCCAGAGCGCTTGCCGGTACGTTCCCTCGAGTCATTCATCACAAACACAACTAACATGTCAACAGTGAGGACCACCCTTGCGGAGCTCAAGACCCGTACCGCGGCAACACCTCCCTTCCCACCACCATGGCCTCCACCGCCGCCGCCACCGGCACCGACGGTTCCGCCTCAAACACCATCCCCGTGACCGGCTTCGGTGGTGCCTCTGAGACCGGCTCCAGCGACAGCAACAACAACGGCGGTTCCAACGACCAAGGCGGCGCTGGCTCCATCTTCATGCCCAACGCTGGCCTCGGCCTCGCCGCCGTCTTCGGCAGCGTCTTCCTCGGCTTCGCCGTCCTCTTGTAAAATCTAGGACTACACAATCTCGCCGCGCAATCTAAGCTTCGTCCATGTTCTGTCCTTTCTTCATGCATAGCGTCTTTCTGCATAAAAGCATCACCAGTCCTTTCGGTTAGCTCGATACCCAGCTTGGGCCTTTTCGCTCATTTTACATGACAGCCTGGCAAGGCTTTGTCTTTGGTTGTACTGCATGGGGTTCATGGCGTATATTTGTAATGGATGATGGTGATGGGATGTTGGTTCACTGGCCCTAGGGGCAGAGGTAGCATTATCTAGTATGCTGTTGTAATACATTGAACGCCGAGGTGTCGTGGATGAGGAACTACTATGTCTTCCCATGTGCTACATGTCTATGCACTGTGATGGGTTCAATTTACATATGAATCAAAGGTACAACCCGAATAACACCACACAAACCTAGAGATACACTTTTGGAGGCGATTCGTCCCACCAACACCTCCCCTGAAGACTCTTCCTCGGACTTCGCTGTCGCGGAGGACAAGTTATAACGCTCGCTCTTCCCTGCTCAATATACACAGCGCGTAGATCCTGACTCCCTTCCAAACTTCCAGTCCGTCGCTTAACAGGCGATGGTACCGCTTCCAGTGCCGGCGAGGAAGAGGGAACAGGGCTTGGAGGCGCAGGATGCGTGATACTGAAATCCGGCGTATCATCTACATGCTCCACGGCTGAACTATACTTGCTAGCCAGAGACGAACACGCACTGAACCGCGAAATGGGTTCCGGGGGTTTGCTGGCCAGTGAGGAGCAGGCACTGAAGCGCGAGACGGGCTGTGTAGGCGTAGACAGATGCTCAACGGAGACGTGAAACATGCGTGATGAACTACTCGATACCGATCGCTGGAGCAGAGCTCGTTGAGGCGGGCCTAGATGCAGGGTTTGCATGGTATCCAGAGAAGGAACAAGAGTAGGATCGAGAGAGGGTGAAGAAGGTGCTGTATCTGGGCGGTCGCCATGACGGAGGAGCTCGGCTGTTGATGCGGTGAGAGACGGAGGCAGAGTTGGGGAGTCGTCTAGAGGTCGTGCTGAGCCTTCTGGGAGTATGGATGAGCGGCGGCTGTTGTGGTGTGAAGATGGGATGGAGATGGGTTGAGAGTGCCCGTTTGCACCTACTTCGATTGTTGCCGTGCTGGGTGTGTTCACGATGTCGCGTGCGCGCTGGAGGAAAATGCTGGTTGCTATCGGCATTGGGTTGGTAGAGTCGAAACTGGAGATTGACGAGGAGGAGACTATGGAGCTGGTCGATGACCGCCGCTGGACGCGTGGAGGCGCAGGTGTAGGTGGTACAAGACGCACGCTCACTTTTCTTGCTGTGGGCGTTGGCCTTGAAGGTATGACAGGCTTGGGCCTTATGGGTATGGTTTGTTCCATGGGTGATACTGCAGCTGACGACGGCGTTGAAGGGCCAGCATGCTGGTCAGATGGTCCAAGAGGCAAAGTCCCATATTCCGTTAGAGGGAGTTTGACTGGATCTGATGAGGTCTCTCGATCAGTATGGAGGAGTTGGTCTTGAGAGGTTGATCCAGCTTCTTCATCGTATTCCATTCGTCCCTTGCCTTTCTCTGCTTTGCTGAATCGTCGAGGTCGCAACAAATCGCTAAAGCTGAATTGGGAGTCTTTCCGCTTTCGTCCTCCATATCTCGTACTTTGCGTACTATAAGACTGGAGGCTATGAAGCTGCTCCAGTTCGCCATCTCCATCGTAGTGTAAGTCGCAGTTCGACTGTGTTTGCATGGTGTTTCTTCGTCTCGCCTGGAACGTTGTCTAAAGGGTGTATCAGTTAGCAGTGATATGGAAGCAGCCAAGCCTACTTCGCCATTGACATGAAAGTATTCCCTTACATTTGGTAGGGAAGCCACACTCATCCCAACGACATCTCCGGGATAACGCTGGATATGCGATTCCTCTGGTGGTCCACTCAGCGTATGAAACACACTCGGTCGATCGCTGACAGTAGCGTTGAATGATGTGTGTACATCCTCGACGGATCCCCTTCGACTACCAAAGAGGCGCCTAAGCTTTGCGTTGACCTTCTCTATGATCTCGGTGACTTGTGATGGTCTTCGTGGATGAGTTTCGTTTTCGGGTGTAGGGGGTGTGGTAGGCAGGGTAGAGTAAGCACTGTGGAAGTTTGAACTGGGCCCAGTCATGGCTATGTAGTACGCTGGCGGTGGCAAGCAAGGACAGTCGATCGCTGTCTCACGACCGCTCGAGTGTATTCTTCTTTGTTTCTTAATGTAGCCACGCGTTTGGAGGAATGATTCTGATACTTGACGCTTCAATGAAAGCTTTGGAGGGTATGGCAATTGGAAGAATTCTGGGTCCACCTCTGTTTCGCTGATGTTGAAAATTACACAAGGCTCGTCGGGAGGTGTGTTTCCAGGTGCTTGAGATGTCATAGCATTGGAAAGCTAGAGACTGATGGCAGAGATGACGATGAGAGCGAAGCAAACGAGAATTTTGTTGACCGATACCAGTTCTCGATAGTCGGATGACTCTTGTTACTTTAATAGCCTAGCGATAAGTACGGTACGATCAGCAAGAACATGCTGGTGCCGCCAATGACCAAAGTCGTTCACTTGTACCAATGAACTCCACCAATGAAGTTCGATTGAAAGATACCAGATTGTTGACACAGTCGTAGGGCCTGACTAAAAACAAGAATTTCTGTGGTTAGTGGCAGTTTGGAAGTCCAGCGAAGCAATCTGGAGCAGATAAGAAGGTCCTGCACGCTGCACACGCACGCGAGAGCAGCGTGCATCTCGAGCGTTCCTGGGAAGACTGGCCTATGAGAGTCACCCGTCATACATTAGAGCCATGGTAAAGACCGCTGCCGTGGTGACTTAGGTGAAAAAGTACCGTGCCTAGTATTTTCAACGGGCGGCACCCTGCAGGATACAGGCATACTCGTCATGATTACCACGACAGAAGTCATACCGAATTGCTAAACAGCAAGAATCAAGCGGATTGCGATGGATTCGACGGTGAAGAGACGGAGGATCCGCAGAGAATGGTGTAATATTGTGATTAGCTCACTGGCAGTAGCCGCTGACTGGCACTGAGCAACGGCCAGACGATCAATTGAGGGGTGTTAACATCAGCTGCAGGGACGTCACGCCTTAGATAGCCGTTAGCATCGATGAAACTCGTAAGCTCCCAGTCGTCATGGTCGTCGTCGTCGTCAGAAGCATCCTTGGAAGAGGTCCGAAGATTTCAATTGGAAGCAAAGATGTGGTTGTGGTTTGGCTGTGGAGAAGCTTGGAAGGTGGAAGAACCCGGCGCTAACATCGCGGCAGGTCGACGCGACTTGCCTTGATGACATAATCTTAGCGTGTCTGGCTGCAAACATGTCAAACACGCTGTGATGACACCACCATTCCGACTTTCGCGGTCCGCGAATCGAATACGTCCGTTCATGTCACGATAGTCTTCAAAGGCCCGTGATGCCGCCTCGAATATCACCAAGAGGGCCCAGGGCTCTTTCGTCACGATCGGCGGTCTGGGTCCATCTGCGGCCTCAGCGGAGGTTTGCTTCGAGCTCCGCAACTGCGCCGGAGGTCTACGATGTCGTCTGCGTAGGAGGCGGCCCGGCAGGATTGAGTCTCCTGACAGGACTGAAAGCTTCGCCAATCACAAGTGGGCTCAAGGTTGCGCTCATCGAGGGACAAGATCTACACAAAAGTCGACTGCCACAAGATGCGACCTTGGATAGCTTTTCGAATAGATGCAGCTCCCTCACTCCAGCTTCTGTGAAGAACTTGCAGGGTACGAATAAGCGTGTTAGATGTTCAACAGTATTCCTCTGACATGCGCGGTGTAGAAATTGGAGCATGGGCGCATGTCAACACACCCCGAGTGCAACCATACCAAGAGATGCAAGTATGGGACGGCGTCACCGACGCGCGGATATCCTTCGATTGGCACACAGCGAAACCTCTCCTCACGCCTCGCAACCTGTCTCAACCCACAACAATCGCCTACATGATCGAAAACGTCAACACAGTCACCGCTCTACTAAGCCGGCTCCAACAACTGGGTGGTGTCGATTTCTACACATCTACAAAGGTCAACTCGATAGATCTGGGTACGGATACAGACAAGATGGACTTCTCGTCGTGGCCAATCCTCACGCTGTCCAATGGGAAGACACTGGCTGCTAGGCTATTGGTTGGGGCCGACGGTGCGAACAGCCCCGTGCGGACATTTGCAGACATTGAGTCACGAGGCTTCGACTATAGCAGACATGGTGTGGTGGCTAGTCTGAAGCTCGAAGGGCAAGGTTGGGGCGGTCCAGACCACAAGACTGCATACCAGCGGTTCTTGCCAACCGGCCCAATCGCTATGCTGCCACTTCCAGGCAACATGTCGACACTCGTATGGAGTACCACGCCGGAACGTGCTGCGAAGCTCAAGGCACTATCACAGGCCGATTTCGTTGCAATGGTCAACGCGGGTTTCCGACTTTCGCCAACAGACCTGGAGTACCTACACACCCTCTCATCCGGACAGGCAGAGGAGGTAGCATGGCGAGAGAAGCATACCCCCGTCGACGAACACGCGATACCGATGCGAGTAGCACACGTGCAAGACGGCACAGTCGCGTCCTTCCCACTTCGAATGCGGCACGCCGATACCTACACTGGTGAACGAGTCGCACTGGTTGGCGATGCCGCGCACACCATACATCCACTGGCAGGTCAAGGTCTCAACCAAGGCCAAGGTGATGCTGCAGCGCTTGTACGGACGATATCACATGCAGTGCAGACCGGACAAGACATCGGATCGACATTGGCGTTGGAGAGCTATACCAGTGAACGGTATGCGGAGAATAATGCAATGCTGGGCGTGTGCGATAAATTGCATCGTCTGTATAGCGTCGAATCGGGTCCGCTCGTAGGGCTACGAAGTCTCGGATTGAGAGCAGTCGATGCAATGGGCCCGTTGAAGGGTTTCTTCATGAGCCGGGCTGCTGGCGGATCGTAGGATTCTGTACCTGTATCTGTATCTGTATAAGTGGCTGTATATAGGCTGCCAACGCAGCACCAACCCAACATTTTCACACGACAATCATTCCCGAAATGCTGTTCCGCGCCTCTCTACTGCTTACCTATCGTCCCGAAGTTCCTTGCAAAGAGCCCCACAAATAATCTAGCACTACGGCACCTTGAGGAAACGTTAAGAACAGACTTGTCCTACCTCAAGCGGACATCGGATTCGCAGCGAGCTTTCATCATCGACCATGGCGGACCATCAAAACGAAATTGAGACGTTCGGCAGCAACGACGACTTCTGGATCTTTGGATACGGGTATACCTGCCTATGCGTTTCGAACACGTTTAGCCGAAAAGCTAACGCCTCGGTCGTAGGAGCTTGATATGGAAACCACCGCCACACTACGGTACGGCCCGAACATGGCATGGCGAAAAGCAAATATGCCATCGTGACTTCTGTCTCAAAGAGAGCATTCCTGGATCTGACAGTGGAAATCAGATCAGCGAATTCCCGGATACATTGAAGGATACGTGAGGAGATTTTGGCAGGTATGTGTTTTTCCTTGGCTGGTGCCAGATATGGCACGATATGGTACGATAAAAAACGGTTCTTGACTGACGATCGTATGTAGGCGAGGTATGGATGGAGACTCTCCAACTGAATCGTGGAGAAGCGGGGTTGGAGTAATGCTAATACGGAGGTGCTACAGTGAAGATCACCGCGGTACGCCCGAAGCTCCGGGACGCGTTGTCACGTTGATCGATAAGGCGCATTGGGAGACTTTGACGGATACTGTAAGTTGTTGTTTGTTATATCTGATCTGCTCAACTTGCAGCTATATGCCCGGATCCGCCTCTGCAAGAAGGCCTGGTGCTAAGAAGAATAGCATGAGTCCACCGAACGCGTTTGGGGCGCCGCATACCACATCCCGGCCTCCAAGGTACAGGAAGTACGCCAATACCTTGATATTCGCGAGATAAACGGGTATTCGATTCAGTTCACACCGTTCCATCCGGCTATCAGCACTTCAGAGGTCACGTCTCCGCCGCACGATTCCGAACCAACTGAAGCCGAAGCTGGCATGCGGGCTGGCATCAAGGCCACTAACACCATCGCCGTGAGAGAGGAGGCGGGAAGTGTTAGATGTTTGGTTTATATTGGGTTACCGGAGAATCCGCAGTTTTTGGGTGCGCAGGATCCGGACGCGTTGGCGAGGAAGATTTTGGAGAGTATGTTTTATCTCATTGCTTTGTCTGCTTGAGATGTTTCGTCTGCCATGGTTTGTTATACTGACTCTATCACAGGCAAAGGTCCGAGTGGCGAGAACAAAGAGTACCTCTACAACCTGGAGACTGCACTGCTTGGTTTGAGCTACAATAGCGGAGATGCTCATGTGAGCGACTTAGTAAGGCGATGCAAAGCGCTGGAGAAAGAAGCTGGAATCGGGAATGATCACGGAGACGGCGGTGCCGAGGGGTTGTACAGAGTTGGAAGCACCGAAGAACAAGAGGAGGTCGAAAGGTAAACTCAGAAGGCAACGGACAAGTCCGTAATGTAACATTGCATCCGTGGATGTGGCGATACACACTTATACAACAACATCAAGCCAACCGAGGCTTCTGCGAAAGTCGCTGGTGATTATGATTACGAAGCAGGCTAGCCTGCATGTGACCAGCCATAACGCCAGATATATGCATGATGCGCTTAGAATATACAAGAAGAGAACGTTGGGGACTATGCCCATGCGCCGACTAGTGCCATTAGCAACGCCCCTGCTACGACACTGGCACAGGCCTGTAGTCGCCGCTTCCCCTGTAACGTCACGTAGCTTTCGTCGCTCAAGAAATCTTCAGCAAGGAGCTCCACCAAGCCAGCGAATAGCAACAAGCCACTGGATATGGCGTTCATGAATCCCACGGTTAGTAAGCCAGCTTCACTTGCTGGGTCGTACAGGGTGTGTATAGCCAAACCTATTGCCTGGCCAATG
This sequence comes from Alternaria metachromatica, assembly GCF_023757995.1. Lineage (NCBI taxonomy): Eukaryota > Fungi > Ascomycota > Dothideomycetes > Pleosporales > Pleosporaceae > Alternaria > Alternaria metachromatica. The sequence continues at coordinate 883,353 of NW_026055504.1, forward strand.
GGTGTGGTGGTTCCGTAAGCTAGAGCCATTAGCCACGGTTTCGGCGATCCGGCTGGAAAGCGAATGGCGCTGATTCTGGAGCCGAGCGCGAAGCCTTCGAAGGTTTGGTGGAAGGAGATGGCTATGAGGAAGACGATGAAGGCGGTGCCAGTGGCGACCGAGAGCGCCATACCTATGAAGATGGAGTGGAAGAGAATTCCAGCTTCGAGCAGTAGACATTGCAAGAGCAGTTTCTTGTTTTGGGCTTCCGTTTTCTCCACATCTTCAGAGGATTCGCCGCCAGGTTGGCGGACATGATTATGGGCATGGGGGCCGGGCAGCAGGCGAGACTCGTCTTCTGAGTTCTCCTCTTCCTGACGGGCGAGCTCTTCCCTGCTTATCTCAAGATCTGAGTCATTGTCGTCGTCAATGGACTTGCGGCTTATCGAATCATTGGGCGTCATCGGCGATGCGAGGGAAAACGACGGCGATCGACCTGCCATCAGATTGGCTGAAGATTCGACATCGTGCAGCATGATGCCCGGTATGTGGCCATTCGCTCCTGGTGTGCCGTTGCTGAACCTCCCATAGCTATGGCTTCTCTTGTGGCCCGGGCGCGCAGCCGCAGCGTGATCGTCAAGGCCTAGGTTTTCGTAGCCAGTCGAATGCGAATGGCCTGCTCCCCTCGATGCGAAGAACATCTCCACGCCCACTACTACAAAGACTGATGTCATGGCTATCAAGCCCGGCATGGCCGAATAGCCCTTGTTCCAGAACGGGGGTAGACATGGGTCGGTGAGGGACTCGAAGGCGGTCGGCAGGAGATGAACGAAGGCGGTCGCGATCAGGACACCCGTGCCGAAGTGTCTAGATATGAAGAGGAACTGGTGGGGAACGGGTATCGAAGGAAAGCGCTTGACGACCACGGGGAAGGAGCAAGCTGTGAGACGGTCAGCAGTGCATTGGAAGGTATGCGAAGAAACGTACGAACCCGCAGTGCTAAGTGTGAGTATTAAGAACAAGGCGAAGACATGTATGGGTGTGTTGTAGTAGCCCTTTGCCCCTTTGCTTCCGCATTCTGGTCGCTCATCGTTGTCCTGCTGTCTTCGGAGCAATTCCGCGTGGAGGACATGCGCAGGTATTTCCGAAAGGCCTATGTTACAATGACGTGGTCAGTATACGAGCGCCACAGTCAGCAGAATAAGCAGCCATGTCCTACCTGCTAGAATGCCGTCTGCCTGCATGGCGGTGGTTGACAGAGCTTCCGAGCATCAAGGTACGCGCGGTTCCGTCGCGCTTGCCCAGTAGGTGCCGGGGTCCGGAGCCTCTATTGTTCCTCGGCCTTTCACCTATTCACGTCCTCGTCGGGTCCGCATTCCGACAGATTCACTTCCTTTCGGACTGCAAACCTATTTGTACGTGTGGTCGGGGGTCCAACATGCACTCTGGACAAAAAAGTATTTCCGAACGCGCCGAAAGCCAGGGGTGCGTCATACCTGGTATATCGCGAACCTCAGATGTCATGCTACCGACAATCGAAGATCTAGTATCCATACAAGGTCTGGGCCCACGCTTGAGAGTCTGCCTTGTATCATAGGAGACTACCGTGCCCCGGCTCCTGTTAGCATCGGTTGTGGCGTCTTTCATGTCCATCTCCAGTTTTCTGGACAGCAGGTCCTGTAAACATCACGCAACGTTAGCCACCGGCCGTGGCCGGTGCTATTTTTGATCCTTCGGTAACAGCGACCCGCGAGCTCCATCGTCTACATATATAGACAGAGACCCTGCGTTGTTCACCGTGTCGTGGAACTATCTGGCGTACGGGTTTGGGACGGCGCAGCTGCATCATCATTCGAGAGATTGGCATCGGCGCAGGCACCCCGTCACACCCGACTTCGCTTCTGCAGCCTAACACGAATCGGGTCCTTGATAGTTTCACGTCTCGCGCCCCTCCATCGCCTCCAGTAACTCCAAGGACGATACCGCCGCAGCCCAACGTCGTCACGGCACATGTCGGTACCAAAATGTTGATCCGCGAGCATGGACTGGGAAAGTCTGGACTAGTCACCACGCGCAACGTCGTCCCGGCTACACCCTGCTAAGCCCCACCATCTACATCCTCTCTGAACTGGACAATACGGCATATTGCTAGTTCTGTAACGGGAAGAACCGCTGGAGGGCCTGAAGGAGCCACCAAAGGGAGACCGGGTGGCTCTGACCGACAATGTCTGATCAGCGAGACTTTTTGTTCGTCGACGCAGCTCAAGCGAAGACGTCTCGCCAAGGTCGTCGCAATGCTCGTTCTTTTGTCATGCAGAACGCCCGCAGGAAAAACCCATGGTCAACAAGCAAACATGCTGCGAAGCAAAGGAAAACTGGAAGCTCAGAAAGCGCAAGTCCTAACAGTACATGTGCGTCCACGTCAAACAAGGCGACGCCAAGCCCTCCAATTGTTGCGAACAGGTCTGATTACTTTTCTTCCCCAGAGTCTGAAGATTATGCGATAGCGAAGAGGGACGTTTGCCCAGAGTGTCGGATTTTCCTGTGCCACCCGGGTGAGGGATACTGCCAAAGATGTTTGCTGGTCAAGCCTGCGGCGCCTGCAGAAGACCCAAACAATCAGCTTTTCGATCCTTTTCGGACTTCATCCGTCGAAGTAACCCGCAGCGTGTCGGAGCTGTTGAAGCATTGTAAGTGGCTATCCCTGCATCTCTCCTTCCATCAAGACATTCCAGGTCGCTGGGTTCGTGGCACGACAACCCTGTACAACGGCGTTGAGAGTGCGAAGTCTAGATTACATCCGATTGCATGGCGCCAAACATCTCAATGCCCGGCATTGTTGGTACTCAAACGCTGACTTGAACCGTGTAGTTTCCACAGAGATGGCGCCTGGTATCATCGCCGTCGACGTCCGGCATCGTTCTACTCTGATGAAGTCGGACTGGTTCGGCACGGCGATAAGTAATCCAGGCTTCATGCACAGTCTGCTTGCTACGGTCGCGCTGCACGCTTGGGTGTTCGGAAAAGATACCATCGATGCAATCTTGCACCATCGAGCACAGGCTATTGCTGCTGTCAATGCAGCGATACTGACACCGGATGGGACATCGGACGCAAACATTGGTGCAGTATTCAACTTACTCACCATAGAGGAGAGTCTCCGTATGCCATTTTTCGATTTACACGAAGACCACGCAGTCCAACTCGAGATCCATCGAACGGGGTTGCAGAGAATGGTGCAGCTGCGTGGAGGACTAGGAGCAATCAAAACGAATCGCATTCTTCAAGCCTTTATGCTTTGGTGTGTAGCCTCTACTTCCGCGTTCTGTCCAGAACCGGTTTGGCATGTGCTTACTGAGCATCAGGCATTCGACCGCTCACGCTATTAACGATTTCCAAGCGCCAAGCCCCTCTACATTGGATTTCATCAGCACAGCAGGCTTTCCACGTCATCCACCAGGCTACGAATCGAACATTTCTCAACATCTGACTGATTATTGTCGGAATGCGGGTATCAAAGAGCCACTTAATGCCTTGGTGGAATTGGTGCTTTCCCTGATTGCCGACCTGAACGTCTGGTTCGGTGATCCTGAGAGCCCTCTGGACCCTCTCGATATTCAGAACTTTGCATGCGTCTTGGAATGCTCTCTGCTAACATGGCTGCGCAAGAACGAACATCTTGTCACCCCCCTCGAAGACGCACTATGCGTTGCGCTACTCATCTTTACGGTGCGGACGACCGAAGCGTTTAAGCTACAGTCTCACGTCCATCTGCTCCACTCTGCAGCGAGCAAGCGACTGGAGAAAGCGCTGAACTGCACTATTCGTACCGAGTGGCAGCATTGTCCCGACCTTCTACTCTGGATACTCTCTATCGGTGCGATATCAGCGGAACCCTCGCCAGACAGCACATGGTTTGTGTATCAGACCTCGCTTGCCTGTGCGGAGTTTGACATCCCATCGGCGGAAGCGCTTCTCGAACGACTCCATCTCTGCGGCTGGGTCAGCTACAAGCTCAACGACGCTGTGTGTCAGCTATGGGCCAGGGTTGTGAATCTCAGGTTAGATGACCGTACATTCTTGCCTATGCATTCGCTTGCTTATACTTGAGTTTGTCTTGTACGTAGGCTCGCGCCCTTCTTCGAAGCGCCCCTGAAAGCTGAAGACGCCAATAGCCCTGTTGGGCCGCTGCAACATCACGTTGCCGAGCCCGATCTCAACGCTTGGGAAAGTATCGACTGGGCTGCCCTCAATTTGGGCCTCGACGACGCGAACCAAGGACACGCAAACAACCCTGGCAATGGAGGCGCATCGGTGGAGCCGCAAGGCTCTGGAGTATCAGACGACCCATCTTATGCTTTCGGGAGTGGCTACGGATTTACATGTATGTACAACTTTCGAGCGCTCTAAACTTCTACTAATACCCGCGTTGCTGGGTGCTAACCTTGGCGAATCCACAGGGCCTACGACGCAACATCCTTATGCGCACTGGATGAACGGATCGCACTACCATCACGAACACTGAGGCAGACTTTCGGCGACTGTCGTTCTCGCCTTGCTGTGTACACACCGGCACTTGGCCGATGTTTCGGCAAGACTTCGGCTTGGAATCAGCTCTGCATTGGACATTGGCGAGTGTCATGATGTCATCAGCCTCATCTCCACTGCCACACGTGGCCCAAGCGATCTACTAGGAGGGCTTGCCTGGTTTTCACAATGCGCTTTTAGAGTTGGCGATTGGAATGAGACGAGTGTCAATATCGCCTTGCACGTGCGTGAGGAACGAGTTGCGCGATGCTGAGAGTTCTCGAGCTCTTGAGAGATTACCTTGGGCTCGTCAGACTGAGCCCGCTGCATTGTAGCTACGTAACAAGTGTGTGGCTCATGTTGATGATTCTACAATGCGATAGTCGTGGACGAGCTAAGTGACGAGGCAAAACAACGCAACAACGTGTCTTTCTCTTTCCTTATCCTTCATCTGCCATCGGCGCGCTTAACCGTATTACACTATCTCCGCACTTACTGTGTATTAGATAGTAAAAGGGCTCTAAAGCCGTACGTGATGGTGCCCATGACCCACCAGACCACGAGCACCGCGAGTGCACTGGCTAAGATCTGCGAAACTTCTAAAACGCTGTTCATCCTGATCTCGCTCTCAAAATAGCCGTCGTCTGTAGGAAAACAACCGTGTTGCTGGAAGTGTTCTAGCAATTCGTCCTTTTCAGCCCATCGCTCATAGAGCCAGTGATCAAAGGCCCCATCATCACCAACAGGAATGCTGTTGACATCAAAGCGACGCCAGTGTATGTGAGCTATCGGAGCTTTTTGACTTTTGATGTAAAGACTTTTGAGACTGTAAACATCTTGTCCAAATTCACCGGGACTAAACCTGGTTAGATGGAACAAACTCAGTGTAGAATAGCGACTTACGGAATGCCCTCATATGCGATAGTGCAATCATACATCCACTGTACTGACGGACTCAACCCCTCCAAGCAGATCTGCAAGCCCCGAGTCCTTGGTAGCAAGACGTGCCGAAGGTCAGGCATATGCATCTTCTTCGCCCAAACACTGCTCATTTCCCGTGTATTTCTTGACAGGTTCGTCCCCTCGGGAAAGATAAGTAACCACATTGCCTGTTGTAACGTGACATTCTGGAGGTGGCTCATGCGGTGTTGAAACCGCGGTCGGTCCGTTTCCCAACGGCGAGAGAGAAAGACCCATGAAAAGAACTGCATCCCGGGACCTAGGATTGGGATTCTCTGGAGCGAGTCCTTGAGAACTATAAACAGATGGCCATGATGCCGAGTGGTATACGCAGACCACCAAAGAAAGAGCCAGTCCGTATATATCTAGAGATGTTAGTTATGCTACAAAATTTCATGCCATGTTTGAGGTGGTTTAGCGTACTTGATGATTGGCGACTAAAACGAGACGACGAGGAAAGTCCAGTTGAACTTGACCGCTAGAGGCCTTTCGTATTTGGCCTCTAACACTTGAGTCACCACAGATCTTCGCCGAGCAAGGAGCGATCCGTTGGTTGAGGCCGAGGAGAAGAAGTGCAGTAGACTCCTTTACTATTGCTTGCCAAGCATAGAACCACTTCCGATTGAGCCAATACATAGGGACACCGAGCCATTGCTGAACGTGTAGACTAGCAATATGGTAAGCCCGTAAATCTAGGCACTGAACGTATGTGTTCATATCTTACCAGACTGCACTTGCGAAAAAGCACAAAGCAAACAAGATGGCCCGGGCTATTTGTACGGTTTCGGCTTTTGACAGCAATGGCTTTTTCTTTGGATCCGCATGTAACGACGAGTCTGGATGACTAACTTTCGAGCCTTGCTCGCCGTTGCTTTCTGCAACACTTGATCGTGCACTCGCATAAGACATTATCCAGGATGTGGTCGGATGTTGGGACTTGCGTCTAGCACGAATGGAAACGATGTTACAAATCTGTCTTTATCGAAGAGGAAAGGTGAATGTAGGTACTTTGCATCCAGAGAGCCGCAAAAGCTCCAAGGCTGAGAGGAGGAAAGCTGTCATCATAGCTGCTAAATGGCATGTATCAAGTCCGATCCCTGACAGCTTTGTGGCGCCTCAATTATATGGTTTTAACAACCGTCATGTATCCTTCGAGGAGTCCGAGAAGCCCGCAATGTTGATGACAGGGAAGATGCTGCAGATGGCTGGAAAGCGCAGCTCACTGTTGTTGTGTAACTTGCCCCTGCCGCTTTGCCGAGCGTGACGTGGGGGCGAGATAAAATCTTGGCCAATTTCAGGGACAATCCAGTCCCCGCGCTTCGTTAGCGTCCAGAACCCCTTCTCTACCTAGCAATGTTTGCCCCGCTTTCCGCAGCTTGCTACGTGCGGTGCGGAGCCTCATCACCAAGCGCTCATATGTATCTGAGGTTCGTAGACCGCTATCACACAGATGTACAATGAGGTGCACGGATACGTCAATCTGGAATCTGTGGCGCACGTTCGTCCATTATTGTGTACGTTTTGTGTAAAGAACATCAAAGAGTTCAGTATTAACGCCTTGCTCTCTTACAATACAATGAGTTACGGCCTACAGAAGAGCTGAGCCGCATGAGATCCTTTATTTCCACTTTTTTCGATGTTCCGGCGACGACACTCCAGGTGCCTTGCGACTAGAGGCCTAGTCGCTCGAGATAGTACCCATGCGCTGGAAAGTCGGCCGTCGTGAAAGTGCTTGATCGTCGTCCAGGGACACTGTCTCACTGATCTCCGTTCCGAATGTCGACTTTGTCGTCAGTGACGGCCTTAGCAATGGCTGTTCGACGGTGTTGGTGCTTTCCAACCCTAATTCCAAATTATTGAATTCATAGACGCCATCATCCCCTTTCGTTTTGATAACGGCTCGAGCGATGTCGTATGGGGAAGTTAGAACGCCTAGGAATCGTGCCGGCCATGGTGAGCGAGTTGTGATGCGACGCCGGTCTAGAAATACGTTGCCGCCTAGTTCCACCTGGATCTTCCGCCTTGTTGGCTTAGCTGCATTATCTAGGCTGATCATAAAGAGTCTAGCCAAAACATAGTAAGCTTCTTGATCTGTATCGGCTACGAAATGCAACATTGGGTCCGCTGTTTCAATGCCGGCAACAATCCAAGATGTAATCGCGCGACTGAAAACACCTGCCCCGAGGACGCATGTCAAGATGAATGTAGCTATCGCAATAGAAAGTAATTGAGCTGAAGCAAAGCATGCGGTACCGACAATGAACACGGCGATACTAGAGATCTTGCTAAGCGAACGAGTGAATGTTCTCCGCCAGTTATGTGAGTGACTTGTGACAGAGACCTGGACGAACAGTGTGTTGATAGCGTCCGCGCGGCGCTGTTGCCGACCAGTGAACTTCACAGTCCCTGTCTTGAGTGACTTCAGCTGCTTGAGAGCAGTTTTGACATTGTCCGTCTCGTGTTGCTGATCGGGGATGTGGTTGGTGATATCATCTCCACCTATAACAGTGAGGTCGTAGGGGACGTCTGAGAGACATAGCCTCCATTGTTTCTCGAAAGGTAGCTGCACGTAGTTGTCGATAGCGGCGCTTAATATGACTGAGTCTTTGTCAGTAAAACTTGCCAACCATGTTTTGTAGCGTGACTTACCCATCATGTACCACAAGTGGACCCACCATTTCGATATGCACCACCACGGAAGAACAGCTCCTAACTCCACGACAATCATTGCGACCTGAGCAGAGAGTAGGAGGATCGACATTCCCGTGATTCCAACCAGGATGTACATCTTTGGGACCTTTCTTTGTGTCTCGCTCTGCAATTTCCGCTGGACTCTTCTTAACAAGATGTCTGCTCGTTGCTTTATTCTCTCTTTTTCGCCGTCCTCAATCGTCTTTGGCACTTCGAGACTACTTTTCCACGCGCGCAAGTCTCCCTTTATGTTCTTCTTCATGAAGGCACTTTCGTAATCTTTGATCTTTACGGGAAGAATTGCCCCTCCAAAGGAACATGCCATTGCTAGGAAGCCTCCGAAAGGAATCATCGTGAGCAGACGCCAGATTTCGTTCGTAGGGGTTCCAAGTAAAGCTCCAATTGTGGGTAGGAGTGCGAGAACGCCGGCTGCACCATTGTACTCCGCCTTTCGGATTTCGTTGAGATTGTTTGCGATAGCGCTTTGTAGGCGGGAATAGCATACGTAGGTCTTGTACGGACCGCCACCATCGGTTCCTGAGCGAATGCACCTTCCACGGTTAACCCAGTCTTTGAACTGAAATCTCAATTGTGCGTTGCCAACGTAATTATCTGTGATCGTACTGCAGTTGAGAATTGTTTCGTTGAGCCACTCAGATGGTATCTCTTGTGCTATCACAGGACATAATAGCCATAGTACCAATAGGATTGGAACGTGCCATTTCAAAAATAGCCGAATATAGTGTATGATACGGCGTGAGGGTGGTGAGGCGGTACGAGCGAGGTGGTACATGAATGAGGGATACGTAGATGTATTGGATGGTTGAGTCGACATCTTCAAAGGTAGATAGTCAATTCTCGTGTTCAAAGATCTCTGCGAAGAATCTTTTCGTGCCCAAGTATATTTGGCGTGCTTGGGATATGAAGGATTCTGCGTTCGCGACAGAAGCAGACGACAAGATGCGATCTGTACGTACCCGACACATCAGCCTGACCTCGGGAAGCTGGCACTGCAGCCCCCAGCTTTCCACTGTCGATGACACCCTCTAGTGAAACGTTCGAGCCAATCTCATCAATCCCGGACCGAAGACGCTGTGGCTGCTGACATTTCGTGTTCACAAACCACTCCACTCGTTATCAGGTATCACGCATGCATATATTGCTCGTGTGCTCTAGACAACACAGAGCGTGCGCCACTTCTAACTTTAGCTACACGCAAGTCGAACGATAAAGTCAGATCGGCACTCACTTTCCAATAGCGGCGAACAGTGATTAGGAGAAGCAAGGCTGTTACTAAGATAGTGGGATAATGCGTAGAAAGCATGCATTATACCCTGCCCTCCACCGGTCAATTCAGCCAGTAACATGTACTGGCCAAGACCGTCTTCAGTATGCGCGTTTTACCTAAGTACTGATGGGATACATACTTTGTCGCGGTAAAATCAAGCGTCACTGGCGTTAAATCCCCACTCCCCGACTCCTTTCATGTACACAAACTACGTTCAATATCTCAGCCCTAGCAACTATGTCGGCCCACAAACCAACGAGAAACGCAGTACTTTGCACTATCCACGAGATTGAAAGCTGGCAGCTCGAAAACAAGTATCTCATCGGCCATTATCGGAGGGCTTCCCACTCATACCGCGACTGCTTCACTAGTCTTGGATATCTACACAACCAAACAAGCAACATTTACACGCACTTGCTTGGAACACTTGTGTTCCTAGCTTGGGCTGTACAGACATATTACGACGTTCTCAAGAGATATCCAACATCGGACTTTAACGACTTCCTCGTTTTTGGGGTCTTCTTCATTTGCGCATTGAGTTGCTTCGGATTTAGTGCTTGCTTCCACTTGTTCATGCACCACTCTGCAGAAGTCAACCAGACCTGGCTGCTTTTCGATCTCTATGGTGTATTCGCCTTGATTGTCGCGACGATCTTCTCTGGTACCTACTATGCTTTCTACTGCGAACGCCTCTGGTGGAAAGTCTACTCAGGAGGGGTTCGTTGTTACCCGCCCTACAAGTGTTGCACGGAATTAACGAAGCAATGGCAGATTCTCTCCATAACTTTCGCTTGCGCTGTCTTCTGCACGAAACCTCAGTTCAGACACCCAAGATGGCGGAATGTGCGCGCGTATTTGTTCATCTCCATCGGCTTCTACGGTGTCCTTCCGATGACGCATTTGGCGGAGAAGTGGGGTAGACCGAAGGCCAACGAAATAATCGGGTGGAATATGATGTTTGTTGAAGGTCTTAGTTACGGCGTTGGTGCAGCGATATACGCAGTAAGTGGCAATCCTCGAAATGGCTCGAAACTTTTAGTTGACTTCAAAAGTTTCGCATCCCTGAACGATGGAAGCCTGGAAGGTTCGATATTTGGGGCGCATCGCATCAGATTTTTCATGTCGCTGCTGTTCTTGGAGCTGTACTGCATTACAAGGGACTCCTCCGCGGATTCGACTATAGCCATAGTCCAACGTCGCGGGAATGTTAGGACAGCTCATCAGCTGAACAATGGCGATTGTGTCGAGGCGAGCCGTAGATACCAATCAGTGCAGTCGATACGATGATCGACCGCATGAACAGCTGATCAAACGGGCTCGTGCATGCTGCCATTGTCCATTTCCGGTGTAAGAGGCGCGTGGGAGACGTCTAGAGTTTCGCTTGTCCCCGCCCGATGCATACATGCGTACATAGGTATGACCGGCGCTAATTGATGTGATACGGGCCGGGTAAAGCGCACCGGTCGTGATTGGCTTTGCAGCTGGTAGCGAATGAGATGTGTTACTTGGGGCCCCCACTATGGGCTTTCCCGCACCTACATCGCTCGTGGGGAATACGTCTCCAAGGTTCTAGAGAGCACATACTCGAGCCGACTATACCTAGGTAGTGTCAAGAACAAAGTTTTGTATAGACCTGTAGTCAAGACATGCTCATACTAGCAGGCCACAATTCATCAGTATTCAAGGTGATAGGCAAGCACGCGTTTTGCGCGACAAGCTATCTAGGTACTTCGATGCTTCGATTGAAACACTGCTATTGATGACTGGGAAGGGCGTTCCAGCAATCTTAGCGCTATCGATTCACCCGTGGACTAAATCCGGATTTAGATCTGCAGAACAACATTCTATCAGATGGAGAAGCGCGTAAAGCCGACTGCCTTCGCATGTGTATGTAATTTAGGAGCTCTAGACAGTTTTCGCCCTGCTCTGGCGGAAACAGCAGGTAAGCGCCTTCAGCCCAGATTGCCGCCTGACCTTCACTCACGCTTCCCCGTCAAGGCTGCGCCCTATCTGGCCGTGCTTACCACATCGATCGATACAAGCTCTCTCATCCAAAATTGCTAACCCATTCGCATTATGGTGGCTTCTTTAAACTGTCGACAATATTTGTAGGTATTGTATCAGACAAGCACGGTACCACAGCAGAGAGCTTTGTAGGCTGTTAATTCCGTGAGCACACCTACTTGAGTAGGTATCACTCCCCCGCAATGGCAGGGTTTCATGCGCTGTTCGACTGCTAACTACTATATGACCAGGCTCTCTTGCGCTGCGCCGCACCGCGTATTCACGATTCCAAGTCGACCAATACTGTCGACTTCGTTATGGAAGATGCGACCACTCGCTACGAAGGCCAGGACACTCGAACCACAAGTCGTCGCGAGCTATACGGATGGTATTCGTACGGCCTCGCTGCCGAAGTCTTCACTGTATGCGGAGTTGGTACGCTGTCGAAACCCTCTCCGTCTGAGCTACATCTGATGAGTTTGTGCTACAGGCTCGTTCTTGCCTATGACGCTCGAATCTCTGGCACGCGAAGTTGGAGTGCTTCAATCCGACAGATCAACGCCTTGCGTTCAGCATGAGCCCCCTTCAACCTCGCCGACGCTTCATACAAGGGACGAAAACCACTGTATCGTCCAGTTATTTGGCCACGAACTCAACACCTCTAGCTTCACACTGTACTCATTCTCGCTGGCGATCATAGTACAGACGCTTGTCCTGATATCGATAGGTGCTATAGCAGACTATGGTATTACCGACCTCACTGTACAATGTTGTGGACTTGAGCTAATCACCTTCGCAGGCAGTAACCGGAAAAGGCTCTTGCTCATTCTGAGCTTCACTGGCTCTACATCTTGCATGCTGTTCATCTTTGTGTACCCCAGCATCTTTCTAGTTGGACTGTTTCTGACGATCGTGAGCGTTGCTAGCCTTGGCTCCTCATTTGTCTTGCTGAACTCATTTCTTCCGCTTCTCGTAGCGAATCATTCATCTATACGCCAACAGCAAGAGTTCCACTCTGTACCACTTGACGATGTACTCTCAGGCTCCGATGACAGCGATAACGGCCACGATGACGATGACGACGTCGACGCTCCTGACAACGAACGTCTAGTTCCAGACAGACTCTCCGTCGATGCCCTTCTCAGTCGGCTACCGACAATGACCACATTAGGAGAAGTGTCGCCTTCGTTAAAACTTTCCAACACGATATCGGCGAAAGGCATTGGCATTGGATATGCTGCGTCGGTTCTTGTTCAAGTTGTCAGCATAACCATCATAATTCTCTACCGCAAGGCCAAAGCTTCTGGTTCAGAGATCTCAACAACCATGCCCCTGCGCACTGTCTTGTTTGTAGTGGGTTTTTGGTGGGCTGCATTCACAGTACCTACTGCATGTTGGCTTCGTCGTCGCCCGGGACCACCATTACCCTGGAACGTCGGCAACAAGAACAAACAAGGAGGAATCGTCCCAGGCTTTCGTTACTTGCTCTTTGCATGGGTCTCTCTATGGCGAACCATACTGATCGCTGTGAAACTGCGCGAAGTACTTATATTCCTCCTAGGATGGTTTCTCTTATCCGACGGTATCGCGACAATTACCGGGACTGCGATCCTGTTTGCCAAAGTTGAGTTACAACTGGGGGCCGCGGCTATAGCACTTCTATCTATAACAGCCACTGCATCAGGCATCATCGGTGCCTTGTGTTGGCCCATCATAGCCCGTTACTGGAAGCTTAAGCCGATATCCATTCTCCTGAGCTGTATATGCCTTTTCGAGCTTATTCCTCTTTATGGATTGCTTGGCTTCGTCCCGTTCATCAAGTCGCTAGGCTTTCTCGGCTTACAGAAATGGTGGGAAATCTACCCTCTTGGCGCTCTTCTTGGATTCATCATGGGAGGCATCTCGTCGTATGCTCGCTCGATATTCGGTACTTTGATTCCGCCTGGAATGGAAGCAGCGTTCTACTCTCTTTATGCTGTTACAGACAAAGGCAGTTCTGTTATTGGTCCAGCCGTCGTAGGCCGTATCATCGACATCACGGGCTCTATTAGAATGGGTTTTTGGTTTCTTGCATTTCTTATGATATCTCCTGCGCCTTTTTTCTGGTTTGTAGACGTCGAAAAAGGCAGGGCCAACGGACTGGCCATGGCACAGAAGAGAAGTATACCCAGCGCGGATGTTTCCAACACCCACGGGTAAGGGTACCTACTGTTGACTGGGGTCAATACAATGCGGAACTCTCGAAATAGGTTCCCCACCTTCCATCCCATCACGCATGCTACTCAGATTCCTGCCACTACCTTCCAGACCTCCCCTATGCTTTCGCCAGCTTAATAACAAGCTCAATCCCCGCCTCATCAAACACCTCGCTAACAACCCTGGGTGGCTTATACGCATCAAACGCCTGCTTTGCACCACCAACACCCGACACCTCCGTCAACCTCAAACACTTGAGCTCCGTCAAAAACCCTCTACCCGCTAGTTTCATCTCCGCAAACTGCGTTATCCAATTCAACCCCTTGGGCGGCAGCGCCTGAGGCAAACGCCTAAACTGCGCCCGCGCCTCGCCCGTAGCGAAGATAGCCTCTGCGGGCATCGGAAATTGGATTTCTAGTTCGCGCACCGAGGGGGGAATGTGGGTGTATGCGGCTGCGGCGCAACGGTCCTGCTTCTGCCAGATCCACGTTTTCTTTGCGGAGTTGGGCAGGTCGTGGGCGTTGGTGTAGAAGAGGGATGAGGTTACGCGGAGGACGTGCAGGTTTTTGAGGAAGGTGAAGGAGGCGGCGAAGGGCGGGTAGGGGTGTTCTCTGAAGTTGGCGGAAGGGGGTTCGAGGAGGGAGAGTTCTTTCAGGCTGGAGGGCAGTTCTGGGTATGCTTGCAGGACGTCAATGACGGTCTGGGGAGTAGGTGGTGTGGGTCGAAACCATGGTGGTATAATGTCCCTTTGCCAGGCGTACAGGCAGTTAATGGTTAGGTGCAGTGATTCCATCTTCTCAGTTAGGCGTAGCAGTTTCCCCAGAGCGAGAGGGCTGATTTGAAAGGTTCCCGAGTTGAAGTGTCTGAGGTTGGGGAGGGAGTCGGGTTCGGGGTCGAACCAATTGTGAATGATGCGAAATTTCTTGACATCGGACTCAGGGCTTTCATGCCAGGGCGCCGGGGTTTCAATCAAAAACGTCTTCAAAGTAGGGATCTGGATGAGTTCACGGAGGATCCTCAACGTCGGTGTCTTCAAAGTGACGGTCTCGATGGGTTCATCTTCGAGTACCGCCCAGAGTTGCTTCATGCAGATGTTCTGGTAAGCATCCCATCTCGAACCCTTCAGCCGGTCTTTGACCGTGACCTCGATGCTTCGCACGTTCGGCAGTTTATCGAAGATGGTGATGGCTTGCTCGTGGACGAAAAGTGGTAGACCCCACTCGGCGTCTATCCGTACGTGACGTACATGCTCTGCAAGCTCCGGCGCCTTCTCGACGGCCTGGAGAAACAAGGTAATCGATTGCTGCCGAGCCGCGATATTGCCAAAAGCCTCGTGCTCCCTGTATTCTTTTGGGATCTGATAGTCTTCTAATGGCAGGAAGACCGGAGGTAGTAATGGAAGGGGTTCCCGTCGATACCGCAGCGGCTCTTCATCCGGATCCTGCCGATCCTGGGGTGTCGGTAGGTGGCTGACTTCCGCAGCATGCCCGCCTTGAACGAATGGAGGGGCCAGGGTCGATTGTACAGGGAGGTCAATCGACTGGAATAAGAGACGTTGGGCGGATTTGTGGAAAACTCGGTGCGTCTTGATCAGACTCAGCAGATCCTTTCGATCCACATCCTCGAAGATTTGATCCAAGACGTCGTTTGAAAGCGTGGTGATCATGGGTTTGGTCATCTTTCTGGCGACTGAAACGTCGGTTTCTGAAGGGTAGGATTGGGTATGGGGTGGGGTGGAGGGATTATGGTTGAGCTGATGTTGATTCTCCCATGGAGGGGAAAGGGGACTTATGTAGCTACTCGAGTGAGGGATTGCCTGTCATTCACACGGACCTTGGTAATTACTCGTCGTACGGCCCTCGTCGGAAACGCGGTGAAAGTTGAACATTTCGTGTGAAGCGATGTAACGAGTCATCGTTAAAATCACCCCTCTTGTTGTGACTGTGAGTTCAGTATCTGTAGGCCAGCAATGTGAATACTCATTGTGTAATGTGTGAGGTTGATGCATTGAGAGATGCTAAATGTCGCATTCGTCGACTATCACGTTGCCTGCACACCAGGCCCCGGCGGCGCCGACTTAAATTCCGTCTTGCCCCTGATTTGAATCGTCAATTCGATCCCCCTATCCGCAAACGCCTTCTTCAATTCATCAGGCGGGGCCCAATCCATCGGCTCCGCACACCTGACGACCCTACCCCTATCACTGACCACATATTTCAGCTCCAGCACCTCCACCTTCTCCAATCGAGGAAATCGCGAAGGATCAGCAGCGGCAATCTCGTATATCCAGTTCCAACACGGTCTCATTTTCATTTTGATCTCGTCGGACGTCATGCGAAAGAAGGCGGCACGGTATCCATCACCCACGGCGAAAATGGCCGCGCTACCACTAAAGTCTACTCGGAGCGAGGAAAGCGATGGGGGCAGTAAATGGACGATGGATGGGCGTACTATTTCGCCTTTCCATAGAAAGCCCTGGCGACCCTGCATGGCGTTATATGCCGAGTTTGAGAACCAGCAGCCAGACGATATGTGTAGTTTTTTGAGGGAAGTGAGACCGGAAAACGGCATGAGAAGAGGGATCCAGTCGCATTCCCATGGACTCTTTTGGTCCTCCAGTATCGTGAAGTCGGTCAGGGTTTTCGTTGCGTAGAGCAGACGATGGGCCAAGGCGGCGAGGGTATTGCGTTGACACAAGTATATTTTGACGTCGAATTCTCGGAGCGTAATGTTTGGGTATTGTTGTGCGATGATAGGTGAGGTACGGAGTATGCAATCGTTGATGATGAGGCTAAGACCGATTTTTCTTGCCGGCCTCAGTGAGTTGAGCATGTCCATGAGTTTCGTATAGTCTTCCACGGCTCCGCGCGTTTTCTCTTTGAAATTTTCGATAAGCTCCTGCTTAGGACTCTCGGGGAAGGGCCGAGCGTTGATTTTGAGCGTGACGTGTTGGACCGCTGGAAGGAAATCCAGGATGTCCTGCAATGTGTTTTCTAGTCGGAATTGTGCCCGGCTGTCGAAGACGAGCTCAAGATAGCGTATGGGTCCAATGGGTTTACCGGACGGTGTATGGGCCAGACAAAGCTCTTGGAGAAACTCTGTGCACGCTTCGTGTGCACCATTTCCGCGGACAAGGAGTCTTCGAACGCAGCTGCGTACTGTGTTTGCCGCTGGAGCGAGCTCTGGATAGGCCTTGCTAACATTTTCAAGCGTTTTGTGGTCGTCTACAAGATACTCGAATATGGATGTGAGAATTTCGGTGGGTATTGTGGTGATTTTGGGGGTCGCCATGTTGTTCGTCTGTGAGGGTGGCTGCCTAGAGAAGACGTCGGATTTCAACAAGTTGCGCGAAAGAAACCTGAGGGTGTCCTGCAGCATATTATGCCGTGACTATCGGATGTTTCCAAGAGAATCCGTCAGTGTAGGTGCCTAAGTACTTCATGCACATGGAGGTTGACGTAAGGCGAGATGCGCTGCTGACTAGCGTCATGGGCCGCGGTTACCTCTTTTGTTCACCGCGCTGATCCTAGCGCTGGCTTATGAGCGCGTAGTGTAATTAGCATCACTGTTTTGGTTCGAAAAGCGAGGTCTCACTTGCTTCAAGCATCTTGTGTTCCATGTATCTATTCGCTCGCTATCGAAATCGCCTAGTATATGCTACATAATGTGCCAAGAAAGCCTCCCTGCTCGTGACTATGTCGCCTGCAAAGCTGTAGATTATACTATCTACAATGTTAGCAGTTCAGTCCAGAACTATAGCCTTGTCGCTACTAGCAACTATCCATGTATAGCCCATTCTCCCCGCCTGTCAAATGCTGTGTTGAGAGACCCCGCTATGCTCTGATAGGTACTGTGCGAGCGAGATTACACCAAGACGAAAAGTTGCTCAGGATATGGATGAGGAAACGCCGAAATGTGGAAAAAGAGAAAAGTGCCGTGGGGATCGGGTACAGAAACGGAGGGTATGGTAGTCGTAATTGGGCGTGAGAACGATTGAGAAATCTGGGTGACAACAGGACCGCGTCTATCGGCCACCTGCTTCGAGTTGTCCTGGAGTTGGCTGCTGCGAGACAGGGGTTTCTCCAGTGGCACCGGCGCCACGGTTGCGGCCGAACCAGCTTGAGAAGCCAGGGCCTTGAGTTCGGTTGAGCGCCAGCCTCGATCGCCATCCTTGGTTCTCGCTAGTCTGCCCTGTCGCTTGGGAGGCGTTCCCAGCCACGCGCTCGCGGCGAGTAGGCCGATTTAGTCGCCCGAACCGATCACCACCTTGTCGCTGCTGGAAGTCTGAGTTGATGACCATGACGCGAGACCTAGAGAATGGGTTGGTGGAAGTCCAGACCGCCTGCGGTGGTGATCTAAGACCAGCAACTGAACGGCGACCAGTAAGAGGGTCAACTTCTCCTTCAGGACGGGGCTTCGGAACGTAGTAGTCGGCTTTGCAGAGAGGGCAGCAGGCGCGGCGACTCGTAAGCCATGGGTCGACACAGCTGGCGTGGAAGGCGTGGCCACAAGACAGTCCACGTACATCGTCGTCATCTTCCAGGGTATCCAGACAGATGGCGCACGTGTCTCCCGGCTCGGCCAACATCTCGGGTGCAGCGGCAGTGCTGATGGGATCCTCTTCGTCGTCCGAGTCGTCCTCGCGCTCGCGCACGTTGGCCTGGGGTGTACCACTTTGCCCTTGAACGTTGTCCGTCTTCTCCGAGTTCAACTTGTCGGCGACCTGCTTCTCAAGGTCTTGCACGTGCTGACTCTTCCTGCTTTCGACACTTGTTCTCGGGGGAGCGACGGGGTCGGTAGAGGAGGCCGGGGCATTGAGGTCGTTGCGGGCCATGGAGAGGGCAGTGTCGGTTCGCGGTCCTGGACCTTCGTCCTGGGCACTAATTACACCTTCGACATCCTTCAAGCTTGCTGCTCTGCTCTGGGGCGCCGTCGCAATGCCGCCGTTAGCTGGCAAGCCCTCGGTCTCGCGACTTGACTTCCATTGCTTATACTTGGTCAGTGGGAACCGCTCGTTGACCTCGTCCATGGTCATCAGCTTCTTCTCCCTCCTCCTCCGGTGCGGGCGAGGCATGTTGGTCATGTCGATTGGCTCGCCATCTGCAGCAGCCTGGGCCGCGCGACGGCGGTTGTATCGGAAGCAGTACTTAACACCAACGATAATCCTGAGCGCAGTCAGTACGAGGAGCAGCAGCCGAGCCAACTGCCATTGCCTACCATAAGTTTGTGAAGACGACACCGAAACCCAGGGCAACGAAAAAAAGCAGCGGCGAACTGGTGGGCCCGTTGCTGTTGTTGTTGCTGCCGCTGTTGTTGGCGCCGTCTGTTGGGGTGGCCTGCTGCCGCGGGAAGAGCACAACGTTGGACATGGTGGGCTGCGACGACTCTGCTATTCCATACGTCGGTATACTATCGCGCAGTCGTGGAGGACACCGAGTCAGCGATGCGCGAGTGAGGCCGGATGCGGCGAGCCTTGCGGGAGGTGAAACGGATCAGGAGGCGACTGGACACGACGGCGACGGAGTATCTATCGCGTGTGGAGTAGTTGCGATAAGTTGGAAGTGGCGGCGGGAGGGCTAAGGAAAGGGCCGGAGAAGGTGATGAATCGGTGATGGTGACGGCAACGACTGCGGGCGTGGCGATGGAGAGTCGGCTCCCTAGAGGCTGTAGTCGTTCGCAGTGACTGCCCGTGCCACAATCGCTAGCGGTGAATTGGGAACGGATCGTTATCGGCCATGCGATGCGAAGAGGGCTGGTGGTCAAGCAACAGACTCGGCGGGATGGTCAGGGAAGGGCAGTGAATGCGAGTGCGTGGCCGAGGGCTGAACGGGGGAGGTGCCGGTCTTCAGGCGGATAAAGGCCGCAGAGGCGTCGCTAACGTCGCCGGCAGGTGCCAAGGATGACCGGCAACCAGGCCCATCAATGATGACAGTAGAAGGTTAATGGTACACCAGTGTGGCGTTTGGGGCAGTGGCGAGTGGTAGGTATGAGGTTGTTTGTATAATGAGGGGGAGCGTCGTGAATGCTGGGTGTTGCTTGCGATTCCACCATGCACATGTCACAGGCGCTGTCCGCGCAATGCACCCCGAAGCAGGGTTTCTGCTTTGGGCCGCATGGATGCCGTCGCATGCAGGTGCTATCACACTGTAAAATTGCTGACAGCCTGATGCGGTGATGCATAATCAACACGACTGCATTCACTCACTACTACAACTGCAACACAGCCTCAGTCTCACATCGCAGGACCAGAGTTCAGTGTCGCAAGACAGGCCGTCTGCTCACTATTGCGTAGACATGTCGGATCCCTGCCCTTCCGGTGGAGTCTTCCCCGCTAACAAACTGCGCGTATCCACATGAACATTGTCCACCACTGGCAGCAGCCCGACTCCCCTGCTTCTGCACCATTGTCTCTGCTCGGCATATCTTGGAACCATCTGGACGGAACGCCTTTTTCACTTACCGTGCGACTCCCTCGATCATCACTGCCAAAGCCCGTCCAACGTCACTAGTCCGCTCTTCAAGCACTGCACTGCCGCACCCATGGCGGAGACTGCCGAGCCCAACCCAATCGTCTTCTTCGACATCACCCTAGGAGGTATGCATCCACCCATGTGACCCAGTAGTGGCTACCCCTCACCCCGCGCCATCTGCTACGCGTCTTTCTTGGCCTAGCCCACAGTTGGGCAAACGCCCGCGACCCGACCATGGTGACTGACATAAGCGAACAGGGGAGAAGCTGGGGAGGATCAAGATGGAACTGTTCAGAGATGTAGTCCCAAAGACTGCTGAAAACTTCCGCCAGTTCTGCACGGGCGAGACCAAGAACAGCCGGGGACAGCCGCAGGGCTACAAAGGCTGCAAGTTCCATCGCGTCGTAAGTAGCATCACAGTGCACTGTCTTTCACATGCTAAGTGAACATAGATCAAAGGGTTCATGATCCAAGGCGGCGATTTTGTAAATGGCAACGGAACTGGCTCAAGAACTATCTGGGGGACTGAGAAGTTTGCCGATGAAAACTTCACCCTGAAACACGACAAGCCCGGTCTTCTATCCATGGCTGTAGGTTTTCACAGCTTATGTGGAGTCCTCATACTAACTATTGCAGAACTCAGGTCCCAACACCAATGGTTCCCAGTTCTTCATCATCACTGCGAAGAATGGCACCCCTCATCTGAACGGCAAGCACGTTGTCTTCGGCAATGTCATCGAAGGCATGGACGTTGTCACCAAGATCGAGAATACGCGAACAGTAGCCAACCCGGAAGGGAAGCCAGTGCAAGACATTGCCATTTCACAATGCGGTGAGATGTGAGCTCGTAGATCATACAACAAAAAGACACCAGTCCTCGAGGTAAGATCTCAGGTAGGATCTAGAGAATGTATTATAAGCCTGAAACGCATTGTTTGATCAAACGAAGCGCGAAGAAGAACAGTGCGTGGTGGGGCCAGCGTGAGCCACCAGTCTGTATCGACTTCGCGAAGCTGTGGTTATCCGGTTCTGATACAGGCAAGTGATGAATAGGAAGCTCAATACATTTCTACAATTTCAAATAAATCGCATCATTCGTTGTTGCAGTGATTGGGTGTTGGATCGGCGAACCATGGTGAACTACTGGCTTACCTAAGTGACCCGCTGAAATTCTCTCGGGCTCAATACTTCGCAGCACAGTCGCGTGCGTTCACCCCCGCTGTCCTCGCTGCCAATTTCACCAGCCCACCGACGGACGACAATCTCCCACACCTCGCGCTCCTGCTCAGATGTAAACCCTTCGCCAAACACATTGCCCACAACATGGTCGCTCTTGCCACAATGAACAGGACTCTCGGCACCGCCGCCCCGAGCGCGGGTGGCAGCCTCAAACGCAAGCAAATCGACAACTCTTCCGACGCCGAGAACGCGACCCCAGACACGCTCAAACGCCGCCGAGTCACTTTCCACCCCGAAGTCAACGTGCGGATACTGAGCGAGCACCACGAGAAGAGTCTGGAGCTGGTGGGGGAGGAGGTGCGGCGCGCCATCGAAAGGCATGCGACAGGCGACAAGGCGGCCTACGATGGGCTCAAAGCCCTCTTCAAGGAAGCACCAACGTCCACAGGTGCACCGCTATCGCGACTTTTGCAAAAGTACCTCATCGCACTCACCGAACACACGCCAAAACTCGACGGCAACTGTAAGGGCCTGGTGCATGCCGTCATCGATTGCAGTTGGATAGCGCGTAACGAAGACTTCCTGCGCTCCTACCGAATCTTTCTGCGCAGGCTGCTGTCAGTGCAGTCCAGCTACATGTCGACCGTGCTGCAGATGCTGGTCGACATGTTCCTGAGTGCGCCTTCCGTCAACGCCAGGCAGCAGGACGACCCGCCGATCCAAAGAGTCCGCCTACAAGCACGCGTACACGAGACTCTCATGGGCATATTACGATACAGTCCCATGGCGAGTTCCTTCCTCGCGCCCGTCATCTCCAGCACCTTCCCCTTCTCCAACGACACCGCAAAGGTCCACGTCGAGTACATCCGGAACATCTTCAAGGTCACAGAGTACGCGCCGGAAATCAGAGGCGAGATCTTGGCACTCGTGACGGACAAGCTATGCAAGATCGACGCGCAGATGCAGGTAGACATGGAAGAGATTGACGACGACTTGGAGGAGCGACTTATGGACGGGGCCATCAACGATGAGGAAGACGACGACGACGTGAGCGATGACGGCTCCGAATCGAGTGAGGAGAGCCTCGACCCGGAAGAGCAGCGACTCAAAGACATCAGAGACATGATGCTCAAGCTCGACACCGTCATGGACGTGCAATTTTCCTATTACGACTCTGTATTCGAACGGAACGACTATCAAGAGATGGATCGCACCTACCAAATCCTCATCGCGCAGTTCCAGTCTATCATCATCCCGACTTACCGCTCACGGCATACTCAATTCGTGCTCTTCCACTTCAGCCAGATCTCGACAGAATTCATGGGGCGGTTCGTAGACACCTGCTCGCACCTGGCTATAGATCAGAACCGATCCCCGCTACTACGCTCAGCCGCATGTGCCTACCTCGCCTCCTACATCGCGCGCGGCGCGCACGTTCCTGGCTCCATTGTTCGCGACGTCTTCGACACACTATGCTTCCAGCTTGAGAACCAGCGGAAATTACACGAGCCCAAGTGCATCGGACCAGACCTACGCCGCTACGGCACATACTACGCCATCGTACAGGCACTGCTATACGCCTTCTGCTTCCGGTGGCGCGATCTCATCGTCACACCCGACGGCACGTTGCCCACCGACGCAGACATCATGTACCACGAAGGCGACTTCCAGTGGCACCGGTCGACCCTCGAAATCATACGCCGCAACATCTTCTGCAAGCTGAACCCACTCAGAATCTGCGCACCGGAAATCGTCAAGCAGTTCGGTCGCATCGCCAAGCACCTCCGCTTCACATACATCGATACGCTGGTAGAGACAAACAAGCGTGTACGACTGTCTCGCAGTCTGGCCAGTGCGTACCTCAACGGTATCGGCGGCCGAGAAACTGCTCTCACAAGCAAGAAGGGCGAGGAGGCCTTCCTCCTGGACGCATACTTTCCTTTCGACCCATACGTGCTCCCACGGAGCAAGCGCTGGGTCGAGCACGACTACGTAGCATGGCGGCCGGTACCCGGTATGCCCGTTGAAAAAGACGACGAAGATGAGGATGAAGAGGACGAGGACGACGATGAAGACGATGACGAAGATGAGGCTGATGACGACAGCGACAGCACATCAGAGGCGGAATCCGAGGATGAAAATGGCGTCGCAAACCCCGACGACCTTGACGACGGTAGTACGGAAGCTAGTCTATGATGAATCTCTTGTGCATTGCATTTACGGCGTATATTGGGAGCGGGAAAGCATCAAGAGCAGCGATTTTCTGCTCGGCGCTGGTCAGGGAACAAAAAGGGGCATAGCTTGGTAGCGTCTCTTTTATGATTGACGGCCTGCTTCACATATGGCCTGGGTATCTTTGTTGGTTGAGCTTTTTTTTACATGTATGATTGAGCGTTTGATGTTTGGGTCAGCTGGTTGATTTGCCTGGTAGAGGCACGTTTACGTTTATACATACTCGAAGAGAGAATGAAATGAAAAATTTGATAACCAGAACTACTCGGTTTAGAGCTTTGTTTGTTGGTGACGGTGAGACTGGCGTTATCACCCATCAATGCCCATGTTAGGATCACGATAGAGTGGCAGGCTGAACGGTTCTTCATGTTCCAATTGGAATGTATCCCGTCCTAGTATTTCCTTAACGGAAAAGGACAGTCCGGATGAACTTCGTCAAAGACCCAGCCGAACTCCAGCAAAGACTGCTTAGTGTCGCCCGACGCCTCATTCCTATAACCGGCATCATTTCATCGTAAATTCATGTAGGCCCCCTCAGCCTGACAGTACCCCCTCTCATCTCCTCATCCGCACCTTCATCATCATCGTCGCCCTCGCCTTCCACATCCTGTAACCGCATCGCCCTCAGCAGGTCCCTACTAGCCCTCGTGCCGTCCCTCAACTCCACCGCACTCTTCAGTAGCATATCAGCCATAACCCTTGCATCCATGTCCACGCCCAACAGTGCCTCTACTTCAGGCCCAGTCGGGACGGGGAAATCGACGAGCGGCTTCCCGTTCGGACCGACGCTGACGGTGGTGGACTTGCGGCTGTAGCGCGGAGCGTCTTGCTGATCAAAGTCTGAGGAGGAAGAGTACGTGTTGCCGTGGTGGTACGAGTCGTCGGTGTCGGAGTCGAGGGTGTAGGTGGTGGAAGTGAGGGTGGTGGATGTAGAGTCGGTTCTGCGCGAGGAACGGAGGGGGGCGGAAGCTTGGCCCATCGGACGACGTTGTGCGGCGAGGTTGAGGCGCTCGAATGTGTCCCAGAGGTCGTCTACGTCTTCTTCTTCGAGCGAGGTGTCGGTTGTCACGCTCATGGGAGGTGATTGGTCGTCGCTGCTTAGTCCGTAGGCCATGTTATGCGACCAGCCGTCCCAGATGATTTGCTGGGAGCGCTGGTTTCCGCGGTGGTATTGGCCGGAGCTGGGTGCTGGTTTCGCCTGTGATTGTACCTGGCTCGCTGAGCTGACGCCTCGAGCGTGCATGCTGGGGTGGTGTGGGTCCTGGTTTGTAGGATGGCCTTGCTCATCGTATTGCTGTGGTGTCAGTAGGCCTGGCACGGCCTGGTTCGGTTCCGACTGCGACTTCATGTGGAAAGAAGCGCGGTGGTTGTTCTGTGATAGCTGTACCTGGTCCTCAAGGTTGAATGGGTTATCATTCATACGGTCGATTCCCGCTGTGACAATATCAGAGCCAGACGTGGATGGACGGTAGTCCTGCACCATTGCCATATCGAGGTCAATCATGGACGAACGAAGAGGAGATCCGGGCGCAGAGCTGATCATCTCGGGATAGTCATCAATAGGGTCAACAGGCGCTGTTTGGGCGTGTCGCAGGGTTGGTCGGAATCCAGATGCGAGGATTGGTGAAGATGAGTCCGTCTTCGTGTGCTGACCGCGCCGTGGCTCCTTCGGACTACCCATGGGGAAGGCAAAGTCTTGAGTCTTGCGATTGTCGTCCTGCTTGGGGAACGTCCACTCTTTCGTCTCGCGTCGTCGAGAGATCCGATTTGATGCGCGATTCCTGGGCTCATTATTGGCCTCCGCCATCGCTGCGTCGAATGTCCATTCTACTGTGCGTCGATTTGGCTTCTGAGGTTGCGCCGGAAAAGACCATTCCATTGTCTTGCGATTATGCTGCTGCTCAGCAGGAAACGACCACTCCATCGTCTTTCGATTTGGTTGTTCCGAGGGGAAGGACCATTCCATGGTCTTGCGATTCTCGTCATTCATGCTGGGGAAGGTCCAGTCTTTCGTGGCTCGTTTAGTCATCTCATCTTCCTCATTGAAAGCATCTCGGCGCTCCTCTTCTTCCTCCATCTCACGTATGATGCTCTTCATGCGGTTCGCGCGGATGGTCGGCACCTCACCCAGATCGATACTGGGGATCTCATCTGCTGATGGCATCGAAAAGTCCAAGTCAATGACGGTCTCGCGGTTGGGCGCGCCAGGATTGAAGTCGCGGAGAACCAAGTCGGAGGGTGGGCGGCCATTCGGAGGATCTGGCATATCGACTGCGCTGTACCGGTATGGTGTCGTGTTCGTATCGAATAGCTTATTCAGACGTTTCTGTCCTCGGACGATAGACTCCTCCTTGAACCTAGCCTGGAGCTGTTCGAAACGTCCCATATCTGCGATAGGTGGTAGACCCATTCCGTTGAAGCCCTGTCCGGCCCCACCCGCAAAGGGATCGCCAAACTGTGGTGCATGTTCTTGCTCAAATTCTTCTGATACGTTGAAAGACCAATCATCGTCTTCGTCGTCTTCCTCCTCTGGGGCAAGCGGGTCTGGTGCTTGAGCACCGTACGGGTTGAAGAGCGACTGGCGTGCACCGCCCTGTTGCTCCCAGACATAATAGTCTTCAACCAACTTGACGAGCGACACAGTCGGATACATCTTGGTAGTGTCCGCAAGGTATGGGTGCTCCAGGATCTGGTCGGGTGTTGGTCGATCCTGCGGCTCTGGCTGGAAGACGAAAGCTAGGAAATCCTTTAGTTCTTGGGAAAAGCGATCACCTTCAAGCACAGGAACACCCGCCGTTGGCAAGTCGAACTGCCCAATCTTGTGATGAGGTGGATAACCGCAGGCCATCTCATAGACAGTGCAAGCGTAGGCCCAGATATCAACCTCGTTTCCGTAGGATATCTCCTTGGGCTGCATTAAGCTGTGCGGGTCCGCATCCTTTACCCATTCCTTTTGCAGTTCAGGCGCCATCCAAAAAGGTGTACCAACGATAGTCGAGCGCTTCGATCTTTCTGGTTCCAGGGTGTTAGAGACACCGAAGTCACAAAGTTGTACCCGGCCGTCTTCGAGTATAAGAACGTTGTTGGCTGGATT
Source organism: Alternaria metachromatica (assembly GCF_023757995.1). Taxonomy (NCBI): domain Eukaryota; kingdom Fungi; phylum Ascomycota; class Dothideomycetes; order Pleosporales; family Pleosporaceae; genus Alternaria; species Alternaria metachromatica. The sequence goes on from NW_026055504.1 coordinate 909,973, forward strand.
TGGTCAGCAAGGATTGAGAACGGCAAAACCAACACTACTCACATTTCAGATCTCGATGTAGCACACCAGCTTCATGGATGTACTTGAGACCTTGCGCCAATTCACGTGCAATGGGTATGATGAATTTCTCCGCCAGTCCAGGTCCAGGGTCCTTGGTCATAGCCGTAGGCTTCATCAACGTGTTGACACTACCACCACTGGCATACTCGCTGACAATCCAGAGTTCATTATGGACAGGCCTGGCCTCCTCGATGATGTTGACGTAGGGTCGTGCCTTGCTATCTCTGAGTTGCTGCAGGATATCGATCTCCTTAAGTGTGTCCTGAAGGTTCTTGTGTGTCATCTCCTCGTAGTCAACCTTATCGATCTCGATGATCTTGATGGCAACAAGCGCGCCGGTATTTCGACTCTTTCTTTGTAGTGTCAGCGAGTGTTCTGGGGTTCGCTGCATGATACCCACCCTTTGTAAACGCGGCCATATGCACCCTTGCCAATAAGCTCGTAGAAGTCGTATGGCGGTGGTTCCTCACCACCCCGCTTGGCTCTCTCTGCAACCAGGAGCTCCATATCCTTTGCCTGTTGCATAGCACGCCCCTTGGTGCCACCCATCATGGGCGGCTGCAGTCGTGCAGGTTCCATGTCTCTGAGATATCTGTATACTTTGTCGAGGTGAAGCCGTTCGGTTGGGGCGTCTTCTTGCGGCTCGAAGGGCGACTCTGCTATGCGCTCCAACGGACTGTCCACTAGGGTTCCGGTTGTGCTCTCGAAGCTGGTTGCGATTGGTAGAGGCGGGGGCGGGCGATCAGGTTGACGTGGACGTCGACCGGGCGATATGTAATTGGTGGGGTCAGAGGCAGAGTACGAGTGTCGTGCGGTAGAATTCGGGCGGCCAGGCTTGATGGTGCCGGGACTGGATCGTGATAGAGGTCGTCGCGGGACAGGCGTTTCCGGGAGAGCAATAGCAAGCCTTGGCTTCGGCGTAGGCGGGCACAGCGGGCTTCTGTGGTCTAATATCGGACTCGAGATGTCGCGCTTGTCGATGGAAGGGGTGCGAGAGGAGCGGGAGGAGCGGGATGAGTTGGCTATCTTCCCTTTGATTGAGTCTGTCAGCTTGGAAATCGAGAAGGAGCGACTGGATCGTGTCGCTGGTGTGCTGTCCAGTGAGCGAGGTGGGGTCACCTCTCCCATGGGGATGAGATGGTCGCCGTCGCTCACCGACCGCTTCAATTTAAACACCGCTTCGTCGCCGAGCATGGCGTTGTGGTGTTATTGCGGCATGTTGGTGTTTGGGAGACAAATCGCACTTACAGTTCTGTTATGACGTTCCACGCTGTTTACCACAGGTGAATGCGGCTCATGGCGGGCAGGGTCGCGTGCGGTGAGCGTGGGTGTTCGTTCACATTCACAGCTCCACACTCCGGAGGTTTAGAGGGCCTATCAGCCAGATACGATCACAATTCAAAGTAGCGGAGAAGACGAAAATGATTAAACAAAGCGGGACGTAGAATTGGGCTGTATAGAGAGATGGGACGGCGGTGCCATCTGGCAGACATCAAAGTGTTGACGATGCGAAACATGGATCCAGGGTCTCGACGTTTCGCGCGCGGGTCACGCTAAGGCAACCTTAATTCCATCTGGGGCAAGCGCGCCCCACGTTCCCGTGCCTGACATCATCTGCGCCACATGTGCGGCAGGCATAGCAGCTTGCCAACTTTCTGTGCATCAAAAGAGATTGGGTCGAGATGCTCCCTAGATATCTCCATACATACTCAATATCCGATCTAAGACCTGATTAGACTCAATACACTTGATACAAACCGAGCAACCTTAAGAAAAGCACTGAATCAACGTCTCACCATGGTCGCGCAACCCATTGGCACCAAGAAGACGCCCGTCACGTCGACGGCGAAGAAGACACCAGTAACAGCCCCAGTCAAGAAAACACCTGTCAAGGCGCCAGCCGTTCAGCCTCCAAAGAAGCCTGTCAACACCGTCATGCAGAAGAAGCCCGTGACCACGGCCCCTAAGAAGCCCGTCACAAATGTCGCAGCGAAGAAGCCCGTCACAGCTGTCGGTCAAAAGAAAGCTGTACCAACACCAGCAAAGAAGCCTGTTCAACAGCCACAGCAACAAGGTTGGATCAACAAAGGTCTCAGTGCCGCATCATCAGGCATTGGAAGTGCTGTCGGCGCCGCAACGACTGGTATCGGCAATGCTGCCGGTGCAGTCGTGACAGCGGCAGGCAGTGGTGTTGCTGGGGCAGGGCGAGGCGCTGGCGCGAGGTAATACACCACATCCTGCAGTAGTTTCCCTGACTGACATGCCATAGTATTGCGAACTCATCCCGCACTTGGGGCGACATGGTCCGAGAGTACGGCAACTCCCTCAAAGACATCACTGGCGCTCCCGGCAGTCGGTCGACCACGAACAAGAACCCTCTCGGTCTGAGCACAAGTGGCGTAGGAGGTATGGCATCCATGGCTAGTAGGCCAGGTGTGCCTGGCCTCTCAGGAGGGTCCGGTAAGGGAGGTGGTTCGGCCAGCAATCCTCTAGGCCTGTAAGTGGACATGTGGAGCCTAAGAATATACGCCGATTTCGTCAACGGCCAGAGTACTACATACAACTTTCAGTGATCGAATAGGTGGCTCATAGTGTACTATGAGGTCGACATGCAATTTTCAGTGGTTGAACAGGTGGTCCAGAGTGTGATTCAAGTTCTAAACCTCACCAACAGCACCTCAAGGACAACCGGGGATTAGCATCGTATTCTGCAAACACATATGTCAACCAAGACATTGCTGGGGATACCATCTGGGTCAGGGAGGTGCTTAGACAATGTTCGCGGGGAGGGGGATGGAGTCGTCTTTCGCGGAGGCTCAGCACGGTGGGGAGTTTGTATGGTGTGGGAGAATAGACGACGCCAAAAGTAGCTGAGAAGACGTGAATTATAAATTGCATTCTTAACCGGCTCCAGGAATTTCCCTCTTTTGGTTTCCCTGGCGTTCTATGCGAACACTCAACTTGAACACCCCTTCACCGTCCCATCTTTGGCTGGTCATTGCGCGAGACTAGCGCAGGCTACCACTACCCATAAGATCCCCGCTGTCCTCCCCTCTGACTCTCCCTTCTTCATTACCAACTGGCCCGCTTCTCTGCCAACACTTCGGTAGATCGCAGAACTATCGCAATAGAACTATCGACTCTTCAGACTAACTTAGTGGATCATGGTGAGTAATCCCCTCGCTCTCTTCCGCTAAAATCCCAGAACTACACTCAAGAGATAGGGTCATCCGGATGGCCTTGTCGCATCACACCTTCAGACACCGCCTGCACCTTTGGAATGAGTAGAAGGCTAGCTTCGCTACCTTCGGGCTCGCCTTTGGTGGCATCTGCTTGCACCAGCGCGAGCGATGCATGCAACAAAAACAGCCGTATATCAAGGTGTCTCGACTGTGCATTTGGGCGAGCGGAAGATGGCGCGTATATCGAGCGCGCCGTGACACCGCTGGTGGGCACTTCACCAAGTGCTTCACCGTCGAGTTCTGTCGTGGGCTTCCGATCATACGAATGCCTTCGGGCGCTAGTTATGTGGCCCTGGCAACTTTGGCGCCGGTCCTGGTTTGGACGGGGGATTCTTACAAGCTGGCTCGTTTGAATCATGGTCTCTTGGAGAAACGAGCATATCCGTATGCATAGACGTCTCCCTGCCACGTATGGAGAGCGATTCACAGGCCTCAGTGCCGGAACGTGCTTCGCTGGGAACTTTTGTCGTGATGGTGCGTAGTCTGCCAGCGCAATGCCCTTGTCCGTTACTCGACTTGTGTTGTACCTAGGTATACAGGGTCTACATTTTTTTCATTGAGCTTTCACCTTCATGGGGTTACTCGAGGAAGAACTGGAATCTTCTACACAATAGTGTGACAACAATCTCGAGCAATTTGGCAGACGGAGAATGCAATGCCCACATAGACTTGACGTTGGTGTGGTGCGCTGCTTGGCGTTTTCCCAATTAGGTAACTTCTGTAAGCCCGTCGATTACAGCCCACGGGTGTCTGCAAAGTTACCACAGGCCGTCACAGTTATCGATAACGCTAGCGCCATCTGAGCCTTGCGGCGGGCGAGACATGCACGTAACATAACAAGTCATGGCTGGCTGCTATTTCGTAATTGTTCGACCTTTGAGATCCTGCAAACATACCCATTAGATGCGGTAAAACTGTTACCGCCTCGTGCTCTTGCTACCTGCAGAAAGCGCTCGCTCATGCTTGCGCTTCATCGACTGCGATGCCTTCCACACTCCACTCCGTTTCAATCGCGCGCTCTACGAACGCTCCCTCGAGTAATACCAACATATTTCCCGCGATGGGATCCCACTCTACACAAATCTACGCGACCCGCTACGGCGGTGATTGAGTCAACGAAGACGGCCGAAAACCCTGTCTATGACCCCAACCGAAGTTTGGAGCGCGAGCAGCTCAGAGATGCACACATATCCATTGTCACGCCTGGGCTCAGTGCTCCTGGAAGGCGTCTAGCTGTCAAGAGACTGGACCGAGTATTGGAGTTGGTCAACAGCACCAATGGCCGCGACGCCAGCCTACGCGCGCCCCTCTGGCGGGCGTACTCTTTGGCCAAGGCCTCTGACCCGACACTCATAGCACGTCTTCCAGAAAGAGCCTGGGACCTGCTCTGGAGTACACAATCTGTCGACTCATCCACCAATTCGAATCGCACGGCACACATGGCACAACTATACCGTGACATGGACAAGGCTGGAAGGACTACAACGGCCGGGCAGCGGGCCAGAGATCTAGAGAGCACCTTTCTCTCTGGTAGAGAAGACCAAGCTCTCAGAGAATGGGAAGAGGATCACACGTTGGGATTTGACGGCATACGACAGGATTTCAAGCCAGAGCATCTGGAGGTCGGGGCTAAGCTCCATGCGCTTGCGGGGAATCTAGACCTCAGCCGGAGCATCATGGAAGAGCTATTCAGGTTATACCCGAGTTGGGACACTTCCGTCATGATGATCGTCTTCCGTGCTCACACGAGTTCCGAACTTCAAGAGCACCATGATCTGGCAAAACAGATCTATGTCTCAATGAAAGAGAAGAAGGGCGATGCGCGCTCGATCAAGGACTACGACGCTTGGCTTGTGGGCTTCTTGGAATCCCGAAACCTAGGCTACGCCAAACAGGTGTTCCGGGATATGGTCAGGGAGGGCTATCTGGCAACTAGCGGCACCGGAGAACGAGTTGAACAAGTTCTGAAGAGACTGCACATGCTGTATCGACTCGGAACTGATATAGCGGCAATGACTAGTATCGCTTTTGATGCTATATCCGTGCTACCGCCTGCTTATCACGGCCATCTATTCGGTGACTGGATGAAGGCGGCCGTTGTTAGGCAGGCGCCGTTGGTAGCCGCTCAGGTCATGGAGATGATGCTCAAGCGAGGCTACAAACCGCAAACGTTCCACTTCAACATGCTCCTCAAAGCGTTGATACGGACCAAAGAGAGTCCGAACGTTCTGAAAGCCGAAGACATTGGTTGGCGCATGATCGAAGCAGCTCGCACATTACCGCAACAACGTGATCTTCGTCGAGACACAATGGCGGACATCATTGACAGAAGAACCGCTGATACTCATAACAAAAGTATCGACATCGTTCAACGTGCTCCTCCTGCAAACGTCACAACATTTGCGCTTATCATGCAGCACCACGCTAAGAGTCTGCAATGGGAACACGTCGATTATCTGTCCCGTCAGCTCAAAGAAACGACACTTGAGCCCAATGCAACCATCATGAACGTTCTCATGGACAACAAATGCCGCCAAGGTGCCTACAGCGAAGCATGGATGATCTACAAGACTCTGACTGAACCGCAAGAAGGCGACGCAGGTGTCTTCCCTAATGGTGCAAGCATACGTTGTCTTTGGAAAACGCTCCGCCTGGCGCTCGGCGACCCTACAAATCGCGACAAGCCAGGGCTGCCCACCCCTCGTGAGCTACTAGCAGAGATGATCAGCTGGTGGACGCTCAGTCGCAGCCGCTACGACGCCGACCGCTTTCGTATGGGTCTGGCAGGCGCAGATAGTGGAGCAATCACATCACTCATCATGCATTGCTTCAGCTACACTCAAGATCTGGCTGGCTCCCTGATTGCTTTGCACGTCCTTCGCCATCACTTCGACATCTTTCCCACCAACGAAGCAGCGCAAATACTGCAAGGACAGATAGCCTGGGTAGACATGACACGCGAGACCGAAGCTGTGCGCAGTTCACACTTCCACAGTCGTTCCAACAAAAAGAACACGGATCGCATAACCATGGTCTACAACATCCTGCTTCAGCGTCGATTAGCGAGAATGGATCTGAAGGAAGGCGAGTATGAGATGTTGACGGATGAGCAAATTGGTGATATGGGACTGAACCTCTTGAGCGAGTTTGTGAGAGTGGTCCTCAAGAGGAGCTATCCACCTGAGGTTGTGGAGGTAATGATTGATGCAGCGAGATGCGCAGTGGGTGTACCTGACCTGCCGACAGGGGATATGGATGCTTTTGAAGTGGCTTGAACGAACTTTATTGTAAAGTTGGAGGATGGTGGAAGGAAACATCTAATATGCGTGCAAATATAATCAATACAATACAATAAATCCTTTCAATACTTTCATTTGTAATGGAAATACCAAAGCAAACCACAATCTATCCCTAGCTCTAAAGTCCAGCTTCGCAAGATGTCGTTGTAGTGAATTGATCTCATTGGCCATGGCTGCAGGTAGCCGAAACATGGATTTATCGATCCAGCCCTCCGCGGCGGCGATCGATGACGCTCCAAAGCTCAGATGTCCACAACGCGCCCAAACACGGTTAAAGGTAACGGCTGCTTATTTACGATGACGCCCACTGTCATGCTGAAGGCTGGGACGCGACCCTCAAAATTCTTTGGGTGGGCTTCCTCTTTGTTACACGACCACAACCCATCCCTCGTACTACGGTGATCATGTCTTCACAGGGCGAGCGCGCACCGCTGCTGCAACAAAGATGGAGTGAGGAAGGCGAACCGCGGACTGTAAGTTTTCTTGCGCACGCGTTTTCTCTGCGTTTGCTAACTCGTGACAGCATCTTCGCATTGGAGACCTTTCGAATGACGAAAACCCGCGAGAATGGGCGCGATGGCGCAAGATGGCCAACGTGGCTGTCATAGCCCTCATGTCCAGTACATACACTCCCGTCGCCTTTACATGATGTATACTAACACTCGTGGCAGTCCTCAGCCCCCTCGTATCCTCCATGTTCACGCCCGGCATCGCGCAGATCGCCGAAGACCTCAAATGCAGCACGACGGCCGTTATTGGAACAACCACCGGCTTCGTAGTCATGCTCGGAATCGGTCCCTTGATCCTCGCGCCGCTGTCCGAGACGTTTGGACGGAGGAAGATATACCTCGTGTGCTTCTCCATCTTCACCCTGCTACAAATACCCGCCGCGCTCGCGCCGAACATCGCCTTCCTCATAACGGTACGGAGCATTGCTGGCTTCTTTGGTAGCGTTGGCATAGCGAATGGTGGCGGCACGATCAGTGACATGTTCTTACCAAGCGAAAGAGCTGGAGTCTTTGGCTGGTACCTGTTGGGCCCGTTGCTTGGACCTACCCTGGGACCGTTGTTTGGCGGTATCATCGTACAGCGATTGAACTGGCGCTGGGTCTTTTGGATCATGACCATCGTGTGCTTCGTCAACACTTTGGCTGGATACTTCTTCCTCCGGGAAACATATGCGCCTGTCATACTGAATGCGAAGAAGGCGGAATTCGAGTCCCAGAGCAATGAGTGGGACGGCACGAAGTACTCGTACGAGGGCGAAGATACACGGCCGCTGAACGAGAAGCTCACGCAGGCTCTCAAGCGCCCTCCGAAGATCTTTGCGCAGCCCATCGTCGCGGTCATGGCTGTATACCAAGCGCTCATCTTCGGCACAACATACAGCATCTACACGAACATGCAACCCATATACCAGGACGACTACGGTTTCTCCACTGAGCAGGTCGGATTGTTGTATCTAGGCCCTGGATCTGGATTCCTCTTCGCAGTCTGGTTCCTCGTCCCACGCATCGACACCGTGTACAAGACGCTCACGGCGAAGAACCACGAGAAGGCGCGACCTGAATTCCGCCTCCCATTGGCAAACATCGGCTCCGTTTTCATCCCCATGTCGCTGTTTTGGTTCGCTTGGGCAGTACAGAAGCACACGCACTGGTTTGCATCCATCTCTGCGACCTTCTTCTACGGTATCGGACAAGTCATGATTTTGAACAGTACGCAGAACTACTTCATCGACAGCTTTGAGAAGTACGCGGCTAGTGCCATCGCTGCTGGTACTGTGTTCCGTAGTGTCGTGGGAGGTGTTATCCCGATCTTTGCGCCCATGCTGTTCGAGAAGCTGGGGTATGGTTGGGGTATCAGTACGTTTGCGTTTGTGAGCTTGCTGCTTGCGCCTGCTCCGATTCTGTTCTTTATCTTTGGTGAGAGACTTAGGGAACGTTACCCGGTCGATTTGTAGAACATTATTAAGTAGGTATCTTTTTTATATTCATAGCACAAGTCTCCGTCCGTTCCTGGTCACTTCTAGAAGACTTTCTCTCTATCTCCGGCTTCCAAGTGGTGCTGGACAGACTCAGTCTGTCATCATGTCTACTAATAGAGAGGCATGTGAAGTGTGATTGCGTTTCAACAAAGGAGACTGTAAGGGCTATGTAGGCGCCTCGGGTCACGATCAGCCTCCCTCTGTCATCACATCTAATACTGGAGTTCATGTGCATGGTGAGCGCGTTTGCATGAAGCGCACCGCGAGGACGATTTAGGCATCTCATAACACGATCAGCCTATGGCTGTGTGCGTTACTCCACTTGTATTCCTAGGCAGTTACATTCACTGCGATCAGGTGGCGAACTTGGCAGTCGCTAGCGCTGGAGCGCTACCTTGAGATATAAAATAGGCCCTTCCCACTCTTCTCTGACCGTAGTGTTCCACTGGAAATTCTGGCTTTACACCAGAATGTACTCAGACACCGTTCACATCGGGGAATACCGCGGCAGTAGTTTTGCTACTTGCCTACGTTCCTTCCCGGTGGCATTGCTTGGACCAGCACAACAATGCAGTACCCGAAGGGCCTCGACGCCCCGCCGCCGCGTTCAGCCCTTCAATACTTGAACGAGTACGCCCCTTGAACGCAAGAAACCGGCCCTCGCGTGTTCAAGCGGCTACTATACGACACCACTTAGACAACAAGTATGTCGGTGGTCACTCGTGTCTGTCAACAGCAAGTTCCCGCTCGTCGGAGGCCTAAAACCTTCGTTGGTACAGGCGGGCTGGTCTGCCTGTGCTATGAATGCGACGGTGCGCCCCGGAGCGCTGCTGTCGTTGTCAGTCTTGGGGAAAGCGGAGCTCGCGGAGGTCTCCCCCGTGCCGCTGGCGGAAAACATTGTGCGGATAGCTTACGGCCGTCCACGATGCAAGCCCCACATCTGCTGTTGGACAGTGTGTCTGTACCACTCGTCCTCCATATCTTTTTCATTGGGCTGATGTCTTTATGGCGTTGCTTGAGGAAGAAGCGCGAATGGATGTGAAGTGAGGGAACGTACCTCAGCAAATGCCCAGGTTCCGGTGAGCCATGATACTATGTTGTAGAGGAGAAAACGGCAAGCCTGGGAGGGCATGTAGGTAGCCCATTGGTCATGTCTAACAACTAAAGTACCTCCGCAACGCTCGTTGCAGAAGACCATATATGGCTTCCAACCCCGCTTTCCAGAGCCACTGATATGTCTAGAGAGTGACATCCTGTGTTTCCACACCGTAAGATTTACGAAGTGAGATACCACCATGAGAGTAACAAGCTGCTTGGCATCCATCTCATGAGCAAGCCAAAGTCTTAGTATCTTCGTCTGTTGCCGATGCGGGATTCCTATATAAATCCCCAATGCAGCACCTGCATGCTTCGAATCGTTGCTACTGTTCTTCCCAACATCAACTTGAACACTCCCAAAGATGCATCTCCTCCCATTCTTCACTACCTTCCTCACGGTCTCGGCCGCGACTATCGCAATCCCTGCCGAAACCCCCTCTGATGCTACTACTGCTCAGGCTTGTCCTGGCCGACGCATCAGCTGGGAGGGCGGAGGCTGTGAACACAATTGGGGAAGGGACTGTCTGAATCGCTGCCTGAACGCTGCAGGGGGTAAGCGATGCTGCCCTCGTTCGGTCGGTTGGTATCAAGATCGCGGAGGATGTGTGTGGGGCTGGGAGACTTGCCGGTGTACCTGCAATGCCTAGGCAGTGAAGGTACGCCATTGGATTGGTATGGAATCATGGTATTGGTGGTTTGAGCGTGGAGAAATGATTGCTGACGCCTCAATTGTAGTTGAGATTATATTGGGGTTAGTGCGCTGTCTCGGGTTTTGGTACTTGGATAGCGGTTGCGTCGATTGGTGGTGGCTTTCGTCGTCTACATTAGGAGTGGTACAAGTCTGGCACGAAGGTCCAATCGTTTGGATCCCGGTACGACGACTAATTTGATACGAGCAATGCGAAAAGTCGGTTCTGTTCGTGGAGTCTCCTTGGCACTGAAGCCGATGTCTCTTCTCATGAGCGCATGTTGTGACGCTCGGATTCAGTCGTGAGCAAGTCACACCTTGGTAGTTACGCGATCGGAGTCATGAGGTCAGGTGTCTATTGCCGCTGAAAAGAAAGGAAAGTGCAAGAGTTCGATGATGTTGCGACGGCTTCCTCATTCCGCAGCCGCAAGGGGTATGACGTCACCAGATCCCAGCGAACAACATCAAAGCCATCGCAATCATACCGTATACCAAAGTACAATACAATGACCAGCCCGAACCAGTACCAGATAGCAGTCTGAGTCAAAGGCGCACTATACTTATTCTGCTTGTCATTCGATCTCGACCCCCAACCCTTCATGCTGACTGTCGCGATATTGCTCGGGGGAGAAGCGGCCCCCAAAACCCCTGGACGTGCGTTCTCATTCTTGGCCAGACCTTTCAAAATATCATCTCCCAGGAGCGATAGTCTTGTTTCACTGCATAACAGAGTTGTGAGGGCTGACAATCACCAGTGCAGTCTTGAAGACACAGCTCAATTCTAATCTGCGCCTCAACACCTTCTAAGATCCGTACTGGCTACCGCCTTCATATCCTTCATCTTGGGGTCGAAAGTGTGCTGGCCAACTTTCCCAGGAAAACGGTCTCCAGGGCTGCCTTAATATGGCTAAAATGTACCTACATGAAAAGTGTGCTGCGCCACTCTCACACCCCCGAGGCCCAGCTTGTTGCTCGATAATGAAGCGCGCAGCCCCCGCGTGTCAGCATTTGCACGACTTCAAATCTGGAGACATGGACGGCTCCGCGCTCCATTGGCCAACGATCTTACATGGCTATACTTCTTTGAGTGCGGTCGGTTGACCTTACATGAACTGTGCCCAGGTGTCGATCAAGTCAAGCTTGGCAAGGCGAAGTCGAAGCGTACCGCATCGGGGCTTATTCCTATCCAACACAGCGGTACAGACCCGTTCTCTCAAGAAACATTACTCCATGTCTTTCGCTCATAAAACCAGTAGAACTCCCTTATTCTTTGGAGAGACCAGAGCCACTCGATGACATCTTGCCTGAACAATTACTCTGATCAACATGCCTTCATTCACTTTACAACCCCATACGAAACACATTCTCCTGGCTTCTTCCATCGTTGTCGTTCCGATGATCACGTTCACTGTCGTGATCCTTGTGCTAGTCTTTCACAATCTAGCAAGTGATCTAGACTGTCCCTATAGCGAGATATGCCCACAGTCTCCGCTTATCAATGTCACCAAGGCGTCTCACTACTACGTCGACTTTCCGGCTACTCGCCTCGTGTTCGTATCTTCTTGGTCATCCACCGTTAGCTTCGCTCTCGTGAGCGCCCTTATGTCGATTTACGCCTATTGCGCCGCACGCCGGCTTACGGAAGCTTCCGTGTCGCAGGACCAGAGCAGATGCCTTCCTACATCTTATGAGACTAGCCTTATAGTCCGACTTCTGAATGCGGATTACCTGTCTCTGTGGGAACTATCCCGGCCATGGCGACGGTGGTCCTTTCGGCGCGGCACGAAAAGCGAATCATCCAGGCGAGCTACGAAACCAACGGTACTACGAGCATCAATATTCGTTCTATGTCTAGCTGTGCTCGCGAGGTATGCATGTGATTCATTAGACTCGAGTCCGTACTAAGATTCCCAGTGTTCTTGTGCATGCGGCAGACGGCTATCTCCATATAGCGACCGAAGCAATAGAGTTAGTTCAGGTCTTCCCTCAAGATCCTGCTCAGCATCAGTACGGCAGGAACATTGACCCATGGTGCTTTGATGACAGCGAAACCATCGGTACCATGCAGAACAAAAACTTCTTTGGTTGCAGTATGACCACATACCAACCCGACGAGAGTAGGATGATACTTACAAACAACACCGAATTTGTCGCGTTGTTGGATGAAGGCTACGGAAAAGGCATCATGAACTTTACTGAGGAGACTACTGGACGCCAATACGCGGTTGTTGGTCCAACGATGTCGCCCTCCGAAACAGACTGGCAGGCGACATCCTACGCCATATCGTCCCAGTGTGCGCCTATACCTGCTACCGCCTGCGATATCCAGGTGAACTCGAACGTAACTACTGACCTTGGACTTCCAATAGTGCCCTTCGGCTGCTCCATCGCTCGCGGCTCACCGATAGACTTTTCAGGGGGCTACATAGGCGACTCATTCTTATACACCTTTTTTGATTTCCACAAGCACTTAAGCGAAGGCGGCAAGCCATTTGGTGGGGTGGAAGGGTTGTATTTTCACCCTGAGAACGAGGCCAAGTCCATTATACCAAGCATAACAAAACAGGAGAGGGCTCAAATGTTCCCTAGCACGTGGAGATGGAACGCAGCCGTTAGTCTGGATTTAGACAGCATGGACGGCTTACCAAGAGACATGATCGGCAAAGCCTGGCCGATGAAGCCCGCGTATTGGAATTACGTAATGGTTGTTGCATGTAACTCAACAGGTGAGTACCAGTTACCGAAGAACGCTGCACCGTCGTTGTTCTTCACCTAATAGGTCTTTCTAGTCTACGATGTCACATATAGTGCTACTGGTGGTACAATCAAAAAGTTGGAGGCACATGAGAGTAACTCGACTGTGGCGGGTATCTCAATCCTTCCCTCTGTCGATAGCACGGGAAACCTGGCGGACTTCAAGTACAGCGTTTTGCGGCAAGCCAATCCTCCAATATATTTGGAACAGTGGATCTCAGCCTTAGAACTTGGGATGAGCACCATGTTCGCCCTTCCTTTAGTGGTGCACACGGTGCCGGCAGACACTATTCTAGTGCAGACAAGAGCCACGAAGATTATGACTAGAGCGCCTGTCGCTGCTGTCTGGCTGCTGATTCTAGCAAATCTGTTCTTCGCGGCTCTCGGAATTGTACTTGCCGTTATGGCCTGGAGGACAGCCGACCAAGACATTTACCAAGTCAGGACGCGGCTTGGTGTTCCCGGATTAGCGGCTGCTCTCTTCGAGAGGAACTCCGAGAACCGCATCGTCAAGTCTGACAAGGAGTTGTTCCAAGAGAACGATAGGGATGGACTACCGCTGGTTCTTGTTGGAGTTCAGCATACCGTTACTGGAGGCATGGCGTGGTCACTTCGCGACAACCAAACTGGTCGCCCATGTTTGGTGGACGGAGCGAAGATGTCGACTGCTCACATCAGTGATGCCACGCGCTCGACTTCAGAAGAGACGACCAGCACTGAGGAGGTCGTCCGCAAATCCGACAGCTCCGGTAATGAGGCTGCGGAACACCAACCAATCTCCGTCGTACCTTCAGAGCCTGTAACTCAATTTGACGTTGTCAGCCCGATTGAACAACCTACTCACTGGGTGTAAAGAGGGATACCTACAGCCGTGGTCTCCCGACCCATGCGACAACCATAAGTGTGTATGGCAGAGAGGGAAGGCGAGCCTTTGGCTACAGTTTGACACGGAGGCTGCCCAGGTGTGCGAATTTCTGACGATCTCAACGCGAGAAGCAAGGCGGCTGGAACCTTAATATCATTATGAATAGATTCATATTATGGGTATTACTGTTGAGACTGAAAGCAGAGTGCACTGAATCGATGGTGTTGCCTCGGCTTCCCCATTCTGCTACTGGCGTGACGTCACCGAACCCTGCAATATAGCCCGAACCGACCCCGGGACCCTACCACCCATCCCCATTATTACATCAATATCAACCTCCAAAGAGACTAGAGGATCTTTCAGCTACCTGTAATGATGATGTACAGGCCTCATAAACAGGGATATGCTACAAGACAGAGACATGCTACAAGTTCGCGTCCGCCGTCGATCGACAATCTGGCGCACCTGGCAGATACAACACCGGACTTTGGGGTAACGTCCGTAACAACAGACTAATTTCTCTCGTTAAATCCACTGCGGTTCTGGTTCCGTATCTGCCCTGCGTCGGGACGTGCTCATGAACGACACTTGCCGTGATACTGTAACCACCATGGTTTGCTGTCATCGCCCACCAACCTTTCCTCCGCTTCTTCATTACATCTGTCTATTCGTTCTACGAAAAAAGACACAAGGTGTCAATGTTAGGGTCAACTATGCGAGACCAATGCGAGACGATCGAAGACGGACACGGCGATCAAACTGACAGTTGTGACATGGCACATGCGGGAGTACCCCGGACCGCCACTTTACCACCGCGTGATGGCGAGAAGGCCGACGAGAGCAGCATCAAGGATGAAAGAAGCGACATCCTCGATATTTCAGGACAGGCTGGTTCAGGCGACAAGCTGAACAAATGGCAGGCGTCGCTGATCTACATCACGAATCAGGTAGGCATAGGTATATTGGGTTTGCCTGCGGCATTGCAAACTCTCGGGTTAATCCCAGGAACCATCTGCATTATCGGGCTAGGTAATTTAGACACCAGAAGAACGGAAACTATAAGCTATTTGCTAACATGAGTTCTGGTAGGCATCACGGTCATGCATACAGCATACGTTCTACTCCAGTTCTTCAGGAGATACCCTTCGGTCTTGAGTTGCGTCGACTGTTTCAGAATTATCGGCGGTGCCCCTCTGGCTACTACTGTCGGCATTGGCTTCGTGCTCAACCAGCTCTTTGCTTGCTCATCCGCCGTTATCACAATAAGCATCGCGCTTAACAGCATCTCGGAGCATGCCATGTGCACCATCTTGTTCATTCTGATCCCTACTATCGTTTCTTGCGTTCTGTGTATGCCCAGACGCATGAAGTTTCTGGCGGATTTTGGCAGTAAGTCTAGCTCCTGGTTTGTCACGAGAAACGCTAATGTGTCGCAGTCCCTTGCACTATCTCGATCCTTGCAGCGACTATCGTCGTCATGGTTGCACTTGGTGTTGCTGGACCTAATGGTGCGCCACCAGGATGGGAGAAAGAGATCGTACTAATTGGTCATCCTTCCTTTGCGCGGGGTTTCACCTCCGTTCTCAACATCGCTTTCGCGTATGCCGGCAACCAGGCCTTCGTTACAGTCATGGCGGAGATGCAAGACCCGTCAAAAGACTTCATGCCTTCCGCGTTCATTCTACAGGGCTTCGCAATTCCCATGTATACAATCGTTGGAACAGTCGTTTATGCATTGGCTGGACAATACACAACCAGTCCAGCGCTCGGTGCAGCACCTGTGATGATAGCCAAGATCGCGTATGGTCTTCTCCTACCTACGCTACTTGGAACATCGCTGGTGTTTGGCCATACATCGATCAAATACATGTTCATCGAGTGCTTACGCTTCATAGGCAGAGAGCGCGAGTACGGCCAAAACACCAGGCAGACCTGGACAATGTGGCTCGGTATTGGCGTCAGTTTCTGGACCCTTGTATTCCTTCTCGCAAACGCGATACCGCTCTTCCATGCCATCTTGTCGGTATCAGCCGCACTCTTCGTCTCTTGGTTTACCTTTGGGATTTCCGGAGTCATGTGGCTCTACCTCAACTGGGACGTTCAGTTCCGCGATTGGAAGAAGACGTGTTTGGCCAGTCTGAACTGGACGATCATCGCCTTAACTTTGTTTGCGAACGGTGTTGGTCTGTGGGCTTCAATTGAGCAGCTCGTAGCTGCGTACCATGATCCTCTCGTTCCTGTCGAAGGCTCGTTCACATGTGCTGATAATAGCGTTTGGGGGTAGCTAGGTATTCAGTCTTAGTTCTTGAGCTTTAGTATATAATTTAGTTCTCATGCGAGGAATACCAGAAGTAGAAGAAATGGACCCCTGGTATTCAACGCTGCGGCTCTGTCTTATGTTCAGTTTCAGTGTATGAATTCCTAAGACCAGACTGTAATGTGGACTTCCAGAGCGTGCTCGTTATTTACATGATGCCTTTGAATACAACTCGAACAGGCGCAATGTCTTCTCGTATTTGATGCAGAACGTCTTCCTCGTCTTGCCGAATTTCCTCATGCGTTCTTAGCTCGATTTCACTAATACCTGTCGTCGTCCACCAGATACCGAGAGTCACTCTTGCTGGTAAGGACCTTGCTTCTTGCAGAGCGTCTCTGATATCACTCGCGTACGTCATTCCACGCTCTCTTCTCAGATCAGCTCTCGACGTAGACGGCGGCGGTATCCTGTAATGCATGCGTTCAGTCGGCCGCGTTGCCTCCCGAGTTTCAATTCCCAGATCGAGTTCTTCCAATGCTGGGAAGCGTGCCAGAAGGGGGAAAACACGTTGGATCTCATCCAGAAGCTCCAGGCAGAAAGCTTTATGGACGCAGAAGAGCGTAATAATATTGTCTGGATCCAGCGATACGCGATCGATACTGAAGCTGGGAATTGTGATGTATTTGACCAGCTTCCTGTTCTCGACTCCGATTTGGCGATAGAATTCTCGTGCCACCCAGCGTATGGACTCTGAGCCGTTATGGAGGAAGAAGTTGAAACGGCTGAAGCAGTAGTTGAGAAGCTCGTCATGGACGATGCGGCTGACGAATACAAGGCCTTTAATGCTTTCGAGACCCTGCAGTTTATAGCCACCGTGTCGCTGTCGGACGCTCATATTGATTGTTCGACTCTGGAAACTTTGCGCGAGAAGATAGTGGTATATATGCTGGCGGATTTCGAGTGGTAGCCTGAGGAAGCCCGGGATGGTGGTTGCCATTGTTGATCACGTTGTCGATGTTCGGTTGTCCAGCGTAAGCAGCGATAGCGATTACTGCTCAAAGAACTTCCTGTTGATGGAATGTTCACGGAAGAGAGAAACGACTGGTAACACAGATGTCTATTCGCGGAAGTCTGGTTCGGATGCAGAGATCTTGATGCCTGCACCTGGAGGGCATGGTCTGTGCTCATGCGGCACAGCAACCCCGCAAACGGCCTACCAACTTCTGTACACAATGCTGTCGGTGACATCTCTCGACAGGCTTGCTTCTCCATGTTCAACTACGGGAGTGGGATTCGCACCGCCTGATCTCCGGCGTTGTCGCAGGATCCATGCCTGACATGCCACGTCTAAATTGCGTCCCACCGAGAAGATTAGCAACCTCCACCGACCCAAAACATGAGCGATTTTACGGCTGGGAACATTGCGCACATACCAAAGCTTGTTTGAACAAGATATTGCTATTTGTTTGCAAATAGATTAAACACTAAAAACTACCTCCAAGCCACCTTCGCTATCGACTTGCAGTAAACATAGTATGGTCAGAATGAAGACAGATGCAAGACGTGAACGCATAACGTAGCTAAACGTGATTGACAAAAGAGCTACGGGCTACATCATAGGGACTCTACAAAGAGACATCGATGGAGATGTTAAGTCCGTCGAGGAGGGCGTCGACGCAGCCAAAGTTCTGCTCAACGTTGAGGTCACCAGGCGCCTTCCAGCCGTCGTTGGCGAAGGAGAAAACGCAGGACTCGGGACCGACGCTCTCGAGAATCTTCTTCATGGCAGTCTTCTGCTCCTGGACACCGGCAACAGCCTTGCCGTTGGAGGTACCAGCGCTGGGCCAGCCGATCTCAGTGATGAACTTGCCCTTGGCAGCGGCCTCGGGGCAGACCTTGGCGGCTTGCTCGAGTTGCTGAGCAGCGAAGTCACCAGCCATGTCAGCGGTGACGGACTGGGTGAAGTAGGGGTGGATCTGGACGGTGAAGATGTCGATGTGGTCGCAGAGAGCATCACCAATCGTCTCCCACGAGCCAACAGTCTCGGTGGTGGTGATGGCAATGTCAGAGGGGAAGCCGGCGCCACGGAGCTCATCACGGACGTAGTCGAGGTAGGAACCAAGCTCGCTGACCTCGCAGTTACCGTTGAAGACGCACTCGTTTCCAACAATGACCATGGCGACAGAGTCCTTGGGGGCGTTCTCCTTGATGTCGTTCAACTGGTCGTTGGCGTAGCTGGAGAAGGGACCCTTTCCAGCCTTGCCACCGGCCTCGAGGAAGATGCCGTAGATGACCTTGAGTCCGTACTTGGTGCACTCAGGGACAACGTGCTCGAAGACACCGCAGTCAGTGCTGTAAGAGCGGATGGTGGTGAAACCGAGCTCAGAGATCTTCTTGATGTCGGCGGCGATCTCGTCGGCAGTCCTGCAGTTACCGTCGTTGGCGTAGGGAGTGTAGGTAATGGCCCACTTGTCGCCGTTGGTCTTGATGTGCTCACCGTTGTTGTAGCTGCCGGTGGGCTTGGGCTTGTCAGAGCCGTGGGTGGCGCTGGGAGTGGGCTTGGGCTTCTCAGCCTCCTTGGAGGAAGCAGGGACCTCAGGGGTGTAGGCAGGCTTGGACGCCTCGGGAACCTCAGGAACAGCAGGCTTGGAGACCTCAGGAACGGTGGGATAAGCGGGCTTGGAAGGAGCAGGTACCTCTGGAACCGCGGGCTTGGTGGTCTCGGGAACCTCAGGGACAGCGGGCTTAGTGACCTCAGGGACAGAGGGGTAAGCGGGCTTGGAGTTCTCTGGGACCGGGGCGGGGCCAGTGGGCTTTCCCTCCTCCTCAGTGCAGGTGGTGGAGGTCTCCGGGACAGCGGGGACAGCTGGGGTGGAGTGCTCTGGGACGGGAGCCGGGCCAGTGGGCTTGGGGGCCTCCATGGAGGAGGTCATGCCCTCCTCCTCAGTGCAGGTGGTGGAAGACTCCGGGACAGCGGGAACAGCTGGCTTGGAGGACTCGGGAACTGCGGGGTACGCAGGTGTGGAGGACATGGGCACCTCAGGCATCGCGGGCTTGGAAGACTCAGGCATCGCGGGCTTGCTGGACTCGGGAACCGCAGGGTAGCCGGGCATGGAAGATCCGGGTACTACGGGAACCGGACTGGAGGGAGCCGGAACGACGGGAGTGTACATGGAAGTCTTTCCCTCCTCAGTGCAGGAGGTGGAGGCGGTCTCCGCACCGACGGAAGTTGGGACGGCGGGCATGGTGGAGTTGGGAGCCATGGAGGGCACTGAATCATGTTAGTCGCTGTAAGACAATGGCCATGACTGTTCTTCTTCGTTCACGGCTCCTTCTGACATGGGTTTCACATACTTGCGGTTTCGTAGACGGTGGTGTAGACCGTGCAAACCTCCTCGGGAGCGTAAGCTCCACGGCGCATGTGGAATCCAGCATGAGCCTTGTGCTGCGCGGCAACAGCAGACCCAACGAGGGCAGCTGCAACGTAAGAGTAACGCATCTTGAACTTGTTTACGTGGTTTGGGATGGCTAGGGGTAGTGGTGATCGTCCGCTGAGCGAGTGAAGCGGGTAATATTAAGTAAAGTGTGTAATGAGTGACGGGGCACAAAGGCCAAGGGTGCTTGTCAACGAGGCTGGTGATGCGTAACTTGAAAGCCTTGCGTAGTGAGAAAAAGAAGGAAACCTTGGGGAACACAGCGGTTTTGACCTATGTGCCATGGCCTGTGAGCACCAGTTGGTGGAGAACTGCCTCTAAGGCGTTAGGTTAGGGGTCCTGGAAATTGGCGTGATCATTGTTGTACAAGAACGGCATGGGCGGCATCCTACGGCTCTATTGAGATCGTGATGTGCTCCGAGCGGAAATGAGTCTGGGGTATAATTGTCGTGTTAGGTCGAGGGTGGGTCCAGTCTAGGTCGGGATGGGGCTAGCCTACTTTCACCCTGAGCAACCCTCCCGCGCAGGAGAGAGCGTCACGGCAACAAACACCACACCAAGTCTTTGCGCCAACTCCACCGGGGAACGAGTGAACTCTATCGCAGCATAGCCACTTGTTGCATTTCTCTTAGTTGCCATGTGCCCGATAACCGTTTTGGTAAGACCATCCTCGTGTCGCTAATTAGGACCCATCGGATGGTTCCATCCTCATCAAATCCACGGCAACGCGCATATCAGCAATCACAAGCAGCAATCGCGAACGGCTAATCTTTGTGCAGCTCGTAGTAGAGCAAGGGCACAGCTTGCGCCACCATGCAGGTACAGAACGACCTGTGCAGGGTTCTACCTACCGGGCGTTCTTTAATTGGCCGAAAGCCGCATCGAAGGGTTGGGGTGGAAGTTCAGGCGGTGCTGGATGTTGGTGCGTGCCCCTTTTCTCTCACGACTCAAGAGCGGCCGGCGCCTTATTACCGCGCCCACCGCTATTGATGGACATCACTAAACTCTCCGCTTGACGATACCGCGTTCTTCGGCAGACAGACACCCGCGAGCTGCTAAACATAGATGTGGCTAGGTGGATTTTTTTCGTGCGCATGAATACGGTGTGTATGTCAACTTTACGAGCGGCGATCCATCGCAATTACAATGGCGCGTAGTCAGTTGTACCAAGCGCTGAGAGCCTTGGGTGCCTGGTCGGCATTGGCTACATAAATCGGTGCCGAGCGATTGAACAAGAAGTCAGGCGACCACTCTGTACCCGCGCTGACAGCCCTTTCGTCCTATACCAATTGTCGACCATTCAAGCTAGAATATGTAGCAAGCAAGCTCCAGCATTCGTCGCATCGTTGGTGTTCCTACGGCTTCCTCCGGTCCTCTACTCACACCCCAGGGATGGTCAGGTTATACACTTGTGGATTTGCATACAACTTGAGAACTGTAGTGAGTCGAGTATGTATTGTTATGCCACGAAATACCGTAATGTAGATCCAATTCCTCCAGGGCTACTTCGAGAACATCACTACGACCCAGTCTTCTGATCCACCCCCAGAGTCTGGACTCCCACCTCCCTACTTCGCAACGACCTCATCCTGCCTGTAGTACTTCGATTTGATCATGTCGGCAAAATGCTTAGCTCCATCTCGACTGAAATGCCCCTCTTTCCCCTTTACCGTTTTGACTGCCGCCTTTGTGGACCGTGGAAACATTTCCTCCTCGTAGTCCTTCACAGCAGCATCCAGAGATTTCTCTCCACGGCACACTTTGACAATCTCCTTCCCCAATACCAACGCGTCTTTCATGCCCGTGTTAACTCCTAGTCCGGCAAATGGAGTGAAGACATGCGCAGCGTCGCCGATAAGGGTAACGCCTGAGCGAGAGGGCCAGCGAAATCCAACCGGCAGCTCGTACAGATTGCGAGGAATGAGACTGTCTTCATCAGAGGACATGATGACACGCTTGAGGTCATCGTGGATATGAGAGAGGTAGCGGTCGACAAAAGTGTTGCGCGCCGTCGCTTTGTTATCCCAATCGATGCCACAGGTCTGCAAGAAATCCTCTGGTGCATGCACGCTGGCGTATGTCCCTAGGCTACCATCACCTTGCCGTTGGGACTGCACCGCGCAACACTCCCCAAAAGCGAACATCGAGCCCGAGCCGACGTAGTCGAGCAGCCAGGGATCGGCCTTGATGTCTTTGCACCACACTGCGATAGAAGCTATACCTGAGTACTGTGGCATTTGGTCGGTGAGAAGTTTGCGAACCTTGGACCATGCGCCATCTCCCCCGACCACGAGATCGAATCCGGACTCTTTCGTGCCGTCTGAGAAGTGCAGGTCGTATTTTCCCTCTCCTTCAGCAGAGGGCACGACTTCTTTCAACTTCTTTTCGAATTGTACGGACCCCTCCTTCAGGTTCTCGAACATGAGCGTCGCCAACGCCATTCGATCGATCTCAGGCCTTCCCTCAAACTTCTCATCTTCTTTGATGTCTTGCTTGTCAACGCCATTCTCATCCCAGAGTACGTCTCCGTCCAAAGTCACAACCTTCATGCAGTCGCTCTCTGGACGTGCATGTTTGGCGAACGGTTCCCATAGCCCTGCTTCTTTGATGGCGAGCTGACCGGATTCTGGGTGGAGGTCCAGGGAGCCGCCTTGCGTGCGGAGTTCTGACGCGGACTCGAAGATGATGAAGGGGATAGAATGCTTTTGAAGGATGTTGGCGAGGGTTAGAGAGGCAGGGCCGGCGCCAACTAAGCCAATCTTGGGTTGAAAGGGTTTCATGATTGATCCCATGGCTATGCAGGGGAGTAGCAGTTCGTTGACTGGTGTCTTGATGGACTTGGGTAGATGTTCGCGGTTCTCTGGTGACGACAAGTTCTTCAATTGTAAGTGCAGGGCGTGAGCAGAGCGGAAAGTAGTATAAATGGAGCTTCGCGAATCAAGATCCAATATGACTGATATCATACCTTCAAACCTCGCGATATATACATCTACACCTGTTCTGCTGCCTAGTTCAAGCATCACGTGTCTCGTCCTCGCGCGGACTCTCGGATCGCGAATGCGTACACAGCGCGAGTTTGACGCGTCGGGCCCGAAACTGCACGAAGTGCCGAAAGTTTGCGCCTCGAAAGCCAGCCGTCACAGACATGGATTCAGAGACTGGGGATGACCTTCGAGATGCCATTGCCTTCGCCATCAATTGATGGACTGTTCCAGAGGGCCTGGAAATGCATAACTCACATGTGCATGAGGGTCGTTCGAGATCAACGTGGCTCGACAGTCGCGTGAGTCCAGCCAATTTAGTGCTTACTGAGAGCAAATAAGGTTACATGTCGCAACGCGCCTTATCTGCGTCAAGCTTTGAGCCAAGTGATGTTCGGTGAATGCTGTGCCTGCAGCCGCAAGCCGTTGGAACGAGATGCGAAAGGAGCAATCACATGATGCCATTGTTCTTCTTCTTCGAAGGGAACTGGTATGAGCTCCATGCGTTGGGATCTGATCGAGTTGCTTTTTCTTGTACTGCGCGATCGCTGTCCGCAATTACCTACGTCAGTCTAAAAGCATTCTACGATTCGAAGTGATTTCCTACATCGCATCCAAGATCCAGTCGCCAAATGAGGCGGATCCTGTTTAAAGACCTCCACGCTCAGAGTTGTGCGCACGTGAAATATCTGTTCGTGTGTGCCGTGTTGTTGTTGGAACGTGCTGCCGGGTCCATAATTCCTGACACCCAACAGGAGATAAGACCCTGGCAAGCTTGCGAATCCAGAACCCGGCACGTCATCGCAATGCGATGATCATGCCAAACCCAGCCCTCCTCCGACCCTCCCCAGACCGGCTCTCTTGCTAGCCAGGGCAATATTATGGACTGTGTTTCCAATCCTTACTTTGACGGCATCAAAAGCAGCCTCAGGTGCCTGAACGAACTTACTGGTGTCGATATCTTGGACCAGAGCAACCCACTCAGGGTCAGGCTCAGCCAGGTTCCAAGCGATGCTGACGTGGAAATATTGCGAATAATCATGGCTTTGAGGCTCATTCTTGTCGACCTTCCTCCGCTTCGGACCGTCATTAGAGTCATGGCTCTCCTTCGGACCGTCTCCCACTCCGCCTGTATACAGACCTGGATGACCGCTGTATTGGGTCGCGTCGTTGCATGCTTGTAGCAGGCGGTTAAGTTCGTTGAGCCGTGACTTCTTAATGCCAAGGACCAAAAACCATCGATTGCGATCGAAGTTGGACACCCATTTCAAGTTCTGAAACTCAAAATTGAAAGCGCGCACTGCGGACCGCCGCACAGCAACACTTAATGATTCCAGAAAAGGCTCTCTGCTATCGGTGTTGATTTGCAAGGTGCGCGACAAGGAGACATGAAGAGGTAGCGACGCACCCAGTTCT
The DNA here is from genome assembly GCF_023757995.1 of Alternaria metachromatica. NCBI lineage: Eukaryota > Fungi > Ascomycota > Dothideomycetes > Pleosporales > Pleosporaceae > Alternaria > Alternaria metachromatica. Next base: position 934,054 of record NW_026055504.1, read on the forward strand.
GATTGAAGAGATGGCATGATCTCTGGTACGGGCAGTTTCTTCGTTCGCTTGGCATTTTCAAGATCAATAGTATCTCTCACATGCTGTAGTAGGCTGTGTAGAGCATCAGACTCAGGCTGTGTAGGTATCCCTCGAACGCGTTAGTCTGTCGTCCATATTGGTGGTGAATATTTCTGGGTATCCTTACACTCTAAGTAAACATGACTAGGCCACTTGCCCTCGACGTGAGGTACAGCCCGTTTTCGTCCACCGTGTAGGCTTGGGTTGTCGCTAGTGCTGACGCGCGCATTTGTCGCGTAGAGGTCGTGAAAGGCTGGCGGAAGCGGTGGCAGGGCATCCCCAGAGGCGCTGTGCTTGCGCTTCGATGTAGGTTTGGCGGCAGATTGTGCCGTCTGGGCAGAGGCATCGAGGCTCTTATCATCATCATCCGAGGCAGAATCTGGATAATCGACCAGCGACATGGCGGGCTGGATCGTGATGGTGAGGGATCATCGTAGCTGTCGTCACTCGTGGAGAGGACCAAGCGGCGGACCCACTTGCAGCCTAGCGCATCCGCATGACGTATGGCAGCGATTGGGCCGCTCTTTCCACCAAGAGCGGACAAGAAGAAATCTGACGCAGGGCCGCGACTGCGAACCGATGATGTACGCGTCCACGGTACCTGCCAAGTCAGGCCTTTATGTAGTTCGCTCTCCCTCCCGTCACCTGTTCTTTCCTCTCGTATCCATTTAGCACCTGACCCTCGTCTGACCACTAATCTCCAATACTACAACTACTCAACCTTCCCAAGTTCGCCAACTATCAAACACTAGCACACAAACCTACCATCATGGCAATGGACGCAGTAAGTATTCATCTCCCGTTTGTTCCGGGCACCTGGTTGGACTGTACTGTGCCTCCCACGTGCGCCGGCACGACTCATCCAGCGCGATATATCATCTTTAGACATTGAAACTGACTTAGCAGGCCCATCATGCGTTAATCGATCCTCTGATCGAACCAGACCCAAGCGACGAGACTGGCCTCAACAGCCACTTCCGCTCCACATATGCTCCCGCAGCACCCATCACACCGCCCGGATCCGCTGGAGACGCCAAAGGCCACCCAACCGTCAATGTCCACAACACCGGCAGTTCCGTCGAGACCAACCCATTCCGCCGTTCCCGGGCTTCATCCGAGGCAAAGGGCGCTTCGGCATCAGTATCGCAGGTTGGGCAGACTACACCGCAGAGTAGGAGGTATGACTACCCATCCCCTCCTGCCTCTGCAAGCCCCAGACGTGCCCATTTCTCCGACAACCACCGCGCGGAAATCTTCGGACCCATGAACGGAAGCCGGCCCCGACGATCCAGCGAAAATGCCCCTGCATCCATGAAGAAGAGCGGAGTTACGCGCGACCGCTCAGGCTCATTGAGAGAGCGCTATCCTGGTGACAAGTCACACAGGCCTCTTGACCAATTGCGTCATGATGAGAAAGTTGCTCACCGTGCTCCCCATCTTAGGAAAAAGAACTTCCAAGGCGCCGACGTCATCGACCGTCTCGACAAGGCACCTTTCGGTCGGTACCACCACGAGGGCCCGTACGACGCTGCCAGTCTCGCTCGTAACCGCGTCGAGAAATACAGTCCCCTCGCGGCGGTCAAGGACTCGAACGAGGAGGCTTTGAGGGCTACTCCACGGGAGAACATCGTCGACTCTGTACAGAGGCATCGTCCCTTGGAGGGAGTCGCCATCGTACCACCTGGCATGGCTGATCGTTTCGGAAGAGTACTCAATTATGAAGAGGGTGCTGACCTGATGCGAGAGCCTGGAGCTGACTACCGTCGCTGGCCTGGTGTTGTATGTTCTCCAACCATTCTTAGGCTGAACTTCGCTAACACATCGCAGGAATACCACCCAGACGATCTCAAGGGCAAGGGCGAACCTTCCTACTCCATCGAGAAGGCTCTGAAGGACCACAAGCGCTTCGGCGACAGCGGCACAGAGATGACTACCCGCAGCTCTCGCACTCGCAGCGTTGGCCATGCCGAAGCACCCGGCATCGTCCCTTCCGTCGCTACCGACGCTGAAGCCTCTGGCATCGGCCGCAGCAACACCACTGGCCGCAGTGTCGGCGGCGCGATCAAGAGGCGTCTCGGTAGCATCCGTCGTCGCAAGCAAGAAGCCGAGATCTAGGGGATCTCGCTCTTCCCACGCTCCAAGCGCTTTTCCGAGGTTCCACACGCACACGTAACGGCTTGATACCCATTCCGTTTTGAGCGACTTTTCGAAATTGTATACATACGCATGGCATACTGACGCATATTGAGCGTCATTGTTTTTCATTCTGTTTTGCGTTCGACGGTGTTAGCGCATAGATGACGTACATTCATGGTATATCATAGTTTGCGCCGCATATGGGGGCTCGACAGGAGCCGTGTACGATATACGAGTAGTCTTTAGTAGGTTACGATTAATGACACATAACTTGACTAAACTTGTGCCAAATGGTCAACATGCATGGTATATGTTGTAATTGATATTATCTACTATCTATGACACCTACGCAAGCAATGAGCAAGAACGACTACCCAATCGCATACCCACCCAATGCCTACGCCAAACAACATCTCCCAACCCAACGCACGTAATACAAAACGCCTGCTGACTACATAACGACATGCAAACTCCATAATGCGCGCTGAAATATGCAACAAGGCGCGCCAAAAAAAAACAGCAAACGGGTAACAACATCAACCAGCCCAATACGCCACATTAACGAGAAAAGGATACCTCTCCTCCCCTCCCATCACATAAAACTCATCTTAACCTCCTTCTCCTGCCCAAAATCATCCTCAAACTCGTCAGCCCAAGCATTATGTCCTAGATCACCAGTAGTAGACTGCGTAGGACCCAAACTACTCGCATGTGATTCCGTCTTCGCCGAGCGCAACGGAGGACGTTCAGCAGGGCCTCCTGCAGCATCGTCCCAAGACGGCTGAGTAGCATCTGCACTCCAAGGCTGAGCAGTACCAGAGTTATTTTTACTGGGTGTGCCCGAGTCCCAGGGCGAGGATGTGCCGGAGCGACTTGGTTGTAGTGGTAAAGGTGATGCGGGGAGGGGGTATTTATTCGGTGTTGTAGCAGAGGACGGGGGGTCGCGGAACGAGGTGTCGAATGTCATTTCCATTTGACCCGCGCCGGGGTCGTCGAATTCGTCGTATTCGTCGTAGTGGCCGTTGGATGAAGGAGAAGATTTCCTGGCTTCTGTACTTGGTATGCCTAGACTGTCGTTGTAGCTCTTCGTTTCCCTAAGCGTCGAGTACGGACTTGTTGTCTGGGATGGGGATACGGTTGCGATGTCGATCTTCATGGGTGGGAGCGTGCTCTTGATTTCTTTGATCTCGAACTCGGCTTCGGCGTTGTATTCTTTGCTTTCGGCGGCTAGAGTTGCTACTTCCTTTCGGATTGCGTCGATGTCGAACATGACCTGGTTCTCTGCGAGTTTCGCTGGGTCTTGGTCTACGTCTAGCTTCCGGTGGCCTGGCGGAGCGGCGGTGGAGTGTTCGTCGTAGACTTCCCAGTCTTTCTTGTCGGCCTTCTTCTTCTTCCACCAGCTTAGTTTGCCGCCTTTCTTCTCCTTCTCTTGTGCCTTCTTCTCCAGGTCCTTTCGCGCTTCTTCGATCTCGTTGATAAGCTCACGCTGGCGGATCTCGTGGTTCTCCGGGTCTGGATCTTCGATCTCGGCGAATTCGTCGGATTCAACCAGCCAGCCAACTTCGCGGAGTAGCTTGGGCATGGCGGCACGGTAGGCCATGTGGCCGGGGACCAACTCGGTCACGTTTACGTTCTCGATGGTCGGGATCTGGACAGGCGCGAGACCAGCTACGCGCATTACACCACCACTGGTAGCACGGAAAAGGTAGCCTGGACAAACTGTTAGCAGCTGACGACAAGTAGAAGAAAGATGTGCGACATACCCAAGATCCAGTCATTGGTAGCATACCCATTGACAAACCTTCCAGGTACGACAGATCTTGCCCTGATGTACTCATCATGCTTGGCTACTGCCGGTGTACCGAACATGTATACGTTCTGCACAATACCAAACGCCCCTCGATTCGCAAGTTCTTTCAGACATGAGAAGATGACTCTTGAGCCTAATGAGAACCCGACAAGGGTGACAGGTCGTGTCCCGAGGTTGCGATCGATGAGTGAGTCTGCAAGAATCAGTCCAGCCATGTCTGCTCGCGCCTGCGAAACGATCCACGGATTATCGATAAGGTAAGAAAGCTTGGTCAAAGCCAGGGGAAGTGTCATGGCGGCCATGAGAGCTGTAAGGACGGTACTTCCCAAAACTTGTTGGAGACCTTGTGTGAGAGCCTGTCGTGGTCAGTAAGCACCTTTGCAGTTTGCATATATAAACTCACTTCAGTGGCAAGGATGTTGATTGTGTCACCCATACTTCTCAGCATCTCAGGTTCCCATAGCACGGAATATATATCGCCCATGATGGGATCGACCGTACTGTACGGAAGACGAACATCGTCAACCTTTCCGTTCATCCAGCCTGCCAACGTAATGATGAGATGCGTTCTCTTGTTGTTGTGAAGCGGACGGTACTCGAACGTCTTGACAGCACCCGTTCGCCTGTTCATGGCTCGCACGCCGACAGTACTACCCGTGACTACACCAGTTGACGTGATGATAGCGGCACCGCCAGCCCCAGCTAGGAAACTACTCGTACCTGCCACACCAATTGTCGTAAAGCCCGCAGCGAGACCAGCACCAATAACTGGAGCAAGAAGTCCAGCAGATAATCCAATGACAAGACCACCGCCAACAGTTGCAAGACCCATGAATGCCAATCGCTTGTTGCGTGCCCGCTTAGCTCGGCTGACCATGTGTTCATCCTCGTTCCAGTTCTCTTTGTCTGCTTGTTCCTGCATCTCCAAAGCATCGGTGACACGCTTTTCGAAGCGACAAGCTTCCAGCCAGTCTACGCTGAGATATTGCCCAACTTGCTGAAACAGCTCCCGTGAACGTGAATCATAGACCGAGTCGGCGATGAGTACCAAGAACAAATCGCACAAGACGGTCCACCGCAAATCGATATCCAGGTTCTTACTAGTGGGAAGTTGTGACGGCGACCTGACTTCTGGATAATCAAAATCGTCATCCTGGTGCTCCTGGTACGGCGGGGGAGGCGGTGTTTGCAAGTCGTCTTGTGACTCCATCGTCGAAGCCCTCTTCAGTTTTGACTTCTCTGCGGGTGATTCCGGGCGCGGTGACGATATAGACGGTCTGGCAGAGTCTGATTCGTTTACCGTCTCGGCATCTTCGGCTGCGGGATTCTTTACTCGAGCATTCTGCATCAGTGCTGGTGTAAGGTCTCCAGGAACCACGCCGTGTTCAGACAATTGCTCGATCATGATCTGCTCAGAGGCGTTGATGTCCATGTGCCCGTAAATCTTGACCATGATCTTCTGTGCCCACATTTTTGTAGTTCCTGACTGTAGCTCGAGCAGCTTCTTCATCTTCTTGTTGGTCGTTTCGAAGTTGGAGAACTTGCGTTCCATCTCCACCATGGCCAATCGTACCAGTCCGACGTATGCGACACGCTGTCCTTCAGTAAGGAGGTTCTTCGTCGCCTGCATTTGCGAGAGCGGATCCCGACCCTCCTCGTCTTCGTCGGCCAGTGCAGTACTCCTCTCCTTGAACAGATAGGCGGTGTTGTCGTCCATGCTCGTTTGCGAGTCAGCATCGTCGTCCATGATGACTCTGGTGTATCCTTTGGCGGCGCCTCCGACGTTGGCATAGCCGTGCATGTCTTCCAGCTCTTCCGTGTTCTCCTTCGCAATGAGCCTGTTGTCGTCGTCGTACATGTCGTATCGAGCGTATGCGGGCATAGTCTGCCATTCGCCGTCGTCTTCTTCCTTCTTCTCTTCCTTGACTTCTCTTTGTGACTGTATGACTGCATGCTGATGTGAATACTCGGATACGGTCGGAACGCTCGTTTGTTGGGGAAGTGAAGGCGCGACACTCGTGCTTGTGCGTGTTTCTGTGGGCTCGGGGGGCTTTGTAGGTTCGGGTGTGTTTTGCTTCGTTTCTACAGGCTTGTCTTCGGGTGCCTTGGGGTCGGTGTCCTCCACGGGCTCCTTCGCCTGCCCATTGACTTGCGGTGTCGCATCGCTGTCCTTCGCAGTAACCTCAGGTGCGACCTCAGGAAGCTTCTCCACCGTACTGTCTGCCTTGGCTTCTTCCTTTTCTTGTGCTGACACCGCGACTTCCTTCGGACTCGCTGCTGTAGCGGCTACGGCATCCTCAAACTTCTCCCCTTCCGAGTCGGAACTGTCCTCCACGGGCGTCCGCGGCCGCCTCTTCCGTATAGGCAGACCAAAATCATCGTATTCAACCGCTTCATTGGGCTCCTTCTTCACCTCCGCGGTCTCGGCATTATTTCCCTCATTCTTGGGGGCCGCGGCGGGGTTCTCGCTCATACTGGTGGGGACTACCGTGAGAAACGCATGGAGAGGCAGCTTCGCAGTCGTATCAACAGGGAAAAGCGCAGGGGCCGCCGTAGGAAGCAATTCCAATGTATGTGCGGGTACGTACAATATGTACAATTAGGCGTGGGATGCCCTGAGGCGGATTTACTAAAGCGGAGAGCAACGGGGGTGTCTCCAAGCCGCAGACGTCGCATACGGGGCTAGCGTCGCACGCGTGTGGCTGGTGCATGCGTTAGATTCCGCCCTCTGGGTCCAAACTTTGGCCGCATCCAACTTTTTTTCCCCGCGAGTAATCAACCACTCCCAAACACACAGTCGCCATGAAGTTGAAGCGCGCAAAGGTAAGCGACGGAATCTTATTGCACGTCCTCGAGCAGTCTACTAATCGCACCACAGGCGTACAAAAAGCAGCTCCACCAATACGAACTCAACTTCGGCTTCCGCGAACCCTACCAAGTCCTGCTCGATTCACAGATCCTCCAAGATGCCTACTCCTGCAAGATCGACCTCCTCGCGCGACTCCAGAAGATGCTCGGCGGACAGGTGAAGCCCATGATCACGACGTGCGACATGCGACACCTCTACCTCGCAGAACCCAAGAACGAGACCCTCATATTACAAGCCAAGGAGTACGAACGTCGGCGGTGCAACCATCAAGATTTGGAGAAGCCGCTGAGCACGCTGGAGTGCCTGAGCTCTGTGGTGGATCCCAAGGACAATGCGACAAACAAGCATCGATATGTCGTCGCCGCCAACGACCCAAGCACGCGCGCAAAGATGCGACAGATCGCCGGCGTACCCATCATATACCTGTCCAAGTCTATAGTGCTCATGGAGTCTATGGCTGATGTCACGGAGCAACACCGCGAGCGAGAAGAAAAATCAAAGTTCAAGTTGGGACTCAAGGGACAGCGGAAGCCAGATGCGGCCACGGCCCCGAAGAGGAAACGAGAAGATGAGGGACAAGGTGATCAATCTATTGGAGATCAGGCTACGGGAGACGCAAAGCCCAAGGCAAAGAAGCGCAAGGGCCCCAAGGGACCCAATCCGCTGAGCGTCAAGAAGCCGAAGAACGACAAGACGACCAAGCCCAGTGCTACCAAGAAGTCGCGGCCGTCTACATCTGAGACCAACGGTGGAGACAGTCAGAGGGGCGACCGGGAAGAATCAGCACCTCGTAAGAGGAGGCGGAAGCACAAGTCCAAGGCTGATGATGGCGGCGATGCGCCGGATGGAGGTGAGCCTGCCTCGCCATGATAGCTGGAGCAGGAGAACCTGGTCCAAGTGTGGGCCAACATGCGATACCCGACGTACTGGAGGCTGTCAGGTTTGAGAGCCGAATGGGCGGGACAACCTACCATGATCGTATGTCATGCATAATATAGGTCAATTGGGGCGAGTCCGTTGAAGGGAAAGACTCGCGATGGTAGTCCTATACTCTCTTGCCTTGCGCAAGGAGATCAGAGACCTTAGGCGGAAGAATAAGCGCACTCCGGTCGTTGCGCTTCACAAACTCGACCACGACTTCAGCAGTCTTTTCCGGGAGGTCTTCGTGGAGGAAATGCCCAGCAGCAGGGAAGACCTGGAGTTGAAATTTACCTGTATTACATTAGATACCTCATACAAAAGCGACAAGGCGATAGACATACCTTGCATCTGCCCAATCATCAGTTCCTTATCCAGCCTGTCGGTTCCAGCGAGCAGCAGCAACTTAGCACCCTTTCCGCTGAGGAACTTGCCGCTCATGCCCGTGAACCAGTTTTCCCAGTATGGCTCTGTGCTCGCGAGCTCCGTCCGCCATGCCCATCGCCCATCCGAGTTCTGTAGTAGCAGGCTTGGTACGCTTGCTCGCGCTGACTGGGGGTTGCGTATCGTTCGTGATCGGATGTGCCACTCGATAGCAGCAGGAAGCGAAGGGAACGACTTGGGCCTACTCGCAAGGTAAGTGTGCATATGTGCCAGTGTTTCCATGGCCGAGCCTTCGACAACATCAAGCACTCCAAAGCCCAGCAGCTTGTTTCCTAGTAAGCCCTTGTTCGCAGCGTCGGTGACGACTGCACCACCCAGACTGTGTCCTATCAACACAATCTGTGGGAGCTCTTTCCAGTTCATCTTGCTCTTGGTCAGCGACAGCATGTCGACCAAATCTTGACTGAGCTGCCCAATGCTCAGGTCGTTGTCCACTTCTCCACTAGCGTTCCATACTACACTTCCGTGGTCGCGTGCTTCGACAGCTAGGATCCCAATTTCTGGCATGGCCCTGCGAATCTCCTTGGCTGCCAGCGCAAAGGACATTGCTGAGCTCCCAGCGCCATGGTGGAGCACGACCAAGGGTGCTTTCGCTGTCGCCGGCGGTGTGAGGTATACATGAAACTTGGCATGCCCTGACCCATCCCTGCGCTGTTCAAGATAGAACTCCTGGGCGTAGTAGTCGGACCAATGTATTGCGGGGGCGGGTCTTAGTGTATTTGACGGTCTGACAGTACCGGTGCTAGACATTGACGATGCCGAAGACGAGTCATCTTCGTACTCGGGAGGCTCCTCCTGCAAGGGCTCCGGCGGTGGCAGGGAAGAAAGTTTAGTCTTTGCGAACTCTCTAGCCAAGCTGGACATGGTGGCTTGGGCGAGGCTGTATTTGTGTCGAAAAATCAGGGTTTCGTGAGCGTGGAGATCCGCCCGTCAGTGATTGGCCGCTAGCTTCTCTCGAGCGTTCCAATATGTCGTGGCCTGGAGGCGTGAGGGGAATTGACGCAGGCGGGGTGCTATCAGATAGACGGCAGGGATAAAGGCCAATGTCTTAGCGAGAGGCCGTTCGAGGCAAAAAGAGATGCATCGTGAAGCCCGTTTCGCAATCCAATGACGCAGCGGCGTTAGACGACAGTGAGATGCGGCACGAGGCTGGGCGGTACCGTGGAGATGGTTGGTACGTGGTAGGGATCGCTTGGAGGTTTCCGCGGGACGATCTAGCCTTCTGATGTGCGCTAGTCGCGAACTTGGATGAACTGTGATGATGACGTCGGTCGATCTTTGGCTTAGCGCGTCAAGCATAAGTAAAACCTCGGGCTCCACGCCCCCGGTCGCCTTCCTGGAAGCTTCACGAGCTTTGAATAGCTCCAATCTTTTCCAATCTCTCCTGGGACCCCTACGGATCCTTGCACATCACCGATAAGTGTTATCAACCGCTCAGACTACCATATCGCAGGTGTTTGTAGCTCCAAGAGCTCCCAATGCCCAGCATGTGGAAAGGAAACGACAACGACAATGGCGGCCAGGGTCTTCTGTCAGCTCAGGAACCCACACCCATTTCCAACGACGATGGAGCGTCGAGGTCCTCGCGCAGAAGTAATGGGGCGTCGAGAAGAAGCGAAGAGCCCACTGAGAGGACCCGTCTTCTCGACCGTCCTAGGCCACCACCCAACTCAGATGGCTACCTCGATCCAGATGACCCAGCTGTAAGTTGTTCGAGGTTCTTATCAATATTTATCTAACCATGGCAGGTGTCACCATACAACCTGTGGACTGTTCGCGCCATGCGATACTTGACCATCCTCTTCCTCGTAGTCACCTTCTTGTGGTGGGTGCTTTTGCTGGTCTCCATCTTCGTCTCCCCTCCTGGCCTACACACTCGTGGATCCGGCTTCTTCGACTTCGCCTACACATGTCTCACCCTTGGCAACCTTCTCGTCGCAACCATCTTCTTCGTTACTCCTGCCAGAGGTCTGCGCATCACCACGGCCATCATCGCTGGACTTCTAGCTATCGACATGATCCTCATCTTGGCCATTCCTCGCATCAGGCTCGAGGAAGGTTGGGTCGGTATCGCAAGTGTTGTCTGGGCTTTCGTCATGGCTGTTTGGTGCATTCTGACCGATCGTGTTGTTGCATACGGCAAGCACGAAGAGGAGGAACGTCTTACTGGCCGAGCCGAGACGCGTCGCACACTGAAGGAATGGCTTGCTGTTACCGTCGCTACGATTCTTACCGTCATTTTCATCGTCATCGTCATCTTGATGACTGGAACCCTCGGCATGCGTGGCCGCGACGCAACACTCAAGATGTATGGTGAACGCATCCTCGTAGACGGCGACAAGTACGCCGTTCATCTCGCCTGCGTCGGAAACGTAACCCAGACCCACGGCGTCAACGACCCTACCATCCTCCTCGAGGCGGGCGAATCGCCATTGGAGTACGACTTCGAGCACTGGGCCTACGCAGCTTACAAGAACGGTACCATCTCCCGCTACTGCTACTGGGACCGCCCCGGCTATGCTTTCTCTGACAACGCACCCTCCCCACATTCGGCCGGCATGTCCGCGGACGCATTCTCGGAAGCTCTTGCTAAGGCTGGAGAAGAGGGCCCTTATATTCTCGTCTCTGCGGGTACTGGCAGCATCGTCTCTCGTATCTTCAGCTCGCGTCACCTGAAGCAGGTTGTTGGCATCATGATGATCGACCCTCTCCACGAGGATCTTCTGCACCGCATCGGTGGTCCCGGCCGTGGTTTCATTCTCTGGGCTTGGGGTATCATCTCACCAATCGGTACTGTCCGTCTCGCAGGCGCGCTCTTCAAGGGTCGCACTCGTGAAGACCGTGTTTACGGCCGCAACGCGTACCAATCGGGCAAATACATCAAGGCGCAGCTCCAGGAGAACCTTGTCGCTGACAGCCTGACCAAGAACGAGGTCTCGTCTGCTAGGAACATTCAGAGCGCCAACACCCCACTCGTCGTCGTTTCCAGTGGTATCAAGGTCAAGACAGACTCTGAGTGGGAGCGAAAGCAGAAGGATCTGACTACTCTCACTGACAACCTCGTCAGCTGGGACATTGTCAACAAGGCACCTCATCAGGTCTGGGACACGCTCGACGGACGCACTGTGATGGAGAAGCGCCTCAAGCAGCTCGTCAAGGCTGCCGCTAAAGTCAAGAGCGAGGCTGAGGAGTAAAAGCATTTACCCATTGCAGCAAGATGCTCTTTGATAGCTTGGACGGGCTATCGCATGTTAGCGATACAATTTCGGAAAACTCTTCTCCTTTCAAAGTTGATGCTTCATCTCTATTGTGTTATGGGCTTTCCTTGGCATACCCTATGGCGTTGCATGGTTAGGTTTCTTGTCTTCTTTACATGTAGCACGAGCACATATCAGATACTAGTCTAATGTCTAAGATCATGTTCAATGACCGCAATTCCATTGATGTAGTCGCCACAATAGGTCATAAGCTAGACAGCTGATCCGTGAAAAGTAGCTGAGAGTCTTCAGCGTAGTTCATGTATGATCAACGAGACAGAATTACATGAACGTATTCTGCAATGCATACCGATCGATCAACTCTGTATACTCACACTCTCTTCTAAATACATACCCTAATCAACACCATGACTCGCACGGCCGGTCCTTGGTGTTTACGCAGCTCACTGCCACCGCCGCCGACTCTGTACGCCCCGGCCGAAAAGGCCTCTTGCGCTACGCCCCAGCCCACGTACTCTGACCAAGAGAACAGTGTGCCCGCGGGTCTGGTACGTTGCGAGGATATCGCCTCGGGAACACACTGCTGACATGCAACAGTTGCCTGCGGTCCTGTCGCCGCGTCGTGCCCGGCGAGAGCCTCTGGCCGTCAGGGAATCCTCCACCGCAGCCGCCAATGTGGACGACATGGCGTGGCTCGCTCAGCCAGACGAATCCCCAGTGCCGTCGCTCGGTCTGCGCCGCGGACCCGAGTATGTGGCTCCTCATCTGCGCCCTCGACGTGTGGGCAAGGGCAATGAGGTGGTCGTCTACGAGCCGCCTGCTCTCGCCGGCCCAGGCCCGATGGTCCTCCGTAGCGAGTCTCACCGCATATCGTACGTGCTTCCTGTCTTGCCGTCGAACAGAGCCGCCTGTACTAACCAGCCTCCTAGCAGTACGACGGCACCCCGGCGGCGCAAGCCTCGCAAGAGGAAGACGGCCTGGCCCAAGGCCAGTGAGATGAAGGCCATTCCTGGCTTCGACGATGTCGACAACCTGCTCACCACCGCGGTAGAGGGTCTCGCCAACGACACGACCGATCTGCGCCCCGCGAGGGACGACCACTGGCGGCCCAACCCCGAGACCTGGCCAGTCCACGCCCACTCCACCGCCACCGAATGGGAACAGCGCATTGCGCGGTGGCGAGACGGCCAGCCCCTTGAGTGCACGCAGTCTGGCTCGGTCTCCCTCTCCGCCAACAGCTTCCGCGAGGGCAAGGAGCTGGCACCCCGCTACTGGGTTGACGCTCCGAGCGAACCTTGGAAGGCCACCCAGCGCAAGGAGCCGGGTCATGGAGTGCGTTGGATGCGCCCGAGGAAGACACCGCCCCGCCTGTGCCTTGGTGGGATCGATATGAAGACGAAGAGGCTCCCCACGGCCATGGGCTTGCGCCGGTGTTTCTTCGCACTCTGCCGGTTCCTGACGCACGAGTCGACTCGGAAGAGGACCGCTGGCCTGGTGTGTCTTTGAAGCTTGCGTCCGCCGAGGCCAAGGTTGCGGCCAGACAGCAGCGCATCCAAGAGGAGCGGCGCCAGATCCTGGCGCGACGGAGCCGTCCTGTTGCCGAAACCGCGATGCCAGAACCCTACTCCGTATCTCGCCAACTTCACCCCGAAGGCGACATCCATGTCCGGCCCGTCTAGGCAGCAGACACTGTCGGCATCTTGTTATGTTGTACCCAGCCGACTCCCATGGAAGACGTGCCTCTTGCTAACACGAGCGATAGGAGATTTACATTCATCTTGTTCGTGTAAAGCTCTACACACATGCCATCCCTCCCATCTACCTCCTTCCAAACTTCTTCTTCCCAACAACCGGTCTCTTAACCACCCCATCCACATCCGCCTCTTTCTTCTTCACCACACCCACCTTCTTAACCACAGGCCCATTCTCCTCCTCCGCAATCCTCCTATCCTCATTCGCCTTGTCAGCCGCCATCTGCGCCTCCAGCTCAGCTTTCCTGTTGAACTCCGTTTCCATGATACGCTTATCCCTCGCTGAATACCCTTTTTCTTTGATGCTGTAGAAAACCGCGCCCATGTCTGCGAGCCAGTGTGGATCCACAGATGTGACACACGACATGTACTCTTTACTTGTGAGGATGAGTTCGTGATATACGACGTAGTCGGGCAAGTAGCCCAGACCGTACAGAGCAGACGTAGGGTGGAGTTGGATGGTAACGCTAGTGCGCAGGTTGATGTACTCGCCTATACCTTTCACTTTGGCGGCTTGGTGGTAGTAGCCTGAGCAGATGCATTTACGGATAACGTCCCAATCGGTACCACATGAGACGAGCTTCATCTTCTGCTTGGACATGATGTCGTAGATCTGGTCGCGGATTTCCTTTGCGCGGCGCAGCGCTTTGGGGTGCAGGAAGTGGCGGATGCACCAGCCGTCAGAGTAGCCGTTTACTTTCCATTGCGTGTAGACGTGTAGGAGGGTGAGGTGGTCAGACTCTGGGACGAAGAACTTCTCGCGCGCGGCGTCGGATTCTTCTTGGCGTTCTTTCGGGCGGTAGAAGACTGAGGGAACCGAGAGCATGGCGACGATTGTAAGCATTTCTTCACTGCATTCCATTTCTGTGGCAGTGATGATGAGTTTGGCGAGCGAGGGGTCCATGGGGAAAGCGGTCATGGTGCGGCCGAGTTCAGTGAGGTTGCCGATGTTGTCGAGGGCGCCGAGGGCCCAGAGATCGAAGAGAGAAGTTGTTATTGTATCTTGGGGTGGCGGGTCCATGAAGTCGAAGTCTAGCAAGTCTCGTACGCCGAGGGATTTGAGGAGAAGAACCGTATTGGCGAGGTTTGTCCGTTGGATCTCTGGGATGGTCTGAATGTAGAATTCATCCCTGAAAGCTCTCTCGGTGTACAAATGGAAACACTTTCCAGGTCCAGTACGTCCAGCGCGACCAGCACGTTGGGAGGCATTGGCCTGTGAGATGGGTGTGATCTGGAGCGTGTCCATACCCATCTTCGGGTTGTAAACCTTGAGCTTAGAAAATCCAGCATCCACCACATACATGATGCCGTCCACTGTCAAACTCGTTTCTGCAATGTTGGTGGCCACGATGACCTTGCGTACGCCAGGGGCTGCTCTGTCGAAGATCTTTGCTTGCAGATCAGCAGGCATCTGACTGTAGATTGGAAGAATGCTGAGTTTTGGCGGGTCGTTGAGAAGTTTCAGCCTTTCGGCGACCAGTTCGCATGTGATTTCAATGTCTTCCTGACCCGTCATGAAGACCAGAATATCGCCAGGCCCCTGGGAGACATGTATGGCGAGCACCTGCTTGACTGCGCTGTCGACATAGTCCTCGCATGGGGACCGCGAGTATTGGATGTCAACTGGAAATGTTCGCCCTGGAATTATGAACTCGGGAGCTCCTCCGTAGAAGCGCGAGAATCGTTCCGAGTTCATGGTAGCTGATGTGACGATTAGCTTGAGGTCTCTTCTGCGTGCCAGCACTTTTTTGAGAAGTCCCATCAGTACGTCGGTGTTCAAAGCTCTCTCGTGGGCCTCGTCCATGATGATGCAGGAGTATTTGTCCAGGTCCGGTTCCACCAATGACTCTCGGAGTAACACACCATCCGTCATGTACTTGATCTTGGTCTCCTTGCTGGTGCAGTCTTCGAAACGAATGGCATATCCGACCTGTCCACCAAGTTTCACCTCCATCTCTTCACTTACACGTTTCGCAACACTCATGGCTGCGACACGACGAGGCTGCGTGCATCCGATCAGCCCTTGTTTTGCGTACCCGTCCTCAAAAAGGAACTGGGTCAGTTGGGTCGTCTTTCCAGAACCCGTCTGACCGACCACGATAACGACTTGGTTGTCTCGAATAACGCGTAGGAGGTCTTCCCGGACTGCAAAGGCGGGAAGATATTGTCTCTGCTCTCTAAGCGTCTTGCTCTTACTGAAAGCACTCGCACCCTCTTGTTTGCTGAGATGCTGCGCAAACTTGCTGCCGCCCTGCTTCTCCTCGTCTTCTGGGCCTGGGGCAGCACTATCCGTGTCTTCTTCTTTGACCCCCATGATGTTTCCCAGCGTGGTTCCCTTCGCACTGGTAGCCTCCTGTGTCTGTTTCGCGCGCTCTTTCTGTTGACGTTTCTCCTTTACAACGCGGCTACCACGCCGACTGAAAACAGCCATATCGCTTTGCGGATCGCGTACGGCCGGAACGGGGTCGATTTGCTTGGTGAAGACAGTCTTTCCGTCCAGAAACGGAGGCTTCAAATCGTGCACAAGAATATGCACCCGCATCGCGTCCTCCTCGTCATCGAAGTCGTCGTCAAGGTGTCTCCTCTGGGCCACTCCAGACTGCAACATGCGGTTGGTTTCCCAAGCATCGACATCCTTCTGCTTCTGTTGCGCGCGCATACTTGCTCGGTTATTCTGTTTCTTCTCCGTCATAGCAGCCTCTCGTTGTGCATCCAGCCATGTGCTCTCGGCACCACCAAAGGGGTTGTGGGTATCGTCTCCGAAGGTGTGTCCATTCTCCTCACCGCCGTACCAGTCGCGATCCAGCGCCATGGAATCGAAGTCCTCCACCAGAGGTTCTGACCCTTCCAAAGGGCGCTGCGATGGGTTTGCGCCATTATCGCGTGAGTTTGTATGCCGGGCAGAGGCAGGCTGGTTGGGCTTGCGAAACTTGGGACGGGGCGCGATGGAGTATTCTTCAGGGTCGAGCTTGCGCCGTTTTGGGCTGTGACCACGTTCCATAGTGACCGAGGTGCCGGGGACGCTTGTAGACGAGGCAGAGTGAGTGAGCGTATGGAGGGAGGGCGATGGCTGGGGTCGTAGCTTGAGGGTTGAGAGGCCGAGAAAGTTGATGCTCTCTCTCGGGAGTCCGCAATTGTCGCTATCGATAAGGACGAGCTTCAGCCAATCGTTGCGGGGCGCCCAAAATTATTTCCAACCTTTTGAAAAAGTTCCCCACGCGACTTGCGCTCTCACTGCGCATTTTACTTTACACTACCAGCGCAATGTCTATGATCACAGCGACGACGTGGGTGCCGCGCGGCTATGCGGCGCCCTTTCCTTCACGGTACCAGTTCGACGAGGACGAGTACGAGCGCATATCCAAGCTGGCAAACCTCCAACTCGAGGATGCCAAGGAAGATCTCGAGGAAGCGCAAGCCGAAGAAAGGAGCAAGAACGGAACTTCGACCAAGGCTTCCAAGAAGGACGATGAGTGCGTGCACTCAATAAATAGACTGCCTCAAAGACTAACGACTGGAAAGGGACGACGATGACGACCTCAAGGAATACGACCTCGAGCACTATGACGACGATGTTGCTGAAGACCGCGGCGATACCATGGCCATGTTCGGCAACGCGAAGAACTTGGTTTTCCACGAGAACGACGAGGACGACCCGTACATCACGATGAAGGCTGGAGAGGAATCAGATGACGAAGAGCGTGAGGAGCTTCAAATTCTGGCTACAGACAACTTGGTTCTGGCTGGTCGCATAGAAGACGAAGTCGCGCATCTTGAAGTCTACGTATACGAAGACGAGGACGACAATCTCTACGTGCACCACGACATCATGCTGCCCGCAATCCCACTTGCCGTCGAATGGTTAGATCTGCCAGTAGGCAAGTCAGTAGGCACAAGTGAGGGTAGGGGAAACTACGTCGCGGTTGGAACCATGGATCCTGATATCGAGATCTGGAACCTGGATGTGGTAGACAGCATGTATCCAGATGCAGTACTTGGACAAGGCGCCGAGGACGCAAAGGCAGACAAGCCCAAAAAGAAGAAGAAGAAGTCGAAGAAGGCCAACGACGAGTTCCACGTCGATTCAGTCCTCTCACTGGCAGCCAACCGACAACACCGAAACTTCCTCGCTTCGTCATCAGCAGACAAGACTATCAAGCTGTGGGACTTGAACACGACAAAGTGTGCCAAGTCATACACGTACCACACAGACAAGGTCTGCTCCGTAGCCTGGCATCCCGTCGAGGCCACTGCTCTTCTCAGTGGTAGCTACGACAGGACTGTGGTGGCAGCCGATGTGCGCGCACCCGATGCAAAGGCGCCACGATGGGGTGTTGAGAGTGATGTCGAGACTGTGCGGTGGAATCCTCACGACCCCAACTACTTCTACGTAAGTGTGGCAGCACCAGCTTGATCACGTCGTACTAACAGCCTCAGGTCTCTACTGAGAATGGTATGATACACTACCACGACGTCCGCAACGCGCCAAAAGACCCCTCTGCCTCAAAACCAGTCTGGGTACTACAAGCTCATGACGAATCCATCTCTTCATTTGATATTAACCCAGTGATACCCGGTTACCTGGTCACAGGCTCCACAGACAAGCAAGTAAAACTGTGGAACATTCAAGACAACGGTCCCAGCATGGTTGTATCGCGGGATCTCGGTGTTGGGCGAGTATTCTCAACATCTTTTGCACCCGATAAAGAGGTGGGTTTCCGCCTTGCCGTCGCAGGTAGCAAAGGTGCAGTCCAGATCTGGGACACAAGCACCAATGCGGCCGTGCGCGCGGCTTTCGCGACCAAGGTGCCCGCTATCAGAGGAGATGGCAAGGAGAGACTCGTGGGTCTGGAGGAACAGGACACAGACTCCGATACCGAGGAGGGCGAGAGCGATGAGGAGGGTGCCGAAAACGGTGACGAGAAGGGTTGGGAGTCGATGGATGAAGACTAGACGATGATACCCTGGGCATATAAGATCTAAAAGGCGTCGCGAATGTACCAAGCTCTATGCTATGTGTGCGGTGTTCTATATACTGCACAATCAAGCCATCTGTGAAGCTTGCCCCCGCAACACTCGAGGCCATGTTTCGCGGGTCGCAATCGCGAGTCAGGTCCCGCACACGTTTCGAAAATTGTCCGAACCAGCTCGCCCTTACTTTTTAGCTCCTTTCATCTCATCTGAATCGAGTAGCCTCACCATGGCGCAGCACGATTCGTAGTGGACTATTGTAATGACATCACTATCACCACGAGCAACCAAAATCAATAAATGATAAACGATAAACTCAGATTCGTTTTCTCTGCCATCGCATGAGCGTGACAAAGCAAAGCAGGAACGAGCGGGCGAACTCACAGCACTGGGCAGTCAGCAAGCGGCCGGCTGATCTGCGTTCGCAGCTTGGAGCCCTGGGTCTGGGCACCCTCATCGACACCAAGTGGACCTCGCTGCCTCAGGTTGCGATCTCGCGAGATGACGGCCAGATCGTCACCTCAAGGTTACCCGGCCTCGGCGCTTTACAGTTTCGAAACCACCAAGGACGCGCAAGGCAGAAACGCCAAAACCATCTCCCCTTTGATGATGCCCATGGCCAGCACACTGACATGCTCGGAGGATGCGAGACAGCTGTCTATTCGTGCGTCTGCAAGGCACGCGTGGCGTCGAGTGAGCGGCCTGCTTTGGGCGCTTCTGCATAAGGTTCTAGAGTGCCATGTGACCGGATTGGGAGGGGGTTGACAGAAACGCCGTCCCCAACGCAACCACGGTACCGTTTGCGCAGGCATCGGTGCTTATCCATAATGCCATGCTATGCGTGCAGCGCATGCGCTGTCGGGGCTGAATGACAGCTGTGCCTCCGACGTCCGACAGCACTTATTCGTCGCATATTTGTCCGTCATCTCACATGTCAATGCCGCGCGACAGGAAAGGGAAGGCCCTTAATTCAGCTCGGCAGCAGACCTCTGTTGTGGGAAGTGTTGAAACAGCGGGCCTTTGCAGCCCCAGCCAAAGGCGTGCGGATCTGGGAAACAGGCCAACGAGTCCCGGCTCAATCTGAGACGAATGGGCGGTAGATGCACTCTGTGCGAAGCGATCCCATTCGCCAGCTGTAGAAAACGTATCACTCACTAAACTTAGCCGGGCTGTGTCGACGCCACTAACTCAGTATCCCAGGAACCAATACATGCTGATTCGCTGCTTTTTGCTTGGTTCTGGCGTTCCCCCGGTCATTCCTACCAATCTTCGAGAGACATGTCGACGCGGCTTGGTTAGCCTGCCGCCCCGGGGATGCTGGTTTTTCAACCCATTCAGTCGCTCTATCGCGCGCCGCCCTCTTCTTCAGGCTTCCTCCCTTCCTTTGCCTTACGCGCTCTCGTTGCCTTCCACAGCAGCCATCATTCCCTCATTTCGCGGCCCGGTGTTCGCTCCTTACGACACAGCTGGTCTCTACGCTCTTTGACAGACGAACTTACTTCACATCCACCATTCATTCTTCACCCCATCGCTAAACGCCGCGATCTCAGCATCAGAAAACTGAAAATCAAACAAAGAACCCAGGACCCAAGGATTCGACTGCATCACTGGAACCAACCGTGCCGGACTCTCAAGCCAACATTCTAGCCGCATTTGTACCACAATTACGACTCCGACATCCACCGACATCCAGTGCACTGTTACACTGCAAAGGGCACGCGTCCAAATACACCACCGATAGCACAGCGTGATCTTTTCCAGATCCTTTCTAGAACACGGCGACAAACGCATTAGTGCAACTCTAGCTCGCGACTGTTTGGATCTCGTGCCAGCCTCAAGCGCAATCTATCCCAGGCAGTACCCCGCATATCTGCATTGCACCAAAGTAGCGACCAACTACAGTCACCGCCAGAATTACCGGCCCCAGAACCGACAGCTGGACCCTTCTCTGCAATATCGCACATCTACTTTGAATTAATCCATCAATATGTCTCTCGCTCGTGCCATGACAAGGCGCATTAAGCGGACAGAAGAGCCGAAGGACTCCACGGTGTCGCCGACTCGCAGCCAGAGTGTCAAAATGGCCAACAACAACTTTGACCGTTCCAAGATCTCTCTTCCCATCGCCTTGGTGTCGACTACCAATATGCTTTCGTACAATGCGCCCGACATCTCGACCCTCAGGAACGTCTCCTCTTCAACTTCCCTCAGCCACTCCTCGGCGGACGACTCGGACCACAGTGTGTCAACACGCTCCCGGGCCTCTTCGCATGGTTCAAGAGACACCACCCTAACCGATGCCTCTTCTGTGGCGTCTTCACCCATCTCGCCCGCGCCCAACCACCTTTCCGGCTACTTTTCATCCTCTGGCAAGCAACTGAAGAAGTCCGCCTCAACTACCAGTCTCAAGCAAGTCAAGGAGGAGACTGTAGAGGCAGTGCCTGCTATTCCTCAGAGGGCTCTCTCGCACAGCAAAAAGGCCCATGAGCGTTTGGCCCATAAGCGATCGCTCCAGAATGTCAGCACTCGTGGCAGCATGAACTCGCGTGGAAGCGTCGGTTCGGCACGCCACTCGCGCGAACAGCGATCATCGCTCGACATGTTCAAGGGCACGATTGAAGAGGAGAACCACCCCTTTGGCCGTGAGCTCGAGCAACTGAACGAAGTCGTCGAGGAGTTTGGCGGCGTAGTACGAGATGCAGAGACCGAAGCGGACATTTCCATCATGCGCTCGAAAAACCTCGCCGCTTTCTGCGCTGCCGACTACCTCTCGGAGATCCGCCCACTATTCAGCCATCGATTCGCCATCAAACACCAACCCGCACCCATGGCCTGGATTTGATCAAGTCTCCTTACTGTGCTCCCCGGACGGTCTCCTTTGCTCTCAGCCCTATACCTTAGACGATGTCTTACGCTCTCGTTTTCCGTGTACATACTTACAGGGACTGTGATCCCCACCACTCATTTGTCTAATTCTAGTTTTTCCATTGTTTTACTATCTACTTGCTGGCCTGGTTGGAAGGAACGCAACACGGCGTTTCGGGACTGCCAGCGTCAGGCTTGGGCACTAATCCCACACTATCCCTAACGATCTCTCATGTTTATCTTGTACGATGTTATTGAAGAAGCGGTCAGCCGCAGGCGCTGTTGGAGGAATACGATGCATGGGTTTGGGTTGGCTGGACGGAGTGGTCACACTGCGCTCATGTCTTACTCAAATGGATGTGCTTCGAAATTGAAATGTACACATACATCTTATCTATCTTCCTGCCTGATTGTGATGTCTTCCGTCTACCCTGTCGCCCAGTAGTGTCCATGGGACCGGACGAAACTGGAAGGTGCCATCTGCGGCGTAGCACCTGCCAAAATCATAACCACAACCATGACAACCACTACATGTGAGGCCGTTCAGGAAGAAGCATGAAGGTGTTCATGCACCAAGCATGGTCCTCCCGAGCTCAAGCACACAGCGGGCGGCGGCAGACAAGGATGCCCTCTAGCGCGACCCGGAACCGGCGAAACACCTCGGCAGCCCTCCGATGCCATCTCAAACTTTTGGCCAGCAACAACCCCAAAAGCCGAATTGAAAGCGCCCCCCACACACGCCCAAGATGATATGTCGAACCTGTCTTCGCAGCGCCTCGCGCGCCCAAATAACCTCCTCCACACGCCCGCAACCCATGCGCTTCCTCACCACCACAACCCCCCTCCGCAACGCAACACCCATCTCCGCAAGCACCGCAACGCAATCTGCCGGCCGTCAAGGCGACTCTACGTCCTCGCACAACCCGCCAACAGCGACTTCCACATCTGCGGCTCAGCCGTTCAGCGAGCCATTGACACCAGCCGCGAGTCCGGATTTGAAAGCCACGGCTGCGGAAGCCGCGAAGAAGAAGGCTGCCCCGCTGGTGAAAAGCAGTATACCAGCTGGGCAACCACTGAAGGGATTGAACTTTTTGAAAGATAGACAGGATCCCGTTGCGTTGGCTGACGATGAATATCCGAGTTGGCTGTGGACGATATTGGATCGGCAGGAGAAGAAGGCGGATGCTGGGGCGGGAGATTTGTTCTGTACGTTCCTTGCCATTACATACTTCCCCACAAAGTCCATCATAGCATGGAGAAGAAGAACGACTTTCCTAACCACCCCACAGCGAAATCAAAGAAACAACGTCGTCTAGCCGCAAAACGCCTCCGCAAGGAACAAGCCATGAACCCCGAGATGCTGGTCCCCAAAGTCCCGCTATACGAACAGACGATTGATTTACCGGCCGGCGACGGTAGTTTGCAGGGCGCGGTCAAGGCGCAGGATGCGAGAGAGGAGTTGACAAAGGCGATGAGGAATAAGCGGAGGGCGGGGATTAAGGAGGCTAATTTCTTGAAGGCTATGGGGTAGACTGTGGGAGAGCTTTTTCTGCTGGTGGGCAGGATGTTGTGGTGGTGGCGGTGTACAATATGGGAGATGCACGACTATCACGATATGTATAAACATCTGTGGGTTTAGAGATATGTACCTTGGAGAGTGGACATGTTGGCTGATATGAAGCATACGCTTGACTTGATTACTCTCAACATACACTGCAAAACAGACAAGGATACCAAGCACAAGGGTTCAAAACATGGATTCTCGCAAAACACCCGTATAACTACTTTTAACACAGCCCAAACCACCAACTAGAAACGCCACAAATGCACCCTCATCTCCCATCCCCCCAACCCACGCCAACCTAGGGAAAAAAACGAACAGCCTGGAGCCTACGTTGACGTTGGGTCACTTACTGTGCATAGTTTTAGGTCAACGTAGTCTGCAGACCTGTTCAGTTTTTTTCTTGTATGAGGTGAACAACCTAAGCAACATCCACAAACCCCCTCTTCTTCCTACTCTCCTCCCCATCCATCTTATCCACATCCTCCCACCTCACCAACCTCGCCTCATCCACCCTCTCCCCCACAAACCTCAACGCTGCAACGTTAAACCCAATCAGATCCTTGTTTCCCATGAGCGTACTCCGCAAATCATTGCGCATACCCTCTAGCACAGTCTTGAGCTCGCGACTGGACACAATCTGCTTCTGATGCGTTTTGAGCATGAAGAAGAGGACGCGGCAGGTCAGTGTTACATTCCACTGTTTGCGCACCCAGATAGCGAGGAAGGTGAAGAGGGCGGGGAGAGAGGAGAAGGGAAGGACGAGTAAGGCGTCGTGCAGTTGTGCAGCGGGGATTTTGGAGAGGGTGTTGAGGACGTGGCGCTCAGCGGAGATGTTGCCTAGAGCGAGGAAAAGGGGGTTGCGCTGTGGTGGCGCGATTTTAGGGTTGGTTTTGCGTTGGGCCTCCCAGTCTCGGACGACTTCGAGGTCGGCGATGCCTAGGTCCAGTGCTTCTTGGATGCGTTCTCCGGCGGTGAGGGTTGTGATGGTTTGTTTGCTGGCGTCGACGGCTTCGGCGCGGGTGCCGGTGGGGTCTTCGTCGTCTTCGAGGTTGGTGGCGAGCGTCTTTTCGTACATTTCTTCTAGCTCGCGTTCGCGCTCTTCTTCGAGGAAGATGGGCTCGTCGGAGC
This sequence comes from Alternaria metachromatica, assembly GCF_023757995.1. Taxonomy (NCBI): domain Eukaryota; kingdom Fungi; phylum Ascomycota; class Dothideomycetes; order Pleosporales; family Pleosporaceae; genus Alternaria; species Alternaria metachromatica. The sequence goes on from NW_026055504.1 coordinate 957,788, forward strand.
GGGTCCAGATGCGTATGCTCTTGTCGTGGCTGGCTGTGACGATGAAGTCGCCTGTTCGCGCGACGGTCATGGCCCAGATTTCGCCGTGGTGACCTCTGAACTTTTGAACTTGTTGGAACTTGTCGCCGTCCCAGCTCTTGATTGTGCGGTCTTTTGAGGCACTGAAGAAAATGTGGCGTTCGTCGTTGTCGACGGGGTGCGGGATGAAGGATATTTGCATGATGCTGTCTTCGTGGCCGAAAAGCGCCTTGTGACAGTCTCCAAAGTCGAGACCCCAGATACGGACGTTCTTGTCGGCAGAACAGGTCGCGATGAGCTTGCTATCGCTGGAAATCGACATGTTGAGTACGGGCAGCTTGTGGCCGTACAGGTTGAGGAAGAGCTTTAATGAGTCTACGAAGAAGACTTTCACGGTGTTGTCGAGCGTTGCTACGGCGAGTAGCTTGGAGTCGGGCGAGAATTGCACGCTTAGAACGTCGTCGTTGACCTTGAGTATGCGCGACTGAGTCAGCTTCAAACGAGGTGTTGTGCGTTTTGTTCCCGGTATTTCTTCTTGGACAATGTCAAAATTCCAAAACTTGATGGACTTGTCGGCACTACCAGTGGCGAGGGACTTTCCGTCGGGATGCACTTGCATAGTCCAAACAGCTCCCTCGTGTGCGTCGATCTTGTCCAGCAACGTGGATGCCGCTATGTCATACAATTCGATATCGCCATCCTTAGTTCCTACAACGACGATCTTGTCTCCTGGTAAGAACGCACAGCAAAGTGCATAGCCGCATTCTAGAGTGCGCAGGCAGTTTTGTGTCTTGACATTCCAGATTTTCAGTCCTCCACTTGACGCGGATGCCAGCATGCGATCATCGGAGCTGAGTGCAAGTGCTCGTACATCGTTTCGGTGGCCCGAGAGCTCGACAGATAGTGTGCGGCTGTAGTCGGGTGCTTCCTCGCTCTTCGTCTTGCTTCTCTGGGGTATCTCGTAAACGTCGATGAGATTGTTGTTCGTGCCGACCAGTAGCTGTAGCTTCTTTGTTCCTTTAATGTGCATCCATGCGACTGATCTCACTTTCCCGGCTGTTCGTACAGTCACATAGGGTACAAAGACTTCGCCAATCTCGGCATCCGCAGCGTCGACTTTGTCGTCAGCATCAGCGTCGTCTTGCATGTCTCCGTTTGTCTCGGTCTTGGCCTTTTCTCGCCTCCTCTTCCTCTTCCTGATCAGGGCTTTGCGGACCTCTTCTGGTGTTTTTATCCGCCATATCTCAACAGCCTTCTCTGCACCATGTACAGCAATGTAATCTGCCTTGCCGTAAAAGGAGATGCCTTGTGTCCTGTCCTTGCCCGTCCGGTAAAGTATGCCTCTGGATGTAAGGTATTCCTGCTCGAACCCTTCACCGATTGCTGAACCCGCTCTTCGAAGACCTGCCTGGTCGATAGCCCACACCTTGAGTTCTCCATCATTGCCGGCAGTTATGCAACCGCTGCCGTCCGGTGAAACGCCAAGGGCCCAGCATTCTCCGTTTGTTTGTGCAATGTGCGTCTCGATGCAGTGCTGAGTCGTGACATCCCAGATCTTAATCAACGCGTCTTTGCTAGTCGATAGTAGGAAAGCTTGATCTGCATCCACGTCCATCTCTTCGTCCTCCACGCCGTCTTCTTGCGGAGCACTACCAGGATGGAGGAACTGCAGGCCAGTAATTTGGCCCTTGTGCCCTCTCAGCTTGAACAAGCCAGTTTCCGAGACCAGATCCCACACAACAATGTCTGTATCCTTGGCACCACTTGCCAGCCGTACTCCACTCTGGTCAAAAGTCAAAACTGTGACTGCGGATTTGTGGCCATTGAAGCTGATGATGACGGTCGACGTTCGCGCATCCCATATGCGTATGCTTCCGTCGGCGTAGCCCACAGCGAAGACGTCCGGGTCGATATCGCTCCGGCATATTACGGTGACTTCTTCGGTGCAGGTGTTGTCGCGCCATCTGCTCATAAGTTCGCCCTTCTTTACATCCCAGCACAGCACTTCCTCGTTGGCGGCGGCGTATGCGCGTCCGGCGCCTGCGACTCGACTCGAACCGGGCTGCGTGAGGCCTTCGGGGGTCCATACAATGTTGGAAGTGGCAGTCGCGACCACGCCGAAAGCATCGGACTGCTCATACTTGCTATGTAACAGTTAGTACGAGCTCTGTTCGACTTGCGCTGCATGTGCGCATTACCTGTATGATTTGACCATTTTGCGCCGCCTCTATAAAATTCCGGATACTACGTATAGGAAGGGTTCGAAAGATGTCAGAGTCAGTCTCTTCAGGTCATTGCGCTCCTCAGACAATGTTCGTGGGTATGCGCCACTGGTAACGGTCGGGTTGGGAGTTGGTTACTTTCTCGAAACTTTTTAGACAAGGGCCAACCCCACGGATTGCGCTAGACCCACCTTCCAGCATCACAGCACACCTCCGTCCTCCGCATCACCGCCCTCGAAGAGCTCCCCGCCCGACGACGCCCACCCGCCTACGAGGAGCTGAACCGCCAACATGCTTCTTCTCGACTATCAGAACGTCCTTATCGAATCTCTCCTACGGGAACGAATCAATGGGTGCGCCATACCCCGCTGCCGTCCGCTCCGCAGCACCAGCCAGGTAGCTAACAGCACATAGAGGAGCTACCGCCAACATTGACCAGGTCGTCTCCGACTTCGATGGCGTCACCTTCCACATCTCAACGCCCGAGAGCAAGACCAAGATACTAGTATCATTGCACATCAAGTGCTTCAAGGAGCTGGTCCAATACGGCGCGCAGGCAGTGCTGGAGCGAGAGTATGGGCCCTATATCGTGGAGCCAGAGTCTGGCTACGACTTCTCCGTGCTGGTAGATTTGGAAAACCTGCCAGAAGAGCAAGGTACGGTCTGTTGTCGGACTGCTGGAATAAGGTGCTGACGGTGTGCAGATGCCAAAGAAGACCTGGTCAGGCGCGTTTCCCTCCTCAAGCGGAACGCCATGGCTGCACCCTTCGAGCAAGCCTTCGACGAGTTCCATGAGTTGCAGGAGGAAGCCTCCAAATACACATCCGAGTCGGCGCCACAGGGTGTAGCAGAGGGCGGTGCCGTGCGCGCGATCCACTACCGAGAGGAGGAAGCCATCTACATCAAGGCTAGCCACGACCGTGTCACCGTCATCTTCTCCACCGTCTTCCGGGAAGAGACAGACAGGATATTCGGAAAGGTCTTCCTTCAGGAGTTCGTTGACGCCAGGCGGAGAGCTATTCAGAACGCACCACAAGTGCTGTTCAGGAATGACCCGCCGCTTGAGCTGCAAGGCATCCCCGGAGTTGACAACTCTGGCTCAGCTGAGATTGGCTACATCACATTTGGTGGGTCGCCTAACACGATTGACTGTACGTCCTGCTAACCTCTGCAGTACTCTTCCCTCGCCATCTCGCCAAGCAACGGCGCGATGAGGTTATCTCGCACATCCAAACCTTCCGCGATTACTTCCATTACCATATCAAGGCTTCCAAGGCTTTCATCCACACAAGAATGCGCAAGCGGACCGCAGACTTCCTTCAAGGTATATTGTGCCGTGTTGCCTGCGCCAGGTTTATACTGACAAACTATAGTTCTCCGCAGAGCCCGACCCGAAACAGAGGAGAAGGAGAAGAAGACAGCCAGCGGTCGTACTTTCAAGGTTCAGGCATAGACGAAAACAAGGAACTGTTTCGATTACAAGGCGGCATGCGCTGCACATGTCCAGTGAATTGAGGAGGGTCATTGATGGCCAATGCAGGATGAAGTATCAGAGAGAGCGTACCATGTAGTTAGCGATGATTGAACCCGCCTGACAACAGGCAAGAGCAAGCCTATCATCACACCCCTGCCTGCCTTTTGGTGTATAACATGAGTCCATACCCAAGTCACTATGCCGTGCGGGGACTAGCGCAAGTCGCGACTGCCACTCTGAACGCGTCCCCTGGCACACACCCACCTTGCGCCAAACCAGCGTTACCCCTCCCTGCAGCCAACCGCCATGTCCGAAGGAACCAGGCCAAAATACGACAACCTCCCGGGCATTGACACCGCCCCGGACATCTACGAGACCCCCGAGCTCGCCGAAGATGTGTCTACAATCCAAGCCTCCACCGCCGTTTCCGAATCCGATGGCGAAGGCGACGATGACGACCCGAGAGACTCTGCAGTTCGTCACCAGCGACTCCAACCCGATCAAGCCCGCAATCGCTTCCAGCCTTCACGAATAGACGCCCGCGGGGTCGATTTCTCGGACAACATCACCGCACAACGGCAATCCTACCGCACATCGACACGGCGCCAGCGAAGGCGAGGCGAAATAATAGGAGATGACAGCGATGAAGAAGAGGAAGGCTTTGCGAAGAAGCTATTGCGCATCAAGCGAGAGCTAGCCGGGTTGGAGGAGGAGTACGAACGAAGAGTGGAGAGCGGGGACAAGTCCAAGATTGAGGAGCAAGACCCGAGGGAGCTGATGGAGACGATAGCAAGCAAAGTCGACACCATATACACAGCACACAAGGGCGGGGCGCGGGGCGCACAAGCTATACTCGACCGGACGGTACAAAAGTTTGAGAGCTACAAGCCCTTTGATCCTAGCACAACGCTCAGCGAAGCCATCGCAAACAAGCCGCCGCTACCAGGCACCCAGATTCAGAGGGGTCAGCTCGAAGTAGTGCTGAACCACGCGGCAGAGTTTGATAAGCGCATAACGCAGATTGAGAACAATCTGGGCCTCAACGGGAACACAATGCCGGAGCTCAGTGACCAAACGCCTTTTCCTGTTGCTTCTACTCTGACGAGGTTGGAGCAGACGCTCAGCTTGATTGGGGATGCTTCGAGCAACAACTTGGACGCCGTCACACAGAACGTCAAGAAGCTCACAGCAGAAGCGGAGCATCTGAAGGAAGTTCGGCATGAAGCTGCACAGGCTAGCTCAAATTCTGGCGACAACAAGGCGGTGACCTATCCAGACCAAGAGGCTAAGATCAACGCGCTGTATGGCACATTGCCTTCCATCGATAAGCTGTCGCCCGTTCTTCCTCTGGTCCTCGAGCGTCTGCGCACACTGCGACTCGTGCACACAAGTGCTTGGCAAGCCGATCAAGTATTGACTCAGCTAGAAAGCCGACAATCAAAGCAGGAGCAAGAAATCAAGCGGTGGGAGCGTCAACTTGAGGTTCTGGAGAGGGACTACAAGAAGGCCGAGGCCACCACGGTCACCAATGTCAAGACCGTTGGGAATGATGTGAAAATGCTAGAGGAAAAGATGGCCAAGCTGCTTGCAGGAGGCCAGGAGGAGTAGGTGTGCCGTGGCGGACTACGACTTCGCGGTCACTACTGCCTTGATCCAGTTCAGCTGTGCTGAAGTCACGCGGATATCAATACCCCCGAGATGCTTGCAACAACTCTGTATCGAGACGCCCAGCGCATTCGGTAGGCGTACCCGGTTATAGCATGTCGATCACTTTCGAGATACCCAATAGACAGTTGCTACTCATAATCAATCAAACCAACACCGTGTTTATCTGTAGTTGTCGTCATCCTTCACATGAAGGCTGGGAATGGATCATCGTGATACTAAACTTAAACGCCGGACGCCACCGGACACATGTTCCCCGGGGGATCAGCCAACCGGAGTGGTTGGCTCTCCGCACGTTAGCGAGTGCCTATCCCGCAAGCTGTGTACGAGGTCGTGGACGCATCTGAGCATAGTTTCGCAAGCACTAGCTGCTATTGCGCCGAAGCATGATCGGTCAACATGAGGAGAACACGGCCACACTGGGTAGTAATCTTCGTCATGATGCTGCAGACGGCTAGGTGGAGCTATTGTGGTGTGAGGCAGGCGATAGCATCGGCGATTTCCACGTCCAAGGCCGACCAAATTTATGTTCGAGCTTCCCTCAATTGCTCTTCCGCAACAGCTGAACTTTCTCCCAACCTACCGGAATTATCGCTAAACCTCCGCAATGGCCAAGCGCAAAAATGAGGCGCCTGCGCATGGCAAGGCGAAAAAGAAGAGAGCCATCTCCGACGACGAGGCGCATAACAATTTCCGCAGCGGTCTCTTCGACAGCAAAGTACTCGAGGGATATACGAGCGAATACGCGGATTCGCAGCCGTATGCATTAATCTCCGCACTTTCGATCCATGACGTTCTAATTGAACCATAGCTACAAGCACGCCGTAATCCATAACCTCGTCGACGATACTCTCCTACGCAATGTCCGCAACGAAATCCGCGAGCACATCCACTTTACGCCCAAAGAGACAGACATCTACAAGATTCACCAATCTGGCGATCTCGCAAATCTCGATGGCCTCCACGACTCGGCGCTCAAGCGCCTGCCTTCACTGCTTACCCTGCGCGACTCGCTGTACTCGTCTGCCTTTCGCAAGTACCTATCTTCGATAACAGGATCTGGGCCATTGAGTGGAGTCAAGACGGATATGGCAGTGGTAGGTTGCGCGACGCATTGTCTGAGGAATCTTGCTGACTGCGGCGCAGAATGTATACACACCAGGATGTCACTTGCTTTGCCATGACGACGTCATCGGAAGTCGGCGTGTAAGTTGGATTCTGTATCTGCTGGACCCTGACATTCCTTGGAAGCCAGAGTGGGGAGGCGCATTGCGATTGTACCCAACCGAGCACCTCGAGACACCAGACGGCGACAAGGTTAGGGTGCCACAGCCGGACTTTTCGCTATCGATACCGCCGGCATGGAACCAGCTCTCTTTCTTCACCGTTCAGCCTGGCGAGAGTTTCCACGACGTCGAGGAGGTCTACAGGAGAGGGTTGGAAGAGAAGGCAGAAGAAGACGGTGGTCGCGTTCGCATGGCCATCAGCGGGTGGTTCCACATTCCGCAAGAGGGCGAGGAAGGCTACGAAGAGGGTCTCGAAGAGAAGCTGGCAGAGAAGAGCTCGCTTGCTCAACTGCAGGGAGGCAAGGCGGACGTTTTCGACGAGCCGCAATCACACTGGGTCGACAACCCAGACTGGGAAGAGCAGGCGAAACAGGAGGACGACGAGCTGACTGAGAACGACATTGATTTCCTGATCAAGTTCATGAACCCAAACTACCTCGTTCCGGACACAGTGGAGGAGCTGTCCAACATGTTTGGCGACGAGTCGTCGTTGCGACTGGCACAGTTCCTGTCTAATAAGTTCTCCGCGCGGTTACGGGAGTACCTTGAGTCGAAAGACCACGAGGCGAACCCAAGCCTACCCAACAACCCGCACTCCAAGGAATCGATGGTTGGTGTCGCACGACCGCCACACAAGCAGCGCTATCTCTACCGAAAAGCTATTCAGCCAATACCGACTACACCGTACCCCGAGAACGACGGCATGACACCATACGATGACCTCGTCGACATCCTCTTCCCGCACCCAGCGTTCATGAAATGGATCTCTCTTGTCACCGGTATCACACTCACCAAGAGCAACATCTTCGCGCGCCGTTTCCGGCGAGGTCTCGACTACACGCTCGCGACCGCCTACGAGGAAGAAGACCCCCAGCTAGAAGTCTGCCTCGGCATCACGCCCTCCCGCGGCTGGGGCGACGAAGACGAAGAGCCTGAAGAAGGCGCCGAGGAAGAAACCAAGCAAAACGGCAGCAGCAGCAAAAAGAGCAAAAAGAAGGGCAAGGCAAAAGAACCAGAACCCAAGCCTGAAGAGGAGGTCGGCGGCTACGAAATGTACATGGCTGGTGAAGACGATGCCGATCACCCCAGCGTTCCCACCGGTGAAGCTTCAACGTCTACGGGTGCAGGTCAACGTCGCAAAGCAAAGGCTGATCCTGCTATCTACAAGTCTGCGGCTGATGACGAGGACGATGGTATTTTGTTCAGTCAGCCGGCTGCGTGGAATAACCTCGCTATTGTGCTGAGGGACCGGGGTGTGTTGCGGTTTACCAAGTATGTTAGTAAGAGTGCGAAGGGGGACCGGTGGGATGTCTGTGCTGAGTATGGGGTTGAGTTTGGGGAGGACGAAGATGATGAGGACGATGAATGAGTAGGTAGGTTTGCAGATTACATCAAGATGACAATGTAGGCCTTACGTCTAGATAGAAACATGCAAAGTAAATGACTCAAAGACAATGTAGGCCTTATATCTAGATGGAAATATGCAAAGTAAATGACCCAGCGACAATGTAGGCTTTATACGAAGATGAAAACATGCATAGTAAATGACCTGACGGCAATGTAGGCCTTACATTAGCATGAAAACATGCAAAGTAATTGACCCAACGTCAATATAGACGCCTGGCTTCTATTTTCCCGTAGCCAGATTCACCACTTGTAAATCAGACCGGCAATACGCATTTCGGTTCTACAGCATGTCGGCCAATCTCTTGGTCTTCTCGACTCCCGGGAACGCCGAGCATGGAAGACATCACTAGCGAACCCGCTCGCACGATAGACATAGCCGTCGTGCGACTCCGACTTGAAGACGTGAATATGTCTTGGATGGCTTCTGGCCCGCAATGCACGACAAGCGCGCTCAGCATTTGGCGACAGTGGCGTCATATTCTCCTCTGATGTGCAGATATCCCAAAGGTTTCGCGTCGAACTGGTCGCATCAGATGCTGGAGTGTCGAGATCAAGGATCCACTTCGCGATTCCTTGTACCATATACGAGATGCTTCCCGCTTTCGTACTCCCTCAGCATCACATCTTCTCCTTCTCCCTGACCGGACTCAACATCGGTTGAAAGGCTTTGATCTGCTACAGAAGTCATCAGCATACATTCATCTAAGTCTCATGACATCACCCAAACATACCTTGCCCATCCAACCCCCCTCTCCCCGTTCCGCTCTGTCCAAACCTCTCGTATCTCCGCCCATATCTTCTCCCCTCTTTCTATCTCTTCCTCCACACCTACAGCACACCACTCTTCTCAGCACAGCGACAACCATGAAGAAAGCCATCATAGCGAGGATGTAGTTCACGCCCAGTACGATCAAATAGCTGACACCGAAAAGATTGTCGCGCGTGCAGAACCCAGGCCCCAGATTCCAGGAACGGATCATGGGATCGATGAACTGAGCGATGTACATGCCACATTTGTGGAGTGTGGGGTAGTCGGGGAAGGAGGGCGCGGGGCTCGAGTGTGGTAGGTGCAGGGCCGGGTAGGTGATGATGATCTGTGGCATTTTGGGATACGTAAATATCTTGGAGAGTCGCAGAGGAAGGTTGTCGAATGTTGCTTCTGGAGTGTGTGAAGTGTGTTCGTCGAGTTGTGGTTCTTTGTGAGACTGATGTGTTTGATAGGGACGCACGCAGTGCGAGGCCGCTATGCAATGACCGATGCGCCGCAATATACATGATTGCCTTGGTGTTACACGGCAGCCACCGGGTTTCTTGGATGCGGCGTCGCCCTGTCTAAGTCCATGTGCGGATGCTGAGCGTCACTTTATCTGCCATGGCCTGAAACGCGCGTCATTGTTTCGTATACATGGGGATGGCCTTGCGCATCGACCTTGGATGGGTAATTGGAAGATTAAGGTTTTGAAATGCGATAGATTGTTTCAATGAGTACACATGCGCTAAATACGATATTTAGGTTCATTTTCGATGACCCGGAAAGTTGGTAACATGCTCTTTACCTAGTCCTTCCATTTCCCGCTCCATCCCTGCCGTGCCGCCTGCGCCGTCTCTGCCTCATCAACACTATCACCGTCCACGTACCCAAAGTATTTTCTGGGCCAGATATTCAGCCCAATCTTCTCTCCTTCGCCCACAGGCAAGCCGGCATGTACCACTCTTCTATCGCCGTTGCCGTGGTTGTCCAGATTAACCCAGAACACTGCATTCCCTTGGATTGGTTTAAATTTGATGCCTTTAGCTTCTCCTTCCATCTCTCCGTGAGCTACCTTGCCGCTATAGAGACCTTCTAAATCAGTAGAGGAAGAAGGCTCGACTAGAGGGAAAGACGTATACCCATTCGTGCAATTATCGCGCAGAAAGACGAAGAAAGACGCGACGCGGTTGTAGTAAACCCGCCTTCCATTTTCGAGAGTGGTGATCTGGTGTTCGGGCCAGAAATCTGTGTGGAGGTTGTACTTCTGGCCGGGGAAGTAGCGCACGAGTTGCGGGATGCTGAAAGGTTCGGAGGGAAGTAGCATGGAGCCCATGAACGTTCGCGCGCGATTAAGAAGGCATTCGACAAGCGGGTTTTCCATTGGGAGCGGCGCGGATTGAGAAGTTCGCCCTGTTACACGCTGCGTGTTGCCTCGCGAGCGGCTGATGAAAGATTCGGCGAACTCAGGAGAGCTGCGGGAATTAGTGACTATTTGCATTCGCTATGTACCGTCTACAATAAACGGAGGCGAGTATGCGTACCCGAGCTTGATAAGTTCCTCCGCTTCTCGTGCTGACGTGAAGTTGTTGATGTAGATCAAAAGAGGATCGAGAGATATGATCTCAGTCGTGTACTGGTGGCCTGCGCATGCTTTGATTAGGTTCTCCAAACTCAGCGACTCTTGTGAGCTGGCTGATGCCGATGTAGGCAGGTACGATTGAAGCAGTTTGGGCAAGTACGCGTGAAGTATAGGCGGGAGCGTCTGCTGAGCGCCTGCATAAAAGATGCCGAAGGGAACAAGAGGAATCAGTAGCAGCAGTAGGACATTCGTGCTACGAGCGCCGACCTACAAGACGTCAGCCGTCTCTACGGAGAGAGTCCGGGTATTCCTTACGAGCCCTGACTTGCCTTCCATCGACGATGGCATCGCTGCGTTCACGCCTTTCTTGTTTTCGAGATTCTTGTGCGCCATAGCTAGATATCGCGTTTATGCCTCGAGGTGCCGGTAACTAAGAATGCGATGGCTATCGCGCACATGCGGGTAGTAGCGCCGATGAACGCATGGCGACAGTGCGATTATGTGCGGGGTGTGTTGCGTACGTGACGGCGGTACTGTCTGGCGGCATACGTATTGCGAAAGGTCTTTTAGAGTGATCTGTACGTGCTATATGCATATGAGCTGTGCATGACCAAGATTCTGGGGTAATATCCGGCTACAGCACCCCGGTGCTGGGATATATGTGCGTCGTCACACCTACAAGGTCTTATGCGTACCGGAACCAGACAAGCAGTGGTTATGTCGCCCATTCAATTTGGAATGCAAGTGGTAGATATGATGAAAGATGTGCATTGGAGATGCGCGATGTGCAGCTGCGACCGCTATCGTGGGAACAATCCAACTCCGCCGCTACCTTTGTGGGAAACCATTCATGATGTCGTGGTACTCCAAACGCCGTGCTAGACTTTTATGTACAAACCCTCGCAGGCCAGATCCTCCATCCATGTGCGCTTCGCCCTCTTATAGTTATTATAGCTAGAGCCAGGAAAGGACAAACGAAAAGTCGACCACTTCGTAGAACGTTATTGGCTTACGTCAGGCTTGCAGAACAGGTTTAGACTTCATCCTCCACGATCTCCTCCTTGGCGGGATCGATCTTCATGGGGGAGGCTCCGGTGTCAGCGTCCTCGTCAGACTCCGCCTTGACAGCTGCGGTATGTTAGCGGTCTGGAGTTTACATCAAGATAAATGCACGCAAAGTAGGCGACCCAATGTCAACGTAGGCTCCAGGGTATGCTTACTCTCGTTCTTCTTGCCACGGGGAGTAGCCTTCTTCTTAGGGGAAGACTCGCCGTCGACGTCCTGCTTTTTGGCGACACGCTTGCGAGGAGTCTTCTTAGGGGTCGCGTCGGCACCCTCTTCGCCGTCCTCCTGCTTGGCGGCAGCAGCCTTCTTGCGAGGAGTCTTCTTGGGAGTAGCCGGAACGGCGCCGTCGGGAGAGGGTGTCATCAACTTGAGCTTGATCTTGGCCCAGGCGTTGCTGGCGGAGCGCGGGTTGCCCATACCGGCGTAGGCGGCGAGCTTCTCGTAATCGATCTATAGCGGGTGTGAGTAGTGTGATAGGAATAGACAGGGAGTGGTAACCTACCTCTGGAGGACCGGACTTGAGGGACTGCATGGCCCATCCGAGGAGCTGGAGCTCGCGCTCGGTGAACTGAGGAGAAGAGCCATTGGCGACGGCGGTGTTATCGTTGTCGGACATGTTGGATCGTTGGGGTGTGCTTGAATGCTGGTCGCGGTGTGTTGGTGGTCAAGTTGTAAAGAGGATGCAGGTGGGAGACGGATGCAGATTATGAATGCGGGGGATTAGCGCGATGGCAGGAAAGTGAAGGTGAGCACACAAGGATGGACGGCGCACACAGATAAGCCAAATAAGGCCCTCACCTCGACTTCATGATGCGAGACCCTGGATTGAGCACGCGCTATTGGTCGCCTGCCATCGGACACGCACACGTGCGCCACGACGAAGTGAAGGTGAGCCGCACCTCGATATCGGACTGCCTTACGTGATATGGTATGAGAGCAGACATTTCGGAATCCAGAGGTCTTACCCCCTCATGTCTTGTATAAAGATATGACGATAGCTCTTTCTTGCTTGCTATTCCATGAGCAAAAGTGGCAGTCAATGCAAACGACTGTCTGCATACTCGCAACGAGTTTTATTGTATTGCCACAACGAAGAGCGCTTATTCGACGAGACGAGACATGACATCTAGCATGATCAAAAGAAAGCCCTGAAAACACGTCATGATGGAAGTGAAAGAGTTCGTCCTTGACGACGGAAGTCGCGATTGTTGAGAGAAAGAGACAGAAACAGGCCGCTGCTGCCACAAGCCTTTTGACGCGAGGATAAACACCCTTCCTGGAATGGACAGCAACCCATACCACGCGATAATCAGCGACAACGAAAGAGAGAGTTGAGGTGTTGTTGCGTGAATTGACGCGTCGCGGGGATGGGGTACCAACGCTTGTACTCGCCTGACTCGTGTGGGCCGGCCAGCGAATCGCCGACGGAGGAGCCGCTGGAGATTGAGGGGACGGGGCTAGGACCCAAGCGATACTCAAGCAACCCGACATTGATCACGCCCGAGCGATACACGCCCAAGACCCGAATCAGAATCATGGCGGACCCCATTGACAGCGCCCTGTGAGGCTTCCCCTACCCCGCCTTCCCCGTGTGTATAGCTAACAGCCCATGTCAGCGACCTTCTGCGCCGACTGAACCCCAAGGACGTCAAGCGCAATGTCGACCACATTATCCAGCTCAACCCCTCGCTGGAAGAGGACCTGCTCGAGTCGGTCGACATACCACTCACCGTGAAGAAATGCTCCAAGACGAAGCGCGACTTCCTGTGCTGCGACTACAACCGCGACGGCGACAGCTGGAGGAGTCCGTGGAGCAACGAGTTCGAGCCGCCCATTGAGGAAGGTGTCACGCCTAGCGATCGTGTCCGTAAGATGGAGGTCAAGGCGAACGAGGCTTTTGACGTGTACCGGGAGCTGTGAGTGCACACAAGGGAAGGGGCAGCATGGAGAGCTTGGCTGATGCAGACAGGTACTTCGAGGGCGGCATATCGAGCGTGTACCTGTGGGACATGGACGACGGCTTTGCAGGCTGTGTCCTGCTGAAGAAGGGTAGGCAGTCTCGGGTCTACACATCCATCACATGCTAATGCACGCAGCCGTCAACCCCACGCCCAAGAGCTCCGGCAGCTGGGACAGCATCCACGTCTTCGACGCCCAAGACCGCGCCCGCACCTCGCACTACAAGCTCACCTCCACCGTCATCCTCTCCCTCGGCACCGACAGCGAAGCGCTCGGCGGTCTTGACCTCTCCGGTAATATGGTGCGCCAAGTGGAAGCCGACATGGCCGTCGAGGATGACACCTCGCACGTCGCCAACATTGGAAAGATGGTCGAGGACATGGAGCTCAAGATGCGCAATCTGCTGCAGGAGGTGTACTTTGGAAAGGCAAAGGACGTTGTGGGTGACCTGAGGAGCATCCCATCACTCAGCCAGACGAACCGGGACCGCGCGACACAAAGGGAGATGATCAACAGCATGGGTCGGTAGGAGTAATGGCGTGCATAGGGGATGAATAGTGTGGCATAGATGATATCAATCGATTCTGGCTCCAGCGGTATACCCTCAAGGACTGGACTATCTCAAACACAAAACGGGCTGTTGCATGTGATGAATGGCAGGCAGTGACGGGACCCCACAGAGCTACGTCTGGGAGGATTGGGAGCCGCAGTAAGTGACATGCTATCATGTCGGTCATAGACTGACTGCACGCAAACTCCGTAGATCTTGTGCTTGAGATATGCACGGTAGTCCCTTCTCTGATCCCTACTGAGAGGCAATGCATAGTTTGACAAAGCGACAAACGCTCGAAGCGTCCGAGACAAACATTCCACAAAAGGCTAGTTACTTCCTAACAAACACAGCAGCGACTATATGAACACGTACATCCCCAGACACATCAGCCGCCAATCTCAAGACAAGACAAGACTTAATCAAAGTTATTCACCCTAGCAAGTCCACTGTCACAGATGAGTAGCCCACCCGCAAACCGTAAGCGCTCACGGAATCTATCAACCAGTTCCGCATCACTACCATCAGCAAAGCTAGCCGATCCGCCATCTGATCGTGATCGAACGTCTACGATGGACCATGCAGCCGAATCTCCACGCGCAGTCAAAAAGGACACAGATGCAGACGACATGAGTGGAGAAAACAAAGTCTCGGCGGAAAGCACTCTGGAGCGTGAAGAGGCAGAGACACTTGAAGAGTACAAGGACACAATGCCGAACCTCCACGAGATCAAACAGGACCCCGAATCAGTCGTACCCGGTGCTACCACAGTTTCGCCGACAGCGCCTGTCACAACACCCGATCGTCGGGCGATAGCTCGGAAGGTGTTCAATCAAAAGGTGGACGAGCTCGCAGCTGACCTCATTACCTCTTCGAAACAAATCATTGAAAAGGCCATTGATAAGGTTGTTCAACTGGGGGAGGAATATCGCCAGCCTCTTATAACGATAGCGAGGATAGCTGCTAGAGATGAAGGCCGCAAGGAAGGCTATGAACGAGGTTATGCGGCAGGCTTAGAAGAAGGCAAGAAGTTGGGCTATGAGCAAGGCAAGAACGGTAGCGATGAGGAAGGCAAGAACGTTAGCGGCGAGGAAGGAAAGAAGAATGGCGACAAGCTTGAGAAGGCCGACTCAGAACTTTCGTCCAAAGCCATGTAGAAGCGAAGCCATAGCTTGTGCCAGTCGAAAAAGGTCATGGGTGGTTAGACATGTAGTAAGTAAACCAATGGAATCAATGCGCTGCGCCAATTCAATAGAATCTGTAGTTGCCTGTCCTGCTGGGGCGGTGCGGTTCGGGCCTAGCGCGGCTTCCGTTTCGTGTCGCACCCGTGGACGCGACGCGACCTCTTTCCCTCTCCCTTCGTCCTTTATTCTCATGGCGTCCACCCACCAACAACTGCCTGACGTGACCTTCAAATCATTGCCATTCATCACCCTACACCAACAACGCAGTGAGATCCTATACTGCATATCAAGCGCCCCGAACCGTGCCGCCCACCGCTTACGCGTTCGTCCCAACAGGACGCCCTTTATCGACAAGCTGGTTACTACCAGAATCTTTCATCATTGCGAAACCAAAATGTCTCATCGTCAAGTACACTTACCGGATATAAATCTCAGGGTCGACTGCTAAAAGCTTGCCGTAGCTCCGAGATTCGCCAATCTCCGGCTATGGACGTGACGCAGATCTTCCGCCCGCAGTGTCACCACCAACTCGTTCGGTATATTACAGCTATTATAGTTACAATATGCAGTTATCTCGAATACGGTTGACATGTTGTTCCACTTGCAACTGAGGTCCTACCAGCCTCGCATTAGGCATACCATCACACCTTCCGCACGGGTGCACCATTGGCAGCTGTGGCAATAGCTTCGCTGATCGTGCCAGAGCTCAGCAGTCCGCTCCATGATTCGATCGTTGACCATTTCCATCCGGCCCCCGGGTCAAGCCTTTTAGCTTCGGGGGGCTGGAAGTGGACGGGGTTTCATCTAGATGCCCCCAATCTCACGTCTCGTGATCCCGTAAAGGAGCTCAATCTACATTCGAGTAGAACCGCGGCTGATCTTCGATCGTCGAAAGTTCTTGTACAAGACACACATAGAAGAGTCCGGTGGTGAGGCTCAACTAGATTGACTGCATGAAATGTCGACGTTCGCTATATAATGAGGTCATTATTGAGCTCAGCTGACTTGAGAAGTGTGAAGGTATGGGTCATGACCGGAGTCACCGAGGTGTACGCGTTACTTCAAAATCGGCTTGCAGTGTGGCACAGCATTCAAACTTTCAGGAAAGCAGACTGGACGGAAGATGCATGGGTGAGTATTCACATCTTACACAGAACCCGTACCAGGGCATCTGGATTGTCCTTCCCACGAGATCCCATGTCAGAGTACGGCACGGTACTGGAACGCTTGCGCCAATTCACTGTCATCCCCGTATATACAAGGCCTTTGTTAATGGGATGTACCCGGTCAGCAGTAGAGTGGCGTTCACGTTCCCTTCGATTCGGCAACAATAGCTCTTCCAGTGCGCCAGATAATACATGAGTTGAAGTTATTTTGGGCACTGCATATCTGATGATGAAGACAGCCTCAAACCACGGTTCATGGCCCCCCACCAATGCGCCTGCACACCACCTCGCTACAATCGGGTTGGACTGATGTTGGAACGCTTTGGTTGGGTGACGTTGAAATACAAAAGAGATATCAATGAAGGTCGAGCTGGAAAACGCATTCTTACAGCTCAGTCTTCGTCTAGTGTATGGAGAACTGCAAGATGGCGAGATTCTCCATTGCTTTCCTCCTACTCGGAACCCTACGCTGCTGTTTGGCATCACCTCACCAGCATTTCGCCCGAGGCACTACCGCTCTGATACCAAGCGCAACTTCAGCATCGCCGACTTCAACCCCACCTTCATCTCCGGCAACAGACCAAAGGCAGCACTCCAAGCATGTCAACGACTTCTATAGACTCTACGGCTGGCTCAAGCCTGGAGCGTCCGTATCAGACAGCGAGCTTCCGAGAGCCATACGAAAGATACAAAAGAAGCTCAAAGAGCCTGTCACTGGGACTTTCAGCGATAAGATGATGGAGATGATGAGCGGGCCGCGTTGTGGCACGGAACAACCGTACAATGCGACAGATGCAGAGGACGCCTCGGACGTTGAGCGACGATACGTACTCTGGGGCCCGAAGTGGGCGAAGACGACGTTGACATGGCGCTTCGACAGTTACACGAATGATCTGTCTACAGCGCGCCAGCAAAGCACGATCAGGTAAGTTAAGCTTTTACATCTCGGTTGTGTGGTATTTTGTAGGCTATGGTGTGGACCTTCTTCAGGTCAATCTCTACTATTTCGTCTTCCAGTCCAATAATCCTGGTTGCTAATGCTGCACAGTACCGCTTTTGCCCAATGGATGAACTACATACCCCTCAATATCGTACAAGCGGCCTCGAACGCTAGAGCTGACATCAACATCCGCTTTTCTCCCCTTGGTCGAGACGATACGCGTTACGGTTTTACGTCCATGGTCTCTGATGGCACCTCCATGTCGTCTGGCAACATCAATGTAACCTTCAATGACGATTACCAGTGGACAGATGACCGCCTTTTCGGGTATACAGCTGTTCATGAGATCGGTCACGCTCTCGGGATGAGCCACAGTGGCGTCGAGGCGGCCATCATGTTCGCCTACTACGATGGTAGCATACGCCCTATGCATCCGGACGACAAGATGGGTATACACAGCATCTACGGCTGGAAGAGCCCGACTTGGAGTCGTATCGATTCAGGCTCAGCAATCACAAATATGATACAAGTCACATCCAACACGGCTACCACTTCGGCCAATGACGGTCTCTATCAAATGCGTTCATCGGGGCAGATTCTTCGCTACTCAAATGGTGCATGGGTGGTTGTCGACAACAACAAGGACACTGCTCAGATCACCGGTGCAAATGGCAACCTCTACCAACGACACTACGATGGAGGTACCTTCCGCTGGACAGGCAGCGCATCGAACTGGCAAGCTCTGAGTAATACCGACTCAAACGTCATCGAGATCGTCGCAGCATCCGACCAACTGTACTCGCGGCGCAAAGATGGATGGGTAGCCCGGCTCTCTGGCAGTACATGGCTTAGTATCGAGCAACCTTCCGCCCCTGGCTCCAAACAGATAGCCGTCACCGACGACAAAACACTTTGGAACTTGCTCACGAACGGGTATCTTGTTCGTTCCCTGTGGCCCCATAACGCTGGTCAATGGGCCGTCGTTGACGACAACGCGAAGAACATCGCCATCGCAGTTGGCGGCAACGAATTCTACAAACTGCAGAGTGACGGCTTAGTAGTGTGGTTGAACACTGCTGGTCCTAGTTGGAAAACGATTGAGAAAGCTGGAAGTGTGGGTATATATGCTGTTGGGGGCTTGTTGTATAGTAGACACGGTGATGGGACTCTATGGAGATATACTGGCACTCCGGAAGTGTGGGAGATGATAGACAACAGGAGTGGAATGGCTGTTAGTGTTGTGGGTGATCGGGCGGGAGGGGTCTGGGGATTGTTGAGCGCTAGTGAGATTTGGACATTGGTATCGTGAGCTGTGTTGTATCAACCCATGGTCTTGCCTAGTACGTAGGCGTTTGCTACACGTTTCATTGATTAGAATCTAAAGTCTAGTTCCCAAAGTGTACACAGCCTTCTTAAACCAGGCCTTCTGCCGCTGTTTTAGTCTGCAAGTAATAGCAGCATGTTGCTAGCGTTAAGTATAGGGTACAATGTCTCTTCTCAACTTCGATAGAAGAGTAGGTAATAGCGGGATATGGTGCGTTGTCAACGCGAATGGACCATGGGCAAAGGGACACACTGGAATAATAAAGCGCTTACTATCTCTCGTATCCCGTCCACCTATTATCGTCCATGGGCTTCACCGCGGCTAATGAACGATCAGACAAATAGACCAGCCTCTACAGGCGCAAACTTGACCTGATCAGCCTGAATCTCCTCCAACAACCCATTGCCCGGATATTCATCCAGGTCCAAATCAACATACCCTCTCTCCGCCCATTTCCTCGCAGAAACAAAGAGCGACCGCCCGTTGACACTCGCATCACTCAGAATCCTCAACAAACACTGCCCCGCATCTTCCGTCGTGGCGAACTGCACCCCCGCCTTCTCCACGGCATCAAAATCGTCGTGCGACAGGATACCCGTGCGCACGTACCATGGCGAAATCATGTTGATGCGAGACCCGTAGTAGTACGCTGTCCGACGTAGCGAGTGCATGATGCCGCGCATCGCATACTTTGACGCGCTATACTGGGGCCCTCGCGGACAGTCTAGGTAAGCCGCTCCGGATCCGATAAGGATGAGACAGGTGTCTGTTTGGGATGGGGATGGGGAAGTGCCGTTTTGGGTCATGAAGTAGTGGGATGCGAGTTTGGTGGTGTAGAGGGCACCGTTGAGGTTTACGGAGATGATGTCGAGGTTGGGCTTTTGGGGGGGTTGGGAGGGACCTTCAAATTTGAAGACGTCGTCTGCGTGTATGATGCCGGCGTTGGCGACTACGTAGTCGATTTTGCCGGTGGGGGATAGGGAAGTGGCTTCGTTGAAGAGTCGGACTTGGTCGTCCCAGTTTGTTACGTCGCAGTGTATGAAGCGACAGTCTTTCAGTTCGGAGGCAAGCTGTTGTCCGCGGTGGACATCGCGGTCTCCAAAACACACCTTTACGCCTGCGTTGACCAGTGCTCGGACGTATGCTTCACCGAGACCACTACCGCCTGCCAAAGAGATTAGCTAGCTTTTCAACGAACGTACCAGTGATTACTGCAGCGACTATGGTGTTTGAAAGGAAGGTTGTGCATACCTCCAGTGACTACAGCAGTCTTTCCTGCTAGATGGCTGACATCGAAGTCAATCGTGCAATCGACAGGTCTCGTAGGGGTGGAGCCAGGCATGGTGATCAGCAGTTCGGAAGATATTGATGAGAGTGAAACAGTAAATAGATGATAGATCAATGGTCAACTGACATCCTTTTATAGCCCTGATTTCGTTTTTTGGCATTGAGCGGCGTACACACATTTCCCCCAGACGTAGTCAAATACCTACCTAGGTAGGTGGGAGCCATGGAGTTAAGGAGCGGGTATGTGCGCCCAGCTGACAGACACCGGAGCAAGTAGGTTCTAGCCGCTGCTTCATGTCCCAGCCTGGAGTTAGTAGAACATAAATTTGATTTCGCGTGCGAGGAGACCAAACCAGTGGTGTTGAGATGGTACTTGGGTGGCGGTAGGCAACGCGCTAATGCAGCCTGCTGACACGCTGGGCAAACACCGAATATGTGCAGGCCGAACGCCCTTCACGCCGTGTCGTCATAGTATTCGGGTTTCTCATGCTCATCCGCGCGACTAATGCAAGAGATATACGAAACTGACGGCTGAACGCGCCGAGTGTAGCATACCTACTGGAGCGCGTCCTAGACAGGGCCGAAGATGCCCGGTCCCCGCGTAGCTAGCGCCTCAGACTGTGACATGCCCAGGCGTGCGTTCCTGCTTGTCGTTCCTGGCCTTCCTCAACTTCAACTTTCTAGTATGGTGACTTGGTTCCACAAACCGATGTTCTGCTCAACATCTTCGGCATGGGTTTGCAAGATGCTGCCGTCTCCGTTGCCGAGGTCCAGCCCCACATCTCCCCACATCCCTGTGTCAACAGTCTGGGGTGCCACGCGGGGTGGCTGGCGAAGACGGGTATGTGATGACATGTAGTCTAGATACCGTTCTAGATCTTGAGCAGAGTTTTGGAATGCAACGCGTACGCGAAAAACAAACAATGTCGACCGAAGAGTGTACCTTGCACCATCCCACACTACAGCGGACCTTGCGTGGAACATCATCCGCGTCAACAACACAGTTTCGCAACCTAAAGTACGCATCGATACCGGCCCGATATAAGGATTCGATTCCAGACGATAGGCTTGAGGTTGGGGAGGACGGAGTTTTCGACGCTACACAATTTGGTCCATCATGTCCACAGTTACGTGGAGCTCAGGCATGGGACCTGACTTTAGTCGGAGATGCCGTCTTGCCTTGCAGCCCTGGTCAAGGCGATACAGAGAGAATGAATGAGTTCGACTGCCTGAACGTAATCGTCACGGTGCCCAAGGACATCCCGAGCGATGCAAAGAGTGGAAAACGAGGTCTTCCAGTGTTCGTATGGGTACATGGTGGTGGTCTCAGCATCGGAGCAAACAGTTGGCCACAGTATGATCTACTTCGATTTGTCCAGCGAGGTGTGGAAACCGGTAAACCCTTCATTGGTGTTTCAATGGCATACCGAGTCAACGTATTTGGTTTCCTGGCCAGCGATGAGATTGGTGCAGCCGGTAACATGGGTTATAAAGATCAGGTGCTAGCTTTCCGATGGGTCAAGAAGCATATTGCGGGTTTTGGAGGCGACCCGAACAACATCACCACTGCAGGCGAGTCGGCAGGAGCGATTTCGCTATCAACGCTCCTTTGCGCGAACGTTGGGGACGAGGGACTCTTTGAGCGTGTTGTCATTATGAGTGGTGAGGCATCTTTACGCAAATGGAGGAACAAATGGTGGCATCAGAAGATGTGCGAAGATCAGTCTACCTATTTGAAAATCGATAGCAACGATGTCGAGAGCAGGAGAAGGATCTTATTGGACACCGATGCGGAAGAGTTAGCTCAGAGATTACCTTTAGCACAGCATTTCGCCGCAACAGTCGATGGCCAATTCTTCACACAAGAAGTCACGATAGAGTCGATAATGGATGGGTCAAGCGCCGTACACAAGCCATCATGGTGCAAGGAGTTTGTAATAGGCGACACGGAGCACGATGCCCTCATTCTGAAAGGCCGACTCCTCGATCAGCCCAACAGTTTCGGGCGTCTTCTTAAAGCGTGCGAAACGCACCTTTCTCCACTCGAGACCCTCGGGCTCCTACAGGTCTATCGTCTCGATGGCAACGTATCAAAGGAAGCTCAGGGAGAGCGCTTGCTAGTACTCGCATCTGAACTCCGCTTCTATCTACCAGCGCTAGCAGCGTATCGGGGGTGGAAAGCTCTCTCACCAACAAGACCAGCCTCACGATACCACTTCCACGTCCCCAACCCGATAGATGGGTCTTTCAAGGGCCTCGCAGCCCACGAGCTCGATGTTGCGTATCTCTTGCAGAATTTCGACCCTTACTTCAGTGATGGCGATAGGAGGATAGCACGGGCTATGCAAGACCAGTTCATCCGATATATCCACGGCGAAGGGTGGGTTGAGGATGGCAAGATGCTAGTGTTTGACAAAGACGGTGCGACGGTGGTCGATGATAAAAGGTATGATGAGATGTATCGAAAGAGCAGAGGAAGTCTACTGGAGAAGATCGGCATGGAAAAATTGTGGCGTGTTGCCGAGATGTGGCAGGGTGTGCGACAGGAAGAAGAAGAGTACGCAAATTTCTCGGGCGACTCGAAGTTATGAGGGATGTGCATATCATCATCTCTAGCTACTTTGTGGGGTTTCTTATGACCTGTTCAATGCAAAGCCATCCTTTGGTTCGATCAATCATCAACCTTATTATTTGCGCCTGGGTTCTACTGAGCATCGATCGCCTTCGCCTTTTTCTCGAACATCGTCGTCGAGTTCACCACCGCGACTTCCATTCCTTGCCCAAAGATCTCGGTCACTACCTTCTTCACCCTCTCTGTGATCTCTTCCGTTACTTGGAAGTCTCTCGGGTAAGTAGACATCACGGTGATCCGCTGGACCGCAGGAAGTGGTGCGACAGTCGCAACCGATCCGGGGCTGAAGTGTCCAAAGCAACACGCCGAAATCACTATGCTTCGTATGGCGTTGTATTGGTCTTGCGAGAGCAACGTAGAAGGCTGTGAGGTGTTATACATGGAGCGGCAGAGGCCGATGAAATGATTGAGGCTGAAAAGCATGCCTGCGGACTCTGAGTGTGTTTGTCGGCAGGTCTGGCTGAGTGCGAAGAGACGTGCTTTGGGAACATGTTCCCCTTTCGACGTTCTGACTGTGATGCCTGTCCCTCGTGATGGCTTTAGGTCAATGTAATGATCGCAGAGGGTATACTCGTAGATAGCATTCCGTATTTCTCCAGGGAGACGAAGCAGTGGTGACTCGTGCTGGTTTTTTAGAGCTCTATGATGGTGAGGTCAGTCTGTGGTAACACTGGTGGGAAAAGTAACTTTGTATTGACCTACCTAGCATCCGCCGTTTTATGAGAGAGACGTTCCGCCAGAGCAAACTCTTTCCCGTTTCTGAGTTGCATTGTCAGTGTCAAGGTAGTGGAACGGTTGTGAGTGGAGGGCTGTGTGGAGAACTGTAGTCGGCAACTGCTCTTATGCAGGAAAGAATGAAGCCGTGACGTGGGCACATGGTTGCCTGGCTTTTACTTGCGAGTTTTAGCGGTGCAGCACGTGCGGGTACCAAAGTGGCACGCACGCGACACGCGCGTCCCGCTTCGTAAAAGCGGAAGCAGTGCCCAAGCTTTGACGCAATTGTATAAAATATATGGTAGTCTTAGTGCTCTTATATTGGCGATTATCTGGAAGACGACATTGTGAACTCTGGAGGTTATGAATGGCTCATCGGCGAGGTATCATCGTAGTGCCATGACTGTCTATGACCTAATCGAGACTCAGCAATTTGACCTATTCACTCAGATGGTGCATGGCAACGTGACCTTGCCTATTTAGGACTAGCCCTCCACCGTTTGTAAGTCACAACTCAACCCTCGAAATCTGCGCTGTTTCGCCCAGAAGATCCCACATCCGAGTCAAATCATCCCATGACTGTATCGCTACTCACTCCGTTGTCACCCACCACCAAGCACCACCCTTCATTCGCAATGTCAAGCCCAGAAGAAGTCCCCTTCTACTCAGCCGCGAATTGGCGGAGACGAACAAACATATACAACGTAAACACTCAATTCACAATCCACAACCCACAACCCACAGCCATGACGTCTGTTTCAACTGATCTAACCCCAAACCCCCAGCAGCCCACCCTCTTCGGCGACGGCCTCCCAACCAAGCGTCCCAAAGCCACCTCCCCACCCTGGGCACCGTGGGTCGATCCCGGCCGCGAAGTCCTCTCCGAGGCCGAATCCCGATGGTCGCTCTACCTGTATTACGAGTTCGACCGAAAGACACTGTTCTTCGAACAAGTGCCTGTTCCAGGCAACAGCGCCGTCGCACTAGACGCGTCGCAATGGCCATGGCCAGCGAAGTTCTTCGACGAGACGGCCAACCAGATCACTGAGCGGAACGCAAAGGAGTCTGCGTTTCTTCGTCTGCCGCGGGAGTTGAGGTGGACGATATATCAGTATGTCATCGCGGATAGTGATGGGACTGTTGGCAACATTACTAGTGCTGGAATCGTTTCACATGCGAGGGCAAGGTTTCCGTTGCTGCGAGTTTGTCGACAGGTGTACGCTGAGAGGGAGTTTATCCCCACGTCTTGAAGGCATGTCCAGTCTTATCAATCTGGAGTTGCCGCATACCGAGGTGGATTGGAGCTGGAAGTTTCGGTATACCTACGCGTGGCGGATACCGAGGTGGTCTATAAGGCTAGTAGTTGGCGCAGGATTGTAACGCGCTCCGAAGGTAGAGGTGGCCTGGGTCACTGCTGGTAAGACAAGGCAGTGAGAGCTCTTTTGAAACCTCTCAAGGAAGCGGAGCTGTTGTAGTGTTTCGTCGTCATCAGGTAGACTTGTTGTGTGTAGCTAGACATGAATGAACGAAGCTCAAGGGAAGGTGAACATGTCTAGAGTATGAGTATATTATAGCATCGGGATGCGTACATCCCCAGACGACTACAAGTTTTGTCCATATACACCGGTTTCTCGTCCCCTTCCCCATCAACCCAGTTCTCCTGGTGCGTGCACTAGCACACACCCACCGTCTTTCCTTCCGCCACTACCGCCGCCCTGATTACGATTTCAATCCCATTGAAGAAGTACACATTACAGCTCCGCATCTCTCCAACGCGCCCTTCACGCTCGCCAAGACATAAAGAAAAGAAAAGCGTTCGTTCGTGAACTCTTCCATGGAAGTATTCAAAGGAAACACCAATGCAAGAGGAAGTGTAGAAGAAAGGAAAAAGCAATGGAAATAATGGTGGGCTGCGCTAGCCGCGTGGTATCAAATCAATCCTGGTCCAACTTTAAATATATCAATCAGCCCACTAGGCTTTCGTCGTCGTCTTGATGAAATCGGAAATACGGAACATGGCCGGTAGCAAGTCCGCCATTGAATAGTCCTGGCTGTCGCCTGTCTCATTCGATTGTACAGTTTCTCCTAGTGGTGTCGAGGGGGCTACAGGGCCACCATCAGGGACTGGAGTCTCTCCATCATCAGTCGAGGGGGCTACAATTCGAATTTCAGGGACTGGTATCACCCTATCATCAGTCGTGACAGCTACAGGGCCACTGGATATGTCTTGTGGAGCAACGCTACCGCTATCGGCACTCAAAATCGCAGGGGTGGCAGAACCGCCTAGATTGCTGGGGCTCGAGGTCCCGAGAGGGTTCCGAACAGCTGCTCCGGCGGCAGACGTCCTACGTTGCCTAACCGATCAGGGTAAGACGTCGGGGCAGGGGAATAGCCCTGTTGCTTTTTGCGGAACCATTCGATAACGATACCGATAACGACGAGGAGGAAGGTGAGGACGAGAGCGATGGCGAGACCAATGAGAACAATGGCCCATAGCGCGAGATGCTTGTCTGAAAGCCGTTAGCATACAGACCGAGATTGAGAATGGTTTCTGTGACTTACTTGACTGTCTGAAGAAGGAGTTGGGGTTCTCTACAAACACAGATGACAGGCTTCCAGTTTGTGTCGAACCGTCTTGGCCCTTGGTAGCAAGGAGGAAAGGAGTGAGTGTAGTGCCGTTGAAGAGCGCGGCAGATGCTGTTTTACCCGCAAACGAAGTAATGTTGAGCTGGCCCATGAGAAGGAGATCTTGGTTGCGGTCGATGATATCGGATTCGCCATGATCTTCGGACAGAGAAAGGACCTGAATTCCACGAATTTCGGTCGAGCTACCGAACATGGCCCCATCAGCAGGCACCCACTTGGTACCGTCAAATCGCTGCAGGAACGCAGTGCCATCGCTTGCTGTACCAGCGGCCCAGAATTGGTCTCCGTTACGGTTAGCAATGGTCAGAGCAGTGACCGGACCAGGAAGGTCGTTGGCACCGGGAACGACTGCGAATTGTCTGCTTGATGAGTCGTAGGTCAGGATCTTGGTCTGGTTAGTGCCAGACGTGAGGTTGCCGGCAATGAGTAGACTGTTGTCGCCAACCCATGTGAGCGACGAAACATCACCGGAAAGGCCAGTGCCTGGCGCAGTCCATTGACTACGCTCGGTATTCCAGATGCACACTGCAGCACAGCTCAAGGCGCCAGCGGACTGGAACTGACCTGCGACGAAGATGTCCTTGGACTTCGGTCGTGGAGCGATGGCGTTGACTGTAACGTTCACACCCTGAAGCGGTGGCGGCTGAGCCTTGGTGAACGCGTTGCTGGCAAGGTCGTAGGCGACAACACCAGCAACACGATTGTTGTCGAGCTGTCCGCTGATCATGCCACCGGCATACAAGATATTGTCCAAGACAGCGACGGCCGCAAAGGTGGAATTGGCGTCCAGCTCGTCGTCAAAGCCGGTTACTTTGTCAGAGTCGTTACCGTCAATGATGAGGAGGTTGGTGATGTTGCGGTCCTCTGCGCCCTTGGTTGCGAAATGTCCAGCGAGGATCGTCTTGTTCATGCCGTTTTCCTTGTAGAATGTACCAGTACGGACTCCAGTGGTGTTGAGGTTTTGTCCTTGAACGATGGCTCGCTTACGAGAAGGGGTCTGCTGCTGCTGTTGCGCTTGGATCTTGATGGGGAAAGCACTGAGTGACAGTTCATCTCCACTTTCGAGCTCAGCAGTACCGCTCGCGAGAAGAGCACCAGATGATACAGATCCACCATACCAGCGTTCACCTCCGGGCACATCAGCGAAAGTCATCAGTCTGCCGGACATAGCTAGAGAGTAGAAGTCCAGGTTGTGCAGCCAGTTGCCACGAGATGGCACCCAGACTGCAAAGTCATTAACGCTCGTGCTGGGGTTGTTACCAAAGGCGTTGACCCGGCTGAAGAATCCGCTGACAGCGAGCACGTCTTCGGGAGTATTGGCGGTGATGTTGAGCGAGAACGGTACCAAGTACAGGACGACACCATCTACACCGGCACCAAGGGGTTGCCACTGGTTGTTGTTCAAGGTAGCCACTCCGCCAAGGCCTGCTACGTTGTTCTCCGCCGTGTTGGTGAAGTTACCACCGACGTACAGCGTACTAGCGTTGTGGAACATAGTCATGACCTGGTTGTTGAGTCCTTTGCCGGGAAGTGCGCTGGGTTCTTCCGCTCCCTGTCGAACTTCGAAGATGTTGTTGCGGTCGTCGCTGCTGTTGAAGGATCCGCCGACATACAGTGTGTTGTCACCTGTTGTGACAGTGGTAACGAAAGCCTTCTCCCTAGGAATGAGGCTGGCTCCGGCGGCAGTGATGACCGACTTGGTAAAGTCGTCCGCGTCTACGGTCTGACCAGGCTTGTACTCGAAGAGACCGTTCAAGTTACCTGACGTAGCCTTCAGAAGCGTGAAGCGCACCCTCTGTGCAACGACAGTCAAGGGGCCAGGGCCTTGTCCGCTTGCAGGTCGAAGGATTACTTGTGGACGGGAGCCATCGGTGACATCGATGAAGCCGTTGTAAACCTCGTCGTACTTGTCAAAGTTGTTGGTCTGCCAAAGCTCAACGCTGTTGGGCTCGCCGCCCAACTGTGCTGTGACGTTGACCCGACCGCGGGTGCCGCAAGTACCATCGCCCTGGCATCCAGGCGTGTAGATGGTGACAGAGTAGTTGCCAGACTGTTTGATGTCGGGCAGGAAGGTGACGCTGGTCGACTCGGTGTCGATGGGTGTACCCTGCAGAGATGTGGTGAGATACCTGGAGGAGCTGTCGTGCGACGGAGAGACCTGCCAAGAGCCGGTAGAGGTTGCTTCTGACCCTGACGTGGTTGAACCACAGTTCTTGGGCTCGTTGAAGTCGTTGACTGCATATGAGTACATGGCGTCCTGGAACAGCTGGATACCGTTAAGACCACCACCCTGACCGTACCATTCCGAGACGTCGATCCTGAAAGCGTTCATACCAACGACGTTGACGAAGGAGAAGTCCTGCGCAGTGGTATTGCCCTCGGGCAGGGGGCATGTAGCGTCGCAAAATTTCTGTTGTCCGCTCTGGGGATCGGTGAAGGTCAGGTTCAAGATACCGCCGTCTGGAAGTGCAGTGAAGCGGAAAGTCTTGCTACCACGGCCCTCAAAGTCCGTGTTGTAGAGCTTCATGCTTGTTGGCTCGAAACCGAAGCCAAAGTCGGCCTTCCAGAATCCGGGCGATCGATCGGCGAGCAGCCATGTCGAGCCGGCGCCTTGCGTGGAAAAGTCGGCTTTGCATGCGATGTTCTTGGGGTCTGAGAGACCATTCTGGCCGGAGCTTGTCTGGGCGGATATGTCTGCGGTAGCGATGGGGATGACCTGCGTGTTGTTTTCGCTCGACACAATCGACGCATTGCCTCCTCCGAGACCGTTGAACTCTCCTCCAAAAATTATGTTGTCGTTGGACCGGATGATGGAGTGGATGGGGCCATTGAAGCCATTGAACGATAGGTCTTCCCAGCCGTTCTTCCATACTAGAGCGTTGGACGAGTTCGCACCTTCTAGACTTCCTCCCACGTAGACCTGACCGCCATCTCTATCACAGTAGAGCGCGTTGACCGATCCAGTAAGTCCTTCGAGTGGAGTGACATTACCATTGTTGGGGTCGAGCAGCGCGATGCCTCCAGGTGTGCGAAGATCGCCAACACTAGTAAAGTTGCCTGCGAACACGACTCGTTCCGCGCCATTGACCTGGAGCGCGCACATGGCCTTGATGTCGGCATCTGTGGTGTTGATCGTCGCAAAGACGCCGTTGGGGTAGCGTGCAAGGAGAGCTCCTCCAGTAGCGGGAGTATTTTGATTTTGGCCTTCATACTGGTAAAGCGATATCGAATCGAAATCTCCAGCGAAGGCTATCCGGCCTAAATCGTCGAGGTTGAGGTTGGGATTTGGGACGGGTTTGAAATTATAGGCCGCGGCTTGCGAAGCCACGAGCAGCGAAAGGGTGAGCTTGCCGGCCGCCGTGCGCAGAAGGGCAGCGAATGACTCCTTCATGGCAGCGGTGGGTAGCGAGGTCGATGGGAAGAATAGTGTTGGGGGTGCGAGTGTCGGAGGCAACTGTTATGAAGAAGGGATGGCCACGTTAGGCATGGGAGCGGGTGTCGGTGGGCGGGGAGGCAGGTGCGGTTTGCTCAGGGTCGTCGCGATCGCTGGATCCGGTAGGCTGGTTCCAGTGAAGCTGTCAATTAGCCTCACAAGGGCGCGCAATGGTCTCCGGAATCGATTATGGACGGCAGGAACGAGGAGGGCGAGAGTCGGTCGCTCTTGCGATGCAGGCGTTCGCGGATGAGGAAGTGCCGGAGGAGCGTTGCTTGGCGCACGGTGAATGTGACGGTGATGGTACGGGGGGGTGTATTAGGTGCAGGTTGCTGCTGTGGTGCTGTCTTTGCTGGTTGGTTTCCTGAAACGAATGACTGAGGTGAGGGTTGCGCGTGCTTGAAGGTGTCTGGGAGCCGGCTTCCCGTGTGGCACTGCTTTTTGGGAGAGTTGTCAGAAGAGCCGTCAATCGCGTCGAAGGGAAGGGGCGCCCGGGGCTGGAGCTTGTGCGCTGATGAGAGGCTGCCAAGTGCTGGCGTGATTGGCAGGCCGTGTGCGCTAGTGGGTCCTAAGATTGAGCCTGCAGTAGCGTGCATGTGCGAACCGCGACGATTGAATATCGATTCGGTGCGACAAACACGTTCAAATTCAAGCTTGCAGGGTGTTCGCCGTCGCATTCACGAGAGTGTCCTGGACGACCGTGGTCGTTGTTGGGAGCCAAAGCAAAGAAACGCGTCACTCGCTGCGCCGTTGTCATCTGACCTGCCCCTTTATCCCAGCAGACGCACCGCACAACGCCCGCTATATAGCCGCTGCAGGGCGGTGCAACTAACAACTTGACGACGCACTCTCCCGTCATCGTGGCTGGGGTAGCACCATGTTCTTGCCCGCTACCCAAATCCTTAATCACCTTTGTGCGACCATGGTCGCGTATGTCTTTCACTGTTCTCAACAACAGCGTTGTTCACTAATGTTGCTCTTCGGCGCCGTTTCTTCTTTACATCCGAGACTGCTAGGCGTTTGGCATTGATGCCTGAGGTGGCCAGACCTCGACCTCCAACAGCTTGAATACAACGGCATTTGTAATTCCTGCTGCGTCACTCTTACTACCGTCATGTTATACTCTGGCACTTGACTCGCCACTTGCGTCAAACTCAGTTGATAAGATAGGTGGACGGCATAATCGCGATGAGTTGTTCTGGTGATGACGCACGTCTGCCATCCAGACCCTTGCCCGTGCATACAGTCCATCTGACCAAGGGCGCGCCAAGACATAGCATGCGCTAACGCAAACAGGTAATTTTTAAAACATAGTATACTAGCGTTATGCTACCTAAGAGAATTAGCGCACTTAGTAATAAAATTTTTAATTTAAATAATTTTTAGATTTATTCTAAATTAATTTAGACTAGATTGCACCTATATTATAATATAGAGCCTTCTTTACCTATATTTAACGCTAAGCCTAAATTTCTTAACCTTAACGTATTAGACCTAGATATCTATAAGAGATTTAACTTATATTTATCTAGCTCTAGTAAGAGTAATAATAGTAGTATTAAAGACTAGGTTAAGGTATGTAGTTAAATTAATTCTAGAATAATTCTAGACTTATTTAAACTAGGGCATAGTTTAACTTACTTCTAAAAATAGTAGCGCGCCTCTTTTAGAGGCTAGAGTTATTAAGTATACTATATATCTACTCTAATACTTTAGTACAGACTTTAGAGGCTATACCTATATTATTTAAGTTTTAAAAGTAAATAGGCAATATTCTTTAGTTAAGAGAGTATTGCAAGATACTAAAAGTGTAAGTAGCCTACGCAGACTGTTTCTAGATTAATTTAGAACTAATCTAGTATAAGTAGTTTTAATACTATAGAGCTAGTAAAGTAGAGAAGAAGAAGACTTTTAGCCTCTTCTTAAATTTAACTACTTTAAAATAGGTTTTTAAGTGCTCTAGTGTTAAGATATACAAACATATTTAGAATTAATTACAGAATTTTATCTACTTATAAGTAGATAAAGGCCTATATAAGATACTTAGGTAGATAAAAACGTCTATAAACTAAATTAAGTAGAATAAAGAGAGAAGAAAGGCTAGAAGCTGCTTTAATAGGCTTTAGCGTTAGTTTAGAGATAGTATTTATACTAATAGAAAGAGTTTCTATAGTTTAGAGTTGTTTTAGGTAGAATTAATAGTATATATAGTTAAACTATTTCTAGAACAATCTCTAACTAATTCTAGTAAGTAATAGAGCCTGCCTCTTAGTTTATTACTTATAGTAATTGCGCTCTAGGTAATATAGAGCACTATATCTAGAGAGTACTACTAAGAATTAATATTGCCTACCTATAAGCTCTTCTAGATAGTAGAGTAGAGAGCTCTTATAAGAACTATAATATAGTTAAGCTCTAAATCTTGCGCTTAAAAGACTGTAGTAAGTTCTTAAAGAATATTTCTAGATTAATTCTAAACTATTTTAGGTACTAACTATACCTAGAGTTAAGGCAAACTTGTTCTATAAGACTGTAATATAGTAATTAATATTATTATCTCTTTGTATTTTAAGCGGGTTCTATACTTTATAGTAGTTTTAACTAGTATACACTAGTATATACTCTCTCTACCTTAGTAGCTAGACATAGAATTAGTTAAGAATATAGTTTATATATTCTAATTAATATTAATGCTAAACACTATAAGATATAAGCTATTTTATAGATATTAATTCTAAATTGTTTCTAAACTATTCTAGCTACCTTTTTATAGTCTAACTAGTTTGCCTTTTACTTAAGGCAGCGTAGAGTTTTATTAATTAAGAAACTTTATACTACTTAGGTAAATAAAAACTACCTTGTAAGAATAGCTACTATCTAAAGGTTAATTATATTTTCTTTAGGCGCTAGCCTAGAGGGGGTTCTTTTTAAGAGAAGAGTAAACTATTCTAACTCTACTACTATAAGCGCTATCTAAAATGTTTTCTAAACGTTTCTAAATTAATCTACATAGGTATATATCTACTAAATCTTACTAGCTAGTAGAAGCTATGTTATTATCTAAGTGTAGAATAAGTAAGCTAAACTACTTATAAAATAAGAGACCTTCTAGGTAGATATGTCTTTTAAGCGCTACTATAATAGTTAGAGAGAAATTCTTTTTACTACTATGCTAAAGAGCTATAAAAAGAGTATACGAATTGCTTCTAAATTAATCTACAACTAATCTACGTAGTTATTATATTTAGGCGCCTTACTACTAATGCTAAGTCTTCTAAGATATACTAAAAAGTATTTACTACTTTCTTCTAGACTGTTAAGAAGCGTTTAGGTTAGCTAGTATAATAGTAGCATCTTTACGCACGTAGTTTCTATAGTATTACTATTAATATAGACACTAAGTAGATAGCTAGTAAGTTAAATTAATTTATAATTAATCTATGCTTATTTTAGCTTAGAATTTAGAAAGTACCTTACTAGCCTTAACTAGCTTAATAGAGACTAGAAGTACTACTTTAGCTACTATGTAAGATTCTGTATTATTTACTTTCTTTACACTATTAATAAGGCTTGTTCTAGTATACTATATATTAAAGATTTCTTGTAGAGTAGAATAAAGGCGCTACTTACTATAGTAAGCTAGGCTAAGTATTTTAAGTTGTGTAATCTACTTATTAGTAAGTAGTCTAAATTAATTCTAGAACGTTTCTAAACTATTCTAAGAAAATGCTCTAATACCTATAGCTAAAGAATAGGTAAAAAACAAGAAGAACTCTATTATTACTGTAGAATTAAATATACACTGTAGTAGTATGTCTAGAGCTACTTAGAATATGCTAGAATTCTATATAAATGCTATAGAATAAGCATATATAAAGAGCTATTACACTAGCCTAAGATATAAGCTTCTAGTTAGTATTAGACTATATATTAAATTAGTTCTAAATTGTTTTATAACTAATTTTACACAGCGCTATATAGATAGATCTATAGAATATATAGAAATATAAGATCTATAAAAAGTATAGTGTTAGGCATAAATTAAGGTAAAATTTAAGCCTAAGTAGCTACTTTTATAATAACACAAGGCAAGAAAAGAGTAAGTGTTTAGTTATCTATGTATAGATTAATTCTAAACTATTTAGAGCGCAAGAAATAAGAGAAAGAGAATAAAGAGAAAGATAATATTCTTAAATTACTTAAATTACCTAGGCTATTAAGACAGCGACCTTACTAGCGCCTAAGCTTCTAGCTAGTAGCGCAGCGCTTGCGTACATAGATATTCTAGTTATTATCTTTAGCTTTATTCTTTCTTAGAGCTAATTTATCGCTAGCTCTATAAGTATAACTATTTCTAGATTAATTTAGAACTAATCTGCGCAGAGAACGCTCTAACTTAGATATAGACTTAGAAGAAGAGAAGCGTAAGCTTAAAAGAGAGCGTAAAAGAGTAAAACTTTAATAAGAAAGAAAGTTGCTTTAAATCTAAACTAAGAAGGCTAAGTTAGAGCTCTAAGAAAGAGAGCTATAGGTTCGCCTCTAGCGTAAATTAATCTAGAACTAGTTAAGAAGAAACTAGACTAGTCTTAGAATAGTTAGTATAATTAAAAAGTTTTTAGCGCTAGATAAAATCTACTAAAACCTACTTTACTCTCTAATTCTATCTTTTCTACATTAAATATAGCAAGCAGAGTTCTTTCTAATAAGGTTTATCTTTATCTAACTAATTCTAAATTAATTACTAACTATTTTAGCCTGCGTATACCTAATATACTGCTCTTACTATACTTCTATATAGCTCTACAGAGTTTAACCTTAAGAACTCTAAGAGAAGATATATTATCTTCTATAGAGAACTCTTCTATTACGCAAAGTATAATAAAAGCTTCTTAAGTCTTTATAGTGTAAGTCTAATAGTTGCCTAGAACTCTTTGTAGATTAATTCTAAACTAATTCTAGCAGCGCTATAAGAGAAGATTAAACCTTATTAAATATATTTATAAAACCTACCTCTAGTACTCTATTACGCTAAATTCTGCTAGCGTAATACCTCTACAAACGCACTACGCTACCTATTACTTCTTTTAAGAGGTAATAAAGCGCTATAACAACTCTAGAGTAGTAGAAGAGAATACTATTACTAAGAAGTAGATTTAAAATAAACTTTAAAATTGTTCTCTAATTAATCTAGAGCTAATTTAACCTACTACCTAACTAGCTACTTTCTCTGCTAAACTCTTATTAGAGGTGCTACGCTTTACATCTTTAAACAAGCAAAAAAAATAGAAAAAGAGTAAAATTAATTTCTAATTAGTTTACTACCTACTACTTAAAAATAATAAGCCTTTACTATATAAATTCTACTAAAGCAGAAGATTTAAATGTAAGCCTCTTTTTGCTGTTTAAACTTTAATTAATATATATTTTACTTACTAAAATATAGCTTGTTGCCTTTATTAATAGTATTATAATACTTCTACTTTTTAAAACTTATAGAGAATATAATTAAAGTTATAGTTTTATTAAATTTATTTTGTACATCTATTTATTCTTAAATTATTTCTTAA
This sequence comes from Alternaria metachromatica, assembly GCF_023757995.1. NCBI lineage: Eukaryota > Fungi > Ascomycota > Dothideomycetes > Pleosporales > Pleosporaceae > Alternaria > Alternaria metachromatica. The sequence goes on from NW_026055504.1 coordinate 992,657, forward strand.
TTATTCTATAAACAATTCTACTATAGTTTTAATTCTTATTACTATTAGACTTAGAAGAAGTAGCTAGGCTCTTAGGCTTAGAGGTCTCTCTAGAAAGGTTACAAAAGAACTACTAAGAAGTATATGTAGCAAACTTATTATAGAAGAAAGTATAGTCTAAATTTTATTAGAATTAATTAAGAAACGTTTAAGAAATAATTTAAATAAAGCTTACTCTCTAGGTTTTTAGCGTTAAGACCTTCTACGTTACACTCTTAGTAAGAGAGGTTAAATTTATTATCTAGGTTAAGAAAATAGTTCTAGATATAATCTATTATAAGGTTGTAATTAAGCTATATTAGTTAGAAACGATCTAGAAACGTTTAAGAAATAATTTACCTAAGTTTAATCTTTATTAAGCTAAATAGTATTCTAAGAAGAGCTATTATTCTCTTTCTTTTCTTTCTCTTAGCTAGAGATAGCGCTCTTATCTTCTTCTTTCTACTCTTCTTCTTCTTTCTTATCTTCTTCTTCTTCTTTTTCTTTATTTAAATTATTTAAGAATTAATCTAAATTCTCTTTAGCGATAGAGAGAGAAGAGTTAGTAATTGCGTTATAGTTAGCTATAATCTAAGTATAGAAAACTAAGCAGAATTAATTTAGAAATAATTAAAAAATAATTTAAACTTACCTAATTTAAGCTAAATTAGCTAGTTAGAGGGTATACTAACCTGCCTAGCTATAGCTATAATTAATCTATAGGCAGTAAGTAGGTAGTTTTTAAAGAAGGCGCGGCTAGTAAACTTTCTCTAAAAGAATAGTTAGAATTATTTAGAAAATAATTAAGAAACAATTTATACACTATAAAGGCTACTACTAATATTAATTATGTAGTATAGCTAACCTATATAGATAATAGGCTAACCTTACGTATTTATAGTAAAGGCTAGGCAACTAAATAGTAGTTAGTTAAGCTGCAGAAATTGCTTAAACGCGGGCTAAAATTTATTAGAATTAATTAACAAATAATTCTAGAACGTTTTATACATTGCTGCGAAGTATACCTATAACTTAGTAGGCTATAATTTAGCGTAGTAGGTAGCGTAAGATTTAGTAGCTTAGTTAGTAGTGTAGGTAGTGTAGTAGAGTAGTGTTGTTGTTGTTTTAAAAGAATTGTTCTAGAAATAATTCTTAACTAATCTACTAAGGCACTAACCTAGCGCGCGCATAGGCTGCGCACAGACGCTCTAGTACTCTAGCGCTCTAGCGCTCTAGCACTCTAGCCTTCTAGCACTCTAGCAAACTCTAGAGCTAACTAATCTCTAGATTTTTTAAAGTTAATATATACTAATATTCTACTAGCTATTCTATCTATTAAGGTTCTACTAAATATACTTATTATATTTTATTAAATTAGTATATAATAATATCTAGAGTTATTTTAACTAATATACTATTAAGTATTAGTCTAAGTTAGATATAT